>NC_057723.1:73283148-73316026 GCF_004010195.1 Chiloscyllium plagiosum
GCAGACCAGCCTCATTCCTGAAGAAGGGCTTATGCCCGAAACGTGGACTCTCCTGCTCCTCGGCTGCTGCCTGACCGGCTGTGCTTTTCCAGCATCACACTCTTTGACTCTGACTCTCCAGCCCTCACTTTCTCCTAATTTAGTTTTGTTGAGAAATGCCCCACTGGCTTCATCATCCTGTAACAAGTCACTAGCATCAGTCACTGTTTTGAAAGGGTTGGAAAAATCAGGGAAGGCCAACACTGATTTTTTTATTAGGTTTGCCTTCACCTTCTTAAATGCATTTGGCATTTGACTGACAATGCCAATCTTGCTTAATAACTTTGTTGAAGGTGCTGCTTTGTACTGGTATCATGTATGCATCTTTGGTAAAATTTATATGTCCCTAATAAAAACCTACAATTTTCATTTCGTTTTAACAGCATTCTATCAGAGCCTTCATTTTAACTTTCGATGTCTTCACCTTGTGATATACTCCAGGTAAGGTACACTTGCCTTCACAGATTCATATTTGGCTGAATTTATTACGGAGTTACTCAATTGTAATTGTTTAACTAGGTCTTCCACTTGTCTTTTTCCCATGTGTTACAATATACCATGACATCTAAATATAATACACAGGCATTGACCTCAGCTACATTTTGACCTAATAGCCTCTAGAATATAGTTGGGGAGTTCTTTAACCCAGATTGCATTACTCGACTTTGATATAATCTATTTGGTGTGCCAAAGTTGATGTCTTTGTAACGCTCAATGTCAGTAGTGCTTGTCAGTATCCCTTCAATAAATCAATCTTAGAATGGGCTAAGGCACTGCTAACCCTACCAATACAGCCTACTAACTGCGGAACTGGCTATGAATCTACCTTTGTGATTGCACTAACATTTCTCAATCTGTACAAAATACAAAAGACTAGAAGACAATGAAGCACAATTAGGCCATTCAGCCCATCGAGTCTGCGCTGCTGTTCGATCAGAGCTGACATGTCTCACAAGCCCATCCTCCTGCCTTGATGCCCTTACCAATCAATAATCTATTGATCTCTGTCTTAAATCCACTCAATGACTTGACCTCCACAGCCCTCTGTGGCAATGAGTCCCACAGATTTACCACCCTTTGGCTGAAGAAATTATTCTTCATCTCAGTACTAAAGGGTTATCCCTTCACTCTGAAGCTGCACTCGCGGATCCCCAGTCTCGCCTATAAGCGGAAACATCTTCTCCATGTCCACTCAATCCAGGCCTCTCAGTAACCTGTAAGTTTCAATCAGATCCCACCACATCCTTCTAAATTCCACAGACAGACCCAGATACCTCAACAGTTCCTTGTCTGACAACCCCTTCATCCCTGGCATCATTCTTCTCTGGATCCCTCTCCAAGGCCAGCACATCCTTCCTCAGGAAGAAACTGCTCACAATATTCCAAATGTGGTCTGACCAGAGCCTCATACAACCTCAGCAGTGCATTTCTGCTCTTGAATTATAGCACTCTTGCAATTAATGCTAACATTGTATTTGCCTTTTTAACTGCCAACTGAAACTGCATATTAACTGAGAGAACCCTGTACTATGACTCCCAAGTTCCTTTATGCTTCATATTTCCAAAGCCTTTTCCCTTGTAAAAAATAGTACACATCTCTAATCTTCCTACCAAAGTGAATAATCTTACATTTTTAAGAACTGAAGTCCACACGCCGTTTCTTTGCCCACTCTCCTCGCCTCACCAAGGCTCCTTCTGCAGCCTTCCTGTTTCCTCAACATTACCTGTCCCTCCACCTATCTTTATTAGATTAGATTATGTGGGCGGCACGGTGGCACAGTGGTTAGCACTGCTGCCTCACAGCGCCTGAGACCCGGGTTCAATTCCCGCCTCAGGCGACTGACTGTGTGGAGTTTGCACGTTCTCCCCGTGTCTGCGTGGGTTTCCTCCGGGTGCTCCGGTTTCCTCCCACAGTCCAAAAGATGTGCAGGGTCAGGTGAATTGGCCATGCTAAATAGCCCGTAGTGTTAGGTAAGGGGTAAATGTAGGGGTATGGGTGGGTTTCGCTTCGGCGGGTCGGTGTGGACTTGTTGGGCCGAAGGGCCTGTTTCTACACTGTAATGTAATCTAATCTAATCTAATCTATCTTTATGTCATATGCATGCTGAGCAACAAACCACTCAGTTTGTTCACCCAGATTGTTCATGAAAAACGTGAATAGTTGTGGGCCCAACACTGACCCCTATGGAACTCTGTGAGTCACCAGCTGCCATTCTGTAAAAGACCTTTATATCCCACTCTCTGCCACCCATTTGCCTCCTATTTTGCACCTCATCAAAACCCTTCTGGAAATCCAAATAGGTCCCAATGGCACTCCAATGCCTAACTTGCTCATTATAAACTTCTAAGAGTTGTCAGGCATGGCCTGCCCCTGACAAAGCCACGGGGACTCAGCTTTATTTAACTGTGCAATCTGTAATGCACTAAAAAAATTCAAACCAGTTTCATACAGTAAAAATTACCGTCTTATCATTGCATCTTTTTTATTCCTTTTAATGAGAAATTTTTAAAATCCTGATCTAGTTAATTCTGCAATCTCATCCTTATTAATATAATCTTTAAATCTTATCAACAACTAAGGTCAGGCTAGTTGGCCTATAGTTTCCTGCATTCTGCCTTCCTCCCTTAGTAACCAGGGGTGGGGGGTTAGCCATTTCCAGTCCCCCTGGAACCTCCCTGAATTAAGTGATTCCTGATTATCACCACTCTCCAAATCCCTCAGCTATCTCCCTCAGGACTCTGAGGTGTAATCGACCTGATTGGGTGATTTATCCACATTCAGACCTTTGCTGATCCATCCGGTTTGGGATCTAACACTAATGGGGAGCTCCAGCTGCATTGGCTGGATGTAGTCGAGTGGTTTTCCAGCATGTGTCCAATCTGTGTTTCCACCTGAGCTTGTTTCTCTGGATTCAACTATAGGGATGTTGTTTACTCAGTACTGACCCTACCTCATCCACATTACACTTAACTAGGGGAGTACATCCAAGTGTATCCTGGATTAACTTGTACTTGCTGAGTAGTCTTACAAAATCCCTTCATTCTTCTTTCTCTCAGAATGAGAACACAGTGTTAAATTGTTTCAGTATTTCTGTGTTAGCTGATCCATTTGTAGGAAGTTTGTTTTGAGAACTGGCTATTTCTCCTTCCACCTCACTGTTATTATCTCTGTCAACTTCCACTACCCTTAACACCTGACATACTTGTTCTTCATCATCACCTTCCCTGTGACAGTTCCTTTTCAACATCTTTATATGACACAGCCAATCTCCTTCCCAAGATCGGGAGTGTTAATCCGATAAGTCACTTCTTTAACCTTCTAACTACTTGGTATGCACCACTCAGTTTGTTTCAGAGATAAACCTTGAAAAAGCAACAATGCCAATATTTCATCTCCATTTGCAATATCGTGGTTGTTGAGTAGTTATCTCCCCGTCTTTACATTTATTGCCTGTGACAGTATGTGCTACCATCGATGGGGGGTCATCCCAGTGCAAAGCTGGTCCTAATTCCCAGAAACGAAGTCAGGCAGGAGGTCAAGGTGACAGTGGGGGTAACGATTCAGTAATAGCGACCAAAACACCGTATATTTTAACTTTGTTGTGGAAAAGGAGAAAGATGGTCTAGAAAAAAGATTTTAGATTGGGGGAAGGCAGATTTTATTAAAAGTATGGCAGGATCTGGTCAGAATAGATTAGGAGCAGCTGCTTGACAACAGAACAGTGGGAGGTCTTCAGAAAAGTACTGGGAGGTAGGGGGTTATTGGGACCAATATGTTATTTTAGAGTAAAATGCAGGAGTAACAAGCCCAGAGAATTCTGGATACCTCTGAATATTCAGGACCAGGTAAAAAGGAAAAGAGAGGCATGTGACAGGTGCAAATATTGAGGCCCCTGCAGAGTATAGGGAGTGCAGAGGGTAACAAGAAAGCATTTAGGAGAGCAAAGAGGGGGCATGAGAAAATGATGGTGGGAAAGATTAAGAAGAAACCCAAGCGAATCTATAAATATATCTGAAATAACTCCACAGAGGCTGATATCCCATCACCAAGTCACCCTTTATTCACACATGGAGGGTTCTTGACACTGATCCATCTCCTCAGTGCTAACTCTCAGAGTGGGCAGTATGTCTGACACATCTGTATGTATCTGTTAGCCAGGGCTCCCTGATTGGCTTCGGTGTCTTTATAAACATTGTTACAAAACAGAAACTATCTTACTGAAAATTTTAATCAGTCCATAAGAGATTCAGTGTCATGGCAATATCATATCACCTCCAGGCCATGCAACATTCTCACTTGGAAATACATCGCTGTTTCTACGGTGCCACTGGGTCAAAATCGTGGAACTCATTCCCATTCGATGCTGTGGGTCTACCTACAGCAGTGTTTCAAATATGCAGTTCACCACCAACTTCTGAATTGAATTGTTTATTGTCACGTGCATTTAAGATAAAATACAGAGGAAAGCTTCACTGTCGCCACACTCAGGCACCATTAACTTAAAAATAAGGTCAAAAATATAACTTAAAGAGAGTCCATCTTTCTCCTTCATGTATCTCTCCCCTACGGTCACTCCTGCTAGCACCGCCTTATCACCACCGATAGCCATCTTCTCGATACCTCTTTTAGTACAAAATAAAGTTCCTCGGGTTCAGAAAACAATAAAAGATGTTCCCTCATTTCCATCCCCATCCTGGGATAGGGACAACGAGATGTAACTGGAAAGAAAATTCCCCTCAGCGCTGTTCCCATTGAACACTCCTGGGGCAGGGGCAACAAGGGGTTAAAATAAAAGCTGCCTTGGTCCTTGCAAAATAATATTGTGGCAAAATGGAACAGCCCTTGCCTGGGCACCAAACCAAAAGCAAACACAAATTCAAAAAGCCTAATGAAAATGCATACGACAGAACAAAAGCTTGCTAAATTAACATGCCAATATCTCAGTCAATGATGCACTCCAGCTCCCCCCACAGCTCCCTTGACCGGGCTGGTGAGCACTGAGTGTTCCTGGTCTAGAGATACCTGAGTACAGGTGTAGCCGCGAGAGAGTGTCAGACAGTCAGGAACAATGAGCCCCTCCGTGACCCGCTGCCTGGGCCTGTTAATGGCCATCTTGGCCAGGCCCAGGAGCAGAGCCGTGTGAAGGTAGAGTCCTGCTCCGTGCTCACCACTCTGCAGCCACTGCCTTGCTGCCAACACAGACACCATCGCCACTGACTCCGCCTCCCTACACCATCACCAGGAAGATAAAGATGAAAGATGAAGACGGCCATCTTGAATAAGAAAGCCTATTAGGGATGGGCAATAAATGCTGGCCCAGCCAGCGACATTCACATCCCAGGAATTGAAAAAGCAAAACCACATGAATGAAAATCCAATTATCCTACTCAAACAATATCCTTCATTTCCGAATTGAGCTTTCCCAAATGACGCCAACATAGTTTATTCTGCTCAGTGGTTTGCTGCTTTTGAATCAAGAGTCTTGTTCTTAAACACCACACAGGCATATTCAACGGCATCTTCTGGATATTTTCTGATGATGTTTGTTTCCTCACCAGATTGTTTGTACTTGTCCATATTCTCATACACAGCACCATCGATGGATTGATCAACATGGTTTTGCTGTGGGTGGAATGATAAAATTAGTTAGATGTGCAGAAATGAAGAGACATAAAGTCATACAGGGCGGAAATAGACCCTTTGGTCCAACTCATCCATGCCGACCAGATATCCCAACCCAATCTAGTCCCTCAATTTCACTGCTCCTTGGATGCTGCCTGAACTGCTGTGCTCTTCCAGCACCACTAATCCAGAATCTGGTTTCCAGCATCTGCAGTCATTGTTTTTACCCCATATCCCTCTAAACCCTTCCTATTCATATACCCATCCAGATTCCTCTTAAATGTTGTAATTGTACCAGCCTCCATGACTTCCTCTGGAAGTTCATTCCACATGTGAACCACCCTCTGTGCACATAATTTTCCCCTCATATCATTTTAAAATCTGTCCTCTCGTCTTGAAATCCCTCACCCAAGGAAAAGATAACCACCACTAACTCTATTTATACCCCTCATTGTTTTATAAGCTTCCATCAAGTCGTCGTCAGTCTCTGCCCTTGGCATGGCCCAGTGACATCTGAAACCCTCATAAATTCTTGTGCCACCTCTCAATCTGAATGTGCATGTCCTCCTGACTGGCCTTCCATCTTCTACCCTCTGTAACTCATGCCCACCCAAAACTCTGCTGCCTACATTCCAACTCATATCAAGTCCCATGAGCTCCTGGTGATTTCAAGGTGATGACCCTGCATGTTCCAACCCCACAGCAACCTTGCGCCCCAAGGTGATTACCCCTCATGTTCCAATCCCACAGCAACCTTGCCCCTCTCCATCTCCATGACTGTTTCCAGCCCTACAACTCTCTGGAAGATTTCTGCATTGTGTGAACTCCCTCTTCCTAAACCCACCAAGTGATGGACATTCCTCAGCCACCTATGTATCCTGAGATCTGAAATTCCCTCAAACACTGTCCTTATACCTCTGTCTTTGACCTTCCTTAAAAGCTAGCATTCTGTACTGGCTCCAAGAGGGATGTGTCAGCAATAGGCATTCCCTTCAGACAGTGCTGACTCTTCTGTGTGCCTCCCTGTTACTGCCATTCACTTTGTGCTTATCCCATTTTCTCATTAAACACACAAATTGCAGCCCTCTTCTCACAGACAGAATGAAATTCTCAGGAACATGGCTTAAAACAAATTAAATTTGCATCTGAAAAGCAAAATGACATGTTTAAAACAATGATCAACAGGGTTCAGGTGAAATATACAGTAGTAGGGTCATAGAGATGTACAGCACGGAAACAGACCCTTCAGTCCAACTCGTCCATGTCAACCAGATATTCGAAACCAATCTAGTTCCATTTGCCAGCACTTGGCCCATATTTGTCTCAACCCTTCCTATTCATATTCCCATCCAGATGACTTTTAAATGTTGCAATTGTACCAGCCTCCACCACTTCCTCTGGCAGCTCATTCCATACACGTACCACTCTCTGTGTGAAAACGTTGCCCCTTAGATCTCTTTTAAACCTTTCCTTTCTCACCTTAAACCAATGCCGTCTTGTTCTGGACTCCCCCACTTTGGGGAAAATACCTTGTCTATTTACCTGTTTTCATAAAAATCAAAATGTAAATGAGCTGTTGATGAAACTTCTTGAATGAATGAACAAATAAGGGTAAAAAATAACCGGCATTAAGCTTATGGATAATAAAAGTGATTTCCTGTAAGATTTGCACTCAAGAATCAGAAGAAATGCGTGGAAAATGGTGACACAATTTAGTTAATACTGAACAGGAAAGGTCTAAAACCTGGCTCTATAAGTGACTAATAATTTTCAACGGCGTCTGCATTCCAGCTGGAGAATCAGAATTAAAGTTTTTAATGCTTTAAGTTTTCATCTACATGAAAAATTCAGAACCAAAACAGAGTAGAGGCACCATGTGATCTACTGGGGACTGTTTGGTGGTGGTACGTATTCATAAATAATAACAAACTGAATTAATAAAGACACATAAACCCACAAAAAGAAAGCCACCAAGGTTCATTTCCAAAGTAGCAGAATTCAAAACCAGCAAGTTTATCTTCAACTTGCGTCGAATTCTGATCAGCCTTTCCTTAGAAGTTAAAAATCACACGACACCAGGTTAGAGTCCATCAGGTTTATTTGGAAGTACAAACTTTCAGAGTGCTGCTCCTTCATCAGGTAGCTGTCACAGCTCCAAAAGCTAGTTCTTCCAAATAAACCTGTTGGACACCCACGCTAATGCATCATATTAATTTATGTTAACGCAAAAATAAAAATCACACAACACCAGGTTAGAGTCCATCAGGTTTATTTGGAATTACAAACTTTCAGAGCGCTGCTCCTTCATCAGGTAGCTGTCACAGCTCCAAAAGCTAGTTCTTCCAAATAAACCTGTTGGACTATAACCTGGTGTTGTGTGATTTTTATTTTTGCGTTAACATAAATTAATATGATGCATTAGCGTGGGTTCTCAAAATTGATTTGGGAATGCTGATTTACACATGTTAACGTTCATTAGAGACATGCTAAGCAAGCAATTCACACACATTGTTTTGGCAGCAGAGGAGATACCTTCTTCTTTTACATGGGGCTTTCCGAAGAGAAGCTGTTGTCACCGTTTTAAAGTCAAGTTTCCGAACCAGTCTCCCTGCTGAAGACCACATGCAATCACAGGACATCACCATCAAACTTGAGTCAGGGTCAAGCTTCTCTCATTAGTTCCTGCACCCAAAGCCAGACTAAGCTTCCCCCCAGCAACACACACCCCCCCCCCGCCCCTCTCATTTGTCTCTCCACTCCCGAGGCTCCCAGCCTCATTCCTGATGAAGGGCTTTTGCCCGAAATGTCAATTTTCCTGCTTCTCGGATGCTGCCTGACCTGCTGTGTTTTTCCAGCACCACGCTCTTGACTCTAATCTCCAGCATCTGCCCCTTCATTAGGTTGCTAGGAAGGAGCAGCACTCCGAAAGCTAGTGCTTCCAAATAAACCTGTTGGAAGGTTCTGTAATTTTTAACTTTGTCCACCCTATTCCAACACTGGCTCCTCCATATCGTCACTGAGAAGTGCATGCACACTTCTAAAGTAGGAAATTCTAGACTTGGGAAGAGGATGTAAAACAGTGGGGAAGATGCAAACTTGACTGACAAGAATGATAACAGAACTGAGAGGTCATAAATGTTAGTTATGACTGAACACAGCAGCAAAACTCTGGGAAAATTAAGAGATGATTATGAAAAGAATTTCAAAACTGTGACTCAAAATAATTAAAAATTTTGATGCAGGTCTTTTCAAATTCCCTCATGGGATGACGGGGTCGCTGGCTGAACCAGCATTTATTGCCAATCCCTAATTGCCCAGTAGACGTAGATAAGTTGTTTTTGTGGGGTTTTTTTGTAAGAGTCATCCAAAAAATTGTGTTCATAAATTTTAGCTAGTCACTAGCAAATTCAATAAGAAATCGAGGAGAAATATCTTTGCTATACAGAGAACATGGAAATTGCTAACACCCTGGACGGGTTAAAGCAACGAGCCTTTAAGGGAAGTTGGAAAAGGTACATGAAATGGAAGAAGGACATGATGACAGGATGAGATGAAGTACCATAGGAGTAGACTTGGGATAAATCTGTTGGATTGAATGGCCTGTTTTTGGGGCAGCATGGTGGCTCAGTAGTTAGCAATGCTGCCTCACAGCACCAGGGACCTTGGCTTTGTTTCCACTCTTGGGTGACTGTCTGTGTGGAGTCTGCACGTTCTCCCCGTGTCTGCGTGGGTTTCCTCTGGGTGCTCCAGTTTCATTCCACAGTCCAAAGATGTGCAGATTAGGTGGATTGGCCGTGCTAAATTTCCCACAGTGTTCAGGAATGTGTAACTTAGGTGCATAAGTCTGGGGCAAATGTAGAGTCGTCAGGGAATGGGTCTGGGTCGGTAAGGACCTGTTGGGCTGAAGGGCCTGTTTCCACATTGTGCTAAGTTCTATATAAGTTTCAGTATTGCAATTTTCTACGTAAGTGAATTTACCTGTTTGCTGCCCGGTTTGATTTGTCCGAGTTGGGGATTTTCGGAATCCGAGCCTTTAGACTTGTTGTTAAACTGTATGGAGGCATACACCAACGTATCAGCAGGTTTCATGCTGGGTGCATCACGTTGACTCTTGTTTATCCATGTGCTGTCATATATAATGTCGCTGTTGGGAATGGTGGTCTCGTTGCCCTGCCAATGAGATCATTGTCACAACTCATTTTTTGTTGTTGAAATAGATCATGTTTACTTGAAAGGACTCATTCAATTAGAATTTTTGATTAGTCTTACTTAATTTATTTCAAACAAGTTAAGGTATTTTAAGCGGTGTACATTGGTTCAACAGCATCAGAGAATTAGGTTTGAGTCTTTGGTCATGAAACAGAAAAGAGGTCTCAATATCTCAATGTGCAATTCACTGTCAACACTTGCTTCTGATTTGCATCAGTGTTGTGCAGCCAATGTTAAACAAGCCGATGAGTAACTACACACCTCAGCAGAAGACTGCAATTCATTTGAGATTAGCGCCACTAATATTCTCTGCTAAAAATCACACAACTTCAGGTTATGGTCCAACAGGTTTAATTGGAAGCACACTAGCTTTCGGAGCGCCGCTCCTTCATCCACAACCACCTGATGAAGGAGCGTCGCTCCAAAAGCTAGTGTGCTTCCAATTAAACCTGTTGGACCATAACCTGGAGTTGTGTGATTTTTAACTTTGTCCACCCCAGTCCAACACCGGCATCTCTAAAATAGTCTCTGCATCCAACACAGAACAGGGATCCATTCTGGTTGGAGCAGGTGATAGATAGCAATGGTCACTGAAGATGTGAGCAAATAAAATTCTCAATTATGGTGCTACAGGACTTGAATTGGGCTCAAATGTTCTCTGCCAATGTACAGAAGACATAGCTGAATCAGCAGCACTGGATTAGAGAGATGCTTTCTGCATTAAGTGCCAAGGTTTGTTTTGAAAGTAACTGTGTGAAGGTAGTGTGAGCCAATAGCTAGGTCACTCCACAGCAGGAATCTAGCCCCAAGAATTTCAATGACATCACATGCGTCATCACTATCAGAGAGGCACAGTGGCTCAGTGGTTAGCACTGCTGCCCCACAGCGTCAGGGACCTGGGTTCAATTCTAACTGTGTGAAAGTGAGTACTGCAGATGCTGGAGATTAGAGTCAAGCACGTGGTGCTGGAAAAGCACAGCAGGTCAGGCAGCATCCGAGGAGCAGGAAAATCAACATTTCAGGCCAGAGCACTTCATCAGTAATGAGGCTGGGACCCTCTAGGGTGGAGAGGTAAATGGGTGGGAGATGGGGCTGGGGGCGAGGTAGCTGAGAGTGCAATAGGTGGGTGGAGGTGGGGGTGGAGGTGATAGGTCGGAGGTGAGGGTGGAGCGGATAAGTGGGAAGGAAGATGGACACGTGGGACTGGTCTTGAGGGCAGTGCAACAGGTTTATTTTTCATGCTCCTCAGCTGCTGCCTGACCTGCTATGCTTTTCCAGCACCACACTCTTGACTCGATTCCAACTGTGTCTGTGTGGAGTTTGCACGTTCTCCCCGTGTCTGTGTGGGTTTCCTCTGGATGCTCCGGCTTCCTCCCACAATCCAAAGAAGGTTAGGTGGATTGGCCATGCTAAATTACCCATGATGTGCGGGATTGTGGGGATAGGGGAGGGGGATTTGGTCTATGTGGGATGCTCCTTGGACGGGCAGTGTCAACATGATGGGCTGAATGGGTGAATAGAGAAGGTCTTTTCACGTGGGTGGGGGAGTCCAGAACTAAAGGGCACAGGTTTGAAGTGAGAGAGGAAAGATTTAAAAGGGTGCTAAGGGGCAGCCTTTTCACGCAGAGGGTGGTGCGTGTATGGAATGAGCTGCCAGAGGAAGTGGTGGAGGCTGGTGCAATTGCAACATTTAAAAGGCATCTGGATGGGTATATGAATAGAAAGAGTTTAGAGGGATATGGACCAAGTGCTGGCAAATGGGACTAAATTAGAATATCTTGTCGACAGGAAGGAGCTGGACTAAAGGGTCTATTTCCGTGCTGTATATGTCTATGACTGTATGACTCTTTCCACAATGTAGGGATTCTAGGATTATTAAAGTCCTGTTTCAAATATCATATTTCACCAACTGCACAACTACTTTCACATATAACTGCTCACCTCTGTATACCCCAAAACTGCCAATCAGTTCTCAGTCTCATATGTGCACATCCCCCATGCACACTTCTTACTCTGCCCCTTTTCCACCCTCTCTCCCAGCCTGGCAAAGCAACTGTTCAACCGTGCTGGCCACATCACCCAAATGTTGCATTATATTCACCCACACACTGTCCTCTGGTGTGCAGGAGTTCCGACGGGAGGTGACAGAAACTAAATGATGGGGGGTTTACACACTCATGAAGGAGACAGTGATACACTGCATCACTGAGCCGGTCATTTGTTGCACTTGGCGATCAACAGCAGATTTTTGTTGATGGTCATTAGATGGACCATTGAACAGCAACAGAAGGAGATAGAACAGTATGAAATGATCTGGAATCAAGGTGTGAGCAAATGGATGTAGCGTAGGGTTAATAAGTAAAACTAAACTGAGCTATGCATGTTCCCCTCTATACAATCATACAAGTCTTCTCTCAATAATTCTTTCTGAAATGTAAAGTATGTTACTGGGGAAGTATGTATCCAATTTCAGAATAGAGGAACACATGAACAAGAGAAGGGCCATGTGGTCCCTTGAATCTGTTCTGGCATTCAGTGAGATCATGGCTGATTTGTAGCTTAACTTCATACACAAACTTTGGCCCATATCACTTAAAATCCTTTGCATGAAAACATTTATCTCTTTCAGACTGAACATTTAGGAATATACTGAAACCTTCACAAACCTGTTGCAAGTCCAGCATCTCACGTTGTGAATTATTTTCTGACTTTTTTCCTGAAAAAAGGAGAATGAATCTGTCAGCTTTATTTTAGACCCATCTGCTTTCAGAGGTCCAACACCATTGCTGTATGACGTACTCTGAGAGCTGCCCTCACTGTTTTTTTTTAGATTAGATTAGATTATTTACAGTGTGGAAACAGGCCCTTCGGCCCAACAAGTCCACACCGACCCACCGAAGCGCAACCCCACCTATTACCCTACATTTACCCCTTTACCTAACACTACGGGCAATTTAGCATGGCCAATTCACCTGACCCTGCACATCTTTGGAGTGTGGGAGGAAACCGGAGCACCCGGAGGAAACCCTCGCAGACACGGGGAGAATGTGCAAACTCCACACAGTCAGTCGCCTGAGTTGGGAATTGAACCCGGGTCGCTGGCGCTATGAGGCAGCAGTGCTAACCACTGTGCCACCGTGCCGCCTGTTAGTTCACATCAAACAAAGGCTAGGCTATGGCTGAGACAGATATCTTGAAGTTTATTAACATCACTAACAATTTACATTGTTATAAAATGTCAGATATAAACATAGTCTGATTTCTGTGCTCGGACTATTACTGTATGTGGTGCACCCAAGAAGGACTGACTAACACACAACACCGACTCCCTTGCACTGAGAGAGAGCAGCTGAAGACAAGGACCTTTTAAATTGGGGGCATCACATGTTATGATGTCAAGCAACTATCTAAAACATACAATTAGTGTTTTCTCTGCACTCTGTGCTCTTTCCCTTTAAAGAATGGAAATCTTGTCCAGTAGCATATACAAGGATGCATATACATATATTATCACAATGCATTTAAATAATCCCTGAATAGATATATATTGAGGACCAGACGGTCCTTATACGGTCATCATGATTTAGCTTCACTCTGTGGTATTCTGTCTGTTGTATGTTGGCGCAGCCTCTTTTGTATTGATGTTATCCACTTTAAATGTCAACACAGCTCATTCTAGTGGACACTGTGACCCTTCACTGAGGCAAAGACAGTGGGTCCAGCTACCTTTTGGTGTCCAAGCATGCTCAGATGGACATATTAATGTGATCCACCAGATAACAAACCCTTCAGTTCCAACATCAACATCAACAATCAGGAAAACCGCTGGCCTCAGACGAGATTCTTTCAGTTTGCAACGGACGTTTTCTACGTCCAAGGAGGCGATTGAATTCTGGGGACTGACTTTTTCACAAAGTTCCCTTTGGCATGACAAATCAAAGTTACCGCCCGTGAATCTGTTGTTGACACATTGACTGTCATATTCAGTCTGTTCGATACTGTACACGAATGAGTCTGCAGTACATGGGTGACCTTGTCCAACATCAACATCAACAGTCAGGAAAACCGCTGGCCTCAGACGAGATTCTTTCAGTTTGCAACGGACGTTTTCTACGTCCAAGGAGGCGATGACATTCTGGGGACTGACTTTTTCACAAAGTTCCCTTTGGCATGACAAATCAAAGTTACCGCCCGTGAATCTGTTGTTGACACATTGACTGCCATATTCAGTCTGTTCGATACTGTACAAGAATGAGTCTGCAGTACATGAGTGACAAAGCATGTGCAGAAAATGGGGCATCCAATGCATTGTCTTTTCTCCACACTACCCTCAGCCTCACAGTACGCACTGGTCAAACTGTAAAATCCACAATAGTCAAATGCAAAGCAGCTTGCCAAGACTTTTGGATGTTTATATTAAATCTGCGTGCCACCCCACAAGGCAGTAGCTTACCCTCCTTAGTTACTCTAAGAGATGGAATCACATACCTCTTCCTTCCTACACTCTCACCATCCAGCCACAGGTACATGACACAGGGTTGGAATGAAGGATACAAGAACATGATCAAAAAGCATGCAGACAGTGATCTCAATTTGAGCCAAGACCCAATATAAAGGGGTTGTGGTTTTCACATAAACATGTGTTTGTGGAAGGACTTCTCGTTTTTCATTCCAAAGGGAATTTCTGTGATAATCAATCACTAGAATGTAACTGAGTTATGTGATGAAAAAAGATGACACCAGGGTGGCATGGTGGCTCACAGCGCCAGGGATTTGGGTTTGATTCTAGCTTTAGGTGACTGTGTGGAGTTTGCACATTCTTCTTGTTTCTCTTTAGGTTTCCTCTGGGTGCTCTACCTTCCACGCACAGTCTAAGGATGTGCAGGTTAGGTGGATTGGCCATGCTACGTTGCCCATAGTGTCCAGGGATATGTGGGTTAGCCATGGGGAATGTAAGGTTACTGGGATAGGTTAGTGGGGGAATGTTCTTTCGAGCATCAGTGTGGACTTAATGGGCTGAATGACTTGTTTCCACACAGTCGGGATTCTATTCAATGAAGCCCAGGAATCAAAGTCCATATCATTTTTGATTTGAAGACGTCAGTGTCAGATTGGGGTGGACAAAGTTAAAAATCACACAACACCAGGTTATAGTCCAACAGGTTTATTTGGAAGCACTAGCTTTCGGAGCACGGCTCCTTCATCAGGCTGGTCCGAAAGCTAGTGCTTCCAAATAAACCTATTGGACTATAACCTGGTGTTGTGTGATTTTTAACCTTATCATTTTTGGAATTGAAAAATACTGTGTTTACTGAAGTTATTGAATACTGCACACACATAGCTTACTGACTGAACAGATTAACCCAACTCGATTGATGATGCATTAGCCTGAGGCCCTATCTGTCCTCTCAGGTGATGAAAGATCCCCAGAAAGTTCCCTGAATGCAACATATATCCCTCAACCAACATCGGGTCATTAATTGTGATGACATCGCTCTTGGTGCGACTGCAGACTGGTGCTGAATCTCCAATCAGCTTTCCAACAGTGACAAGGGTTCAAAAGTACATTAGTGGCTGCAACGTTCCTTTGGGCATCTCATGGTCTGCAAAATATCAGTTCTTTCTTAATAAGTTGTAGGTTATTCACAGAAAGCAAGGCCATTGGCCACTATGGACTTGACCCTGGACCACAGAAGTTTGAAGTTAGTGAACGTCTGTGAAGGGAAAAAGACCATTAGTGGGGCAAGAAGCTGCTACAGTGACAAATTGGAGACTAACCACAAGGTGTCTAATATTCCAACTGAGGACTGAGAGAAAATGGTACAGGATAGTTCAACTCTGAGGAAGGGTCACCAGACCTGAAACATTAACACTGATTTCTCTCCACAGATGCTGCCAGACCTGATGAGTTTTCCAGCAATTTCTGTGTTTGTTTCTGATTTACAACATCTACATTTCTTTCGGTTTTTATGTGATACTGGATAGGTTTGATGACGCACTGGGGTCTAGATTAGCACTGGTGCTGGAAAAGCACAGCAGGACAGGCAGCATCTGAGGAGCAGGAAAATCGACATTTCAGGCAAAAGCCCTTCATCAGGATTAGATAGCTTTATTCCTGATGAAGGGCTTTTGCCTGAAACGTTGATCTTCCTGCTCCTCAGATGCTGCTTGACCTGCTGTGCTTTTCCAGCACCACTCTAATCTAGACTCTGGTTTCCAGCAACTGCAGTCCTTGTTTTTACCTAGTTGATGACGCACTGGTCTGCTTGTGACTGCCAATCTGGACGCAAGTTTCTGTTGGAAGCAGCTAAAAGCTCTGTCCTCTGAATCATTCCATGAGATGTGGGCATCCATTGTCACTTCCAGCTGCCCTTAAGATGGCAGGGGAACCTCTCCAGTCTGCCTGGCAAAGGGACAACCACATTGCTGCTAGGTCCTGATGGAACATGCTACATTCATTATGTACTGGTGGTGGAGGGGATGAAGGCTTTGGGTGATTGGTCGACTGCCAAACTTTCAGGTTCCTTTGACAGCTACAGCACATCCAGCCACGATGATGTGCAATTTGGAAAGAACTCTTAGGTGGTTAGCCTAATGCCCTTTTCCTTCTGAAATAAGAGGTTCTCGGTTTGGAAGGTGGTGTGAAGGAAACAGTTCCAACAACTGACTGACTCCAGGTACAGTGACAGAGTCAACAGCTGGTCCACTAGATGCCAGCAAATACACTGGGGGCTAGTGCATCGGAGAAAGGTTTGTGCACTCACTCATTTAACCCAAAAGAAACTGCCCAAGAGAAACATAATTGATTAAGGAGAACTAACTGGGAAAGAAAATTAGCTGAATAACAAATAAATGGCAAAGGTCACCAAAGGACTGAGGAAGTAGAAGAGAATATCCTTTATTGTCACAGAGAAGAATTGGAAGGTTGTTGTGCAGCTGTTGTGATGGAGTTGTCCAGCAAGATAGTGGCAGGGGCAACAAGTTCAATGGTTAGGCTTAAAGGCACAGGGGCAGGAAGGGACAGAGGCAGGAAATAATCTTTCAAGCAGCTGACACACATACAACGAGCCTCTGCCTCCCGATGCTCTATGATTCCACCATGGAGCGATGATCATGGCTGGGCTCATAGCCATGTGAAAGAGCAGCAACTAACAGGGATCTTACCTTTGAACAAGTCTTTCCTTCGTATCCAAAGCACAGCAGCCAGGACAAGTCCAATCCCAACAAGGGATCCTGCAATTGCGAATTTCAGGATGCTTGCTGATACTGCAAATGACACATCGTTCGTTAGTTGCAATTGTAAAAGTTTAATGAAATCTTTACTAAAATCTGTCTCTCCCATTTCCCCTCTCTTGTTTCAGTGGTAACTGATTCACATTGGACATTGCATAGAGATTCAAATCAAACTGGAATGGGCTGTTTGACTCAATGAAAGCATTTTATCCCGTATATCAGCAAGAACAATAATCTCATGGGGTCAACACTCCTGGTTCCACAGTCTTCTGGCACCCTTTTCTCTACACCTATCTAATCTGTTCTTCAATGTTGACATGGTCTGAGCTTCAGTTGCTAACTCTGCCAATGATGTGGAGAAGCCGGTGTTGGACGAGGGTGGACAAATTTAAAAATCAGCTACCTGATGAAGGAGCACTGCACCAAAAGCTAGTGCTTCCAACGAAACCTGTTGGACTATAACCTGGTGTTGTGTGACTTTTAACTAGCTCTACCAATGCATTCTAAAGCCTTGTCCTGTCCAGAACATTTTCCCCTGCTCTCTGTCTAAAAGGCTTACACTTAATCTTACATTACTACAGAATATAAAAGTTGGGAGCAATCTGATTAGCGTGATTAAATGATTAAACTGGATGATTGTTTATTTTTTATCTGTGTACCATATTTCCTTTGATGAAGAATCACAGAGCAAAGGTCATGACTTTAAACATGAGGCTGTTCAGGGTTATAATCCAAAAGCACTCGCTGTCACAAAGGGCAATGAAAACCGAGAATTCTTTATCCAAAAAAATTAATTAAAGTGAAGGAGTGGGGGAGGGGGGAGGTGAGTTTAAAATTTCGCCATTGGGATAGATTTTTTAAGAGACATTGATATTGAGGATTGCAAAAGTATGTTAGGTAGAAATATTTACGATATAGATCAACCGTAATCTAATTGAACATCAGAGCACATTTGAAAGATTGTCTGATATACTCCTATGCAGACATCCCAGCAACCAACTAAAAAGCAGACAAGTTATCAGGCCAAGTCGCAACACTCTATACACATGACATATTGAGTTCTGAAAGACAATGAGTCTCCTAAAGTCTAGGTACACATGCAACATGCCCCACCTTTCCAAAAGGATGGTTTAGCTATTTATGATACCAAGAGAGCCTATGAGTCTTTGTCTGAAGGTGCCATCCATTTCCACAGTCAGACATGATATTGTCTGTCATTCCTGTCTTCATTGGCAATGATTAATTTCCATGGGCTGCACTTCCAGTTTCAGAATCTGCTTGGCTCCAGATTAACCATTGACTGATTTTGTTCTTCAGGCTGTTTCGAGTGTTTCACATCCTCCTGGCGTTTCTTGCTTTGTTCCTTCAGTGTTTCCAGCTCACTTTGAAACCTTTGATTTTACATCCTGGTTCTATTAAACATTCAGCCTTCTGTTAGTCTCCTACATTTCCTCCTTCCTAATGTTCTATAATAATTGTCCACCATTTCAACAATATTTTTCTTTTAATTTGATTTGATGGTTAGACCTCTTCAGTGGATTCAGTGGTATTTCAGTGCATTGTTTGGTTTTCTCTGTGTCCCACTTCTGTTCTTTCACGACAGCATCATTACAGACATTTTTTGTCTGAAAGCTGTGATTTTCAGCTTGTTTTTGTTTTTGTTTAGAACTGTCCTTTCCTCCAAAATTTTTTGAGCTTCCGTCAACGTTTCTGTAGACCTTCATTCTAAGCCTAATCTATCAGACATGCGTTTCATTTCTAGATTAACTTACTTGAAGATTGTGGAAGGAGAAAGTGAGGACTGCAGATGCTGGAGATCACAGTCAAAAAATGTGGTGCTGGAAAAGCGCAGCAGGTCATGCAGCATCCGAGGAGCAGAATTGACTTTTCAAGCATAAGCTATTTGTCGATTTATAACGATATTGCCAGTGTTGGAAGATTTGAGCTATGAGGAGAGGTTTAATAGCCTGGGCCCTTTTCCCCTGCACTGTTGATGCCTGAAGAGTGACCTTATAGAGATTTATAAAATCATGAGGGGCACGGATAGAATAAATAGGCAAAGTCTTTTCCCTGGGGTGGGGGAGTCCAGAACCAGGGGGCATAGGTTTAGGTTTTCACACAGAGGGTGGTGCGTGTATGGAATGCGCTGTCAGAGGAAGTGGTGGAGGCTGGTACAATTACAGCATTTAAAAGGCATCTGGATGGGTATATGAATAGGAAGGGTTTGGAGGGATATGGGCTAGGTGCTGGCAAGTGGGGATGATTGGGTTGGGATATCTGGTCAGCATGGATGGGTTGGACCGAAGGGTCTGTTTCCATGCTGCACATCTCTATGACTCTAAGAGCTCGTGTTTGAAATGCCGACCCTCCTGATCCTCGGATGCTTCCTGACCTGCTGTGCTTTTCCAGCACCACGTTTTTTCGACACTGAAGATTGCGCAAGCAAACTTCACCTCATCAGTGCAATGTTTCCACCGCTGTACACCATACCATGATCATCAGAGGCTGATTAATTCCATGGGTTCATTTATTTAAAACAGGAAGACACATTATAAGTAATAAATCTGACATTACAGCGACCATCTGATTTCTGTACTTGCAAACACAAAGCCGGCAGGCAGAGTCACAACACAAAGTTGCCATCATTCTGTTCTCTCATCAGAGAGAAATGAGTGATGGTGGTTTAACTTGAGTGTCACCTTGCCTCAGGTGAAGTACATGCTTGAGAAGCCATGGTAACCCCAACCAGTGCAAGAATTGAACCCACACTGTTGGTGTCACTCTGCATTGCACACCAACTGAGCTAACTGATGGTCTGGCAGGAGCTCAACATTGTGTACACAGAAAATGCAGACAATTAATGGAAAACTGTCTGAAAGGCAAGGTGTACATCCAATGGGAAACATCACATTCAATTCATTAGCTCTGACATGGTGTGGCAATAATTATTCCAGAGTTGTTCAACTTTAATTTGGACTTTGCTTACAATACTTTTCCTTCCTCTTCACTTTGCATGAATAACTCTAATTATACATACTTACACTCTTTTACATTGGTACACTGTTCATTTGAATGGACAAGGCCATGTTTATTTCGAGCTTGACATGAAACACAAATCCTTGACATTGTTCGCAGAGTCAGCGTGCTGGTGGTCAAGTTGCCAGTGATCACTGGTTTGATGTTACCCGTATAGTTCCATGTAATCTGTGCCAGGGGATTGGCCTTGGCCATACAACTAAAACTCATCCCGACTCGACTGACATTTACTTCAACAGGTTTGTCTGTGGGAAAAAGTTGAACCGCAGTAAATTGCAGATCATTGGCTTTCTCCCTCTTACGTACCTCAGTCAAAGGAACAAGGTTCATTGGCCCTGTGTACTATGTGAACTGACATTCCTCCAATACTTTATTCATTACTAACATGCAGGTTCTCTAGAGAGTTCAGAAAATGTTCTTCGGGATCACACATATGTCCCGAAGCACTGAAAACATTAAAATTAATCAGGGTATTGAAACTTCTAATGGACAATTACTTGGCATCTGGAACTCTGGAAAAAAAATTCACAGCTTCAAGTTAGACTTCAGAAGGTTCAGAATGGCTTGAGTTTATGGGAAAAATTAGTGCAGTAAAACCTGCTCTTGAATAGCGATAAAATTGAATCTCCAATTACTCAAAATCACCCACAAAAAGACATTCAGAATGTTTGCCTTCAACTCTCAGTCCTTTGAGTGTAGGAGTTGGGAAGCCTTGTTGAGGTTGTGCAGGATATTGGTGAGTTTAGATCAGAGTGGTGCTGGAAAAGCACAGCAGGCCAGGCAGCATCCGAGGAGCAGGAAAATTGACGTTTCGAGCAAAAGCCCTTCATCAGGAATCCTGATGAAGGAACATTCCTGATGAAGGGCTTTTGCCCGAAACGTTGATTTTTCTGCTCCTCGGATGCTGCCTGACCTGCTGTGCTTTTCCAGCACCACACTAATCTAGACTCTGATCTCCAGCATCTGCAGTCTTCATTTTCGCCTAGGACATTGGTGAGGCCTCTTCTGGCATACTGTGTCCAGTTTTGGTTGCCCAGTTATAGGAAAGATGCTCATAAGCTGGAGAAAGTTCAGAAGAAATTTACCAGTATGTTGCCGGGTATAGCAGGATTGCATTATGGAGAAAGGCTTGAGAGACTGGGACGTCTTTTATTGCAGTGCAGGAGGCTGAGAGGTGACCTTATAGAAATTCATAAAATCATGAGGGGTACAGATAGGGTTAATGTTGGTTGTCTCTTCCCCAGGATGGGAGATTTCAAGAGTAGGGGACACATTTTTAAGGTAGGCGGAGAGAGATTTAAAAAAGACATGGGGGCAATTTTCTTTTTTACACAGAGGTTGGTTTGCATGTGAAATGATTTTTCTGAGGAAATTGTGAAACTTGAAAGGGTTCAGAAAAGATTTGCAAGGATGTTGCCAGGGCTGGAGGATTTGAGCGATAAGGAGAGATTTAATAGCCTGGGGATGTTTTCCCTGGAGCATTGGAGGCTGAGGGGTGACCTTATAAAGTTTTATAAAATCATGAGGGGCATGGATGGGGTAAATAGATAAAGTCTCTTCCCTAGGGTGGAGGAGTCCAGAACTAGAGGGCATAGGTTTAGGGTGAGAGGAGAAAGATATGAAAGGGACCTACGGGGCAACTTTTTCATGCAAAGAGTGGTATGTGTATGGAATGAGCTGCCAGGGGAAGTAATGGAGGCTGGTACAATTACAACATTTAAAAGACATTTGGAATGGTATATGAATAGGAAGGGTTTGGAGGGATAGGGGCTGGGTGCTGACAGGTGGGACTAGATTGGATTGGGATATCTGGTCGGCATGGACGAGTTGGACCAAAGGGTCTGTTTTTGTGCTGTACATCTCTATGACTCTATGACTCTCGTGGGTGTGGTTAGAATTACAATGTTTAAAAGACGTTTGGATGACTGCATGAATAGGGAGGATTTGGAGGGATATGGGTTGGGAGCAGGCAGGTGGGTATAATATATTTTGGCATTATAGTCAGCATGGACTTGTTGGATTGAAGCTGTATGGCTTTATGACTACTCGATGACTATGAGTGTAAATATAAGGATAGTTACTTAATAGTACAAAGATTGAGTTTGCCTTCGAAATGAAACATTGGCCACATTTTCTGAGGTATTGTGACCCCCTCAGATGGCCAGGCCAGCATCTCTTCTCCAGAAAAGAAAAGAGCTCCATATTTCTGGGAGGAGATTCCACTCAGGGCACCTTCAGGAAACATAGAGCTGTGCTTCCATTCAGACAAGCCTATCGTTACACAGAGCAGTCAGAGGAAGAGAAACCACGTGCCCTTTTTCCAACAGGCAGCTGCAGTACTCTGACTGTGAAAAGGTTCTGATAGAAACTTTGCCAGCTGCAGTCAAACTCTGAGTACACAGGTGGTTTTCAGGTGCTGGGAGGGTAGGCTGCCAGATGGGGTGCTGAGCCTGAAGAGTAGGGTGCCAGGTGGATACAGTGCCAGCTGAGTAAGGGTTGGATGCCAGGTAAGTACCAAATGAGAAGAACATAGGGTGGTAAGTGGCTTAGGTACCAGGATGTAATTTCCAGTCTGATTGAATTGGCAATTTTCAGGGGGTTCCAGACATAGGGGGATTGCTGAGCAGAATCTTCAATTTCCCAGGGACCTCCGCTGGAGTCTACTACAATGGAGACAATGCAGAAAAATGCAACACAACTCCCATCTACATGAGGAAAACAACTGTCTGGCTATAACACAATCTGGCCCCTTCTTTCAAAACTTCTCATCTTGCACTCATCAGGACAATCTGCAAGAAATACCAAAGTAAAGGGGAAACAGCAGTTATATTGAATGGGAGGAAAGTATCAATTGGTTGCCAAGTAGACTGGAATCAGTCGAGACATTGCCATGTGAATGTACCAGCCAATGATGACTGACAGTTTACTGCCAGGTTCTGTTTAAACCTTTAACAAGATGATTGATTCTTATTGGTCATCACATTGCTTGAGAAATGAACTAGAAAATAGCCATCAGCTATTTTGTTAACTTTTGGTTATTTTCCTTTCAGCTGTTTACAAACGGACAATGTGCTGACTGTACTAAACTCACCTGTGATTTCAAAACTCATAACACAGAGTCCAACATTAGATGTGACTATCAATTTCACAACATTTTCAGCCTAATCCTAAGTGTGTAAAGAACTACATAATTTAGTCATTGTCAATTGATCTCTCAGTGTGGTGCATGTATTCTAAGCTACATACACTAATACACAGGGCCCGGCTCTATGGGGACAGAAAGAACATGTGCACACTCTCACTTTAGCAAAACAGGTTTCAGCCATTCTCGAGATCACTTCTCTGAATCAACTTTCTTTGCTTAAAATTTAAACAAAACTTGGCATTTAACTTCCAGTCTTCATAAACTGGTGCATTCCCCATGACAACATTTCTACCAGTCAGAGTCCACTTGCCCAACAGCACTCTCCTCCCATACAGTATAAATGCTGTTTTCCTTTTACTTTACTATTTCTTGCAAATTGTCTTGATGAGTGTAAGACAAGAAACCTTGGGTCACAACCAGGAAACAATGGCGCAGAAAAGGAAGTTACTTGCAACTCTGCCCTGGCACTACTCAGAGTCTGATGATGAAGGTTCGTGATTGTACTGATTGTTCTGGAAGGGGGGATAGTGATACAGGTCTAATGTCAACTGGACTAATAATCCAGAGGCTCATAGAACCCCTACAGTGTGGAAGCAGGACATTCAGCCCATCACGTCCACACTGATCCTCCAAACAGTATCCCACCCAAAACCCTGTAACCCTGTAACCCTGTACTTCCCATGGCTAACCCACCTAATCTGCACATCCCTGAACACTGTGGGCATTTTAGCACAGCCAATTCACCTAACCTGCACATCTTTGGACTGTGGGAGAAAACCAGAGCACCTGGAGGAAACCCATTCAGACACGGGAAGAATAAACTCCACACAGACAGTCACCTGAGGCTGGAATTGAACCAGGTTCCTTGGCACTGTAAGACAGCAGTGCCAATCACTGAGTCACTGAGCCGCCCGTTAGTAACTGTAATGAATGATCAGGACAGCAAATGGAATTTGAATTAAGTTAATCCAGATTTGAAAACTAATAACATTAATAGTGGCCATGAAACAATCATTGCTTATAATAAAAACCCACCTGATACAATACTGCCTTCGGGGAAGGAAATCTGCTGTCCTCACAAACAAAGGTTTTCACTGTACGTAGGTACACGTGACTACAATAAATCAAATCAAATCACCTGCTCTGGCCTATATGTGACTCTAAACCTGCAGCAATGTGGCTGACTCTTAATTGCCCTCTGAAACAGCTTAATAAGTGGCAATTAAGGATGAGCAATAAATGCCCACTTTCCCAGTAAGGCTTACATCCCAGAAAAGAATAATAGCTCTCCACATCTCCAATTTATTTCACATTCTGGACTGAGCTATTGTACTTTACTGAAATAGTTTTCAGAAGTAAGAGCATCTGTAGAAAAGTACGGTTCTAATCAGTAGCTCCAACTTCTAAATGCACTGACTTCCCTTGTCTATGTGAAAGATTGATTTTTCTTCAACTGGTGTATCCATACATCTACATGTGGATTCTCCTCATACTGACCAAGGAATCAGGAAAAGGTGCATGGAACATACTTTATTTTGCATTCGCGATTGGAAACAAGTCCACTTGCTATTGTACCCGAAGGAAGAGAAAACCCTAAACTGACATTAACATGCCTCCTCTAGGGCGGCACGGTGGCACAATGGTTAGCACTGCTGCCTCACAGCGCCAGAGACCCGGGTTCAATTCCCGCCTCAGGTGACTGACTGTGTGGAGTTTGCACGTTCTCCCCGTGTCTGCGTGGGTTTCCTCCGGGTGCTCCGGTTTCCTCCCACAGTCCAAAGATGTGCAGGTCAGGTGAATTGGCCATGCTAAATTGCCCGTAGTGTTAGGTAAGGGGTAAATGTAGGCGTATGGGTGGGTTGCGCTTCGGCGGGGCGGTGTGGACTTGTTGGGCCGAAGGGCCTGTTTCCACACTAAGTAATCTAATCTAACAAAAAAATGTTCAATTCACTCTATGGTATGGAATATCTTCCATTTCTAGAATGCACCAAGATCTTTGAGATGCTCCAAACCTTTCTCTTGTTCATTCCTCCCCTTCCTTTCACCCTCCACCCGGCAGCTACATTTTCAACTGCCCAGGTCCTAAGTTCTGAGATACCGTGCGGAAACTCACCACATCATTTCCCTTCCAAGGCTGCATCTTAAAACCCATTCCTTTTACAAAGTCTATTGTCACCAACATCTTCATCATGTTGGAGGTAACGTTTGTCCAGACTCTAGATTAGATTCCCCACAGGAAACAGGCACGACAGCCCAACAAGTCCACACTGACCCTCCGAAGACCAACCCAGCCACAGATCCATTCCCCACCCCATATTTACCCCTGAATAATGCACCTCACACTATGGGACAATGTAGCGTGGCCAATTCACCCTGACCTGCACACCTTTGGAAGGTGGGAGGGAACTGGATCACCCAGCAGAAACCTAGATAGACACGGGGAGAATGTGCAAACTCCACACAGACAGCTGCCCGAGGTGGGACTTGAACCCTGGTCCCTGGTGCTGTGAGGCAGCAGTGCTAACCACTGAGCCACCATGCTGCCCTGAAAACTCTGGATAAAGCTTTCTCCATATTAATGGCCTATGTGACTATACATTGTTCATAATTATACATGAAGGACGCCATTTGTTTTATTGTGGTCATTTGACAATAGAACCATTGGCTTCCTCACATGGCTCTGAACTAGACCTGTCCATTTGCAATCAGTAGAACCCCTTCTGAGAATGTCATAACAGGAATTTAAAATATTTTACCCTTAATGTTGCTTGATAGTCCTTAATGGTAAAATCTTTCTAATTAATCATTGAACCTCCGGGTGAGAGAAGTGAAAAGATTATCCAGAAATCTCACTTCTGCTTATCATGTAGCACAGCAGTATGACTGCGGTGTCACACACACACACACACATCCATGGTGTGAATTTGCATTTGCAAATTTGTATTTACAAATACATTCTATTTTGTTCAAAAAGGACATAATCTGTCGGCAGACATTTCATAAATTCCTAATTTGGAAATAGAACCAGCCTGACTCAACGTTGGGATACAGACAGACTCTAAGCTCACACCTTTAATGCATTGTCTGAGCTGAGATGTCACATTTTTTATATAAAACCCCGAGTTATCTCAGGAATGAAACTTGAAAGTAGTTCTGGGATTTACATATTGATGAATCAAAACCTGCAACCCATTCTAAGTGATTAAAAACATAACAGTTATATGACAGTGAGATCTTTTACTATACATTCCGTGTCCTATGATCCTGCCCCACCAGCTATCTGACAAAGGAGCAGTGCTCCAAAAGCTTGTACATCCAAGTAAACCTGTTGGACTGTAACCTGGTGTTGGTTTTAACTGTGTCAGAAGAGGATTAGGAATTGGTAAAGTCTGAGTTCAGCAATTATAGCATCATACAGCTTAAAACAGAGTGAACACAATCCAAAAAAAATGCTAATAACATATGTTTGCTTACATTGGACGTAGATTTCCAAATCATTCGAAGTCACATTCCCAATGTAATTTGTTGCAGTACAGCTGTAGAAACCAGAATCAGTTCTAGAAATATGTTGGAAGGTCAGAGTTCCTTTCACATTACTAAGAGCTCTTGTTTGATCATTGCTTTCCTCCCTCTTGTACAAGGTATAGGTCGCTTCAGGATTGCTATTACTGGTGCACATCAAGGAGAGCGTGTCACCCTCTATAATCTCCAAGTGTGATCCATGAACTACTTGAATGGTTACGTTTTTTGGTGCATCTGGAAGTAAAATACATTGATGTCTCAAGTTCCACAGACAATTTGGCAGAGTTTACAAAATCGTGAAAGGTTTGGACAGTGCATTCATTCATCAGTTATTCAGTTGATAGATTAGGATGATCAGCAGGCAAGAATTTAAATGATGAAGGAGGAGAAATAGAATAGATTTTCGGTTGTTCATTTTTTAGTAAATAAGGATCCTCTGCAATAGGTACAGGGTGCACCTACTACCCGGATTTATGAGAGAGTTGGTGGGAATTATTAAATCCTACAATGTGGAAGCAGGTTATTTGGTTCATCGAGTCCACACCAATCCTCCAAATAGCTTCCCACTCAGATGCGCCCTTCAACCCTGTGACCCTGCGTCTCCCATGGCTAATCCACCCACCCTGCATATCCTGGACACTATGGGTAGAGGCTAGAAATATGTCAGTGAGATACTCGCTCCCTGATTCCTCAAAGCCTGACCACCATCAACAAAGCACAAGACAGGAGTGTGATGGAATACTCCCGACTTGCCCTGGATGACTGCAGCTCCAACAACATTTAAGAAGGTTGACACCATCTAGGACAAAGAAGCCTGCTGGATTGGGATTGCATCCACAAGTATCCACTCCCTCTATTACCGATACTCAGTAGCAGCAGTATGTACTGTCTACAAGATGCACTTCAGAAAACCACCAATGACCCTCAGACAGAATCTTCCAGACCCACAACTCCTTCCATCTAGAAGGATATGGGCATATATGGGAATACCACCACCTTCAAGTTCCCCTCCAAGCCACTCACCATCCTGTTCCTTCACTGTCACTGGGTCAAAATCCTGGAATTCCCTCCCTACCAGTATTGTGGGTCAACCCACAGAAGGTGGACTGCAGTGGTTCAAGAAGGCAGCTCACAACCACCTTCTCAAGGGGCAACTAGGGATGGCCAATAAATGCTGGCCCAGCCAACAACACCCACATCCTACAAATGGGCAACGTGTACCAGACTGTGGCTTTTCTCTTGCACCCAGAGCATCTCAGAAGAAATTCATCCTCTTCTTTAGGTGGTAAAAGCATTGAGACTGAGACACGCCGTGTCTATCTCAGATGCCGAGGTATCTTTGGACAGATGGTTAAGCGCATGGGTTCTGACAACCTTTCTGGCCGTTCTGAGGGGCCCTGTATGTTTCCTCCAGCCCTGTTTGTGAGTTTACAGCTTTCACCTGGTCCATATGTTTATTCAGACCCACCTCATCGACCTGAACTTGATATGTCATGGGGTCTGACCTCATGCTGACCACCCTCTTCTCCATGTAGGGCCATTTCTATGGTTTCTGCACCAAACTTCATCCCCTGAAGCAAACTGCCTCTCTCGAGCTTAGAGGATCCTTGTGTCCGGCGTTGACATTCCTGACGCTATTTCGCCCTCCCCTCCAGGTCTGGGAAAATCAGATTTAACCTGAGTCTTCTCCCCATTGGCAACTCTGCTGGAGCTATCCCTGTAGGTGCATGGTACAATAATCAAATAGGAACGGGGACAGTTTGATGAGATATCCTACAGTATTGAAGTAGACCCTGGAATAAAAAAAAAACACATTCTATCCACATACTTCGAGACCAGGGTGGAACAAGTCAAGCTTCCCAAGTAAGAGCGTGATGCCAGAAATGCTTATCCCAACTCAGAGACGACAGTTGCGAGCAATCTTCTTCAGCAGCGTATCATTTTCTCTCTCATCACCACTGCAAAAACTCCACTGGGGCCAGTATCCAAACACCAAGACACCCTGTATTTACACTTGGAGAGTCCATGACACTGCTCCAGCTCTCTCAGAGCCAACTCTCAGAGTGAACAGAACCTCTGGCACTCATGCTTCTATCTGTCAGTCAAGGCTCCCTGATTGGACCAGGTTAACAGCCCCAATCAGGGAACTCAGATTCTATGAGGTTCACCAGGCTGACCTTGTTTCAATCACTACATTCCTCCCCCACCTCTCTCTTTCATCCTCTGATTCAATGGTCAAAGCCCATGGGGAAGGGTGGGAAAAGGTGAATTAGGAGAAGGTGTGTAGACAAGGTTTGAGAAAGGAGAGGGTGAACGTCTCTCAAGGGCAATGAGGTAATCACAGAACAAACCCAATCAAAACAATATTTTGGAAAAAACACATCATTGCTCACATTGGACTTGAATTTCCAAAGTTTTTGACTTGCTACTTCCAACATGATTTGCTGCTGTACAACTGTAGAACCCAGAGTCGCTGCTTGTAATACTCTGGAAGGATAGAGTTCCTTTTGAGCCATTAATAAGTCTTGTCTCACCGCTTTCTTCCTCCCTCTTATGCCAGCTGTACATAGCTTCAGGATTACTGTTACTGGTGCACATCAAGGAGAGCTTATCACCTTCTCTGATTGTTAATCCTGATCCTTTATCTACTCGGATTGTTACATTTTTGGGTGCATCTGAAAGTGAAAGATAATTTGTGGACTTATAACATATGTTATGGAGAACAGCGCAAATAGAATTGGCCATTACTAAGTCACATGTTGTCTGCCATATTTCATAATCCCCGCAGGAAGAGGGTCAACCTTTACCTGTTTATGTTGGAATTAGGATGTTCAATCGTATCTTACATATAGTTCGATAGAATTCGAGATTGATGTAGCTCAGCTACAGCCATGAACCCTGTGCTGCTGGGTCTGTGTAACCAATCTCACTGCACTGCTCATTCCATTGAAACCTACCAATCCTTTCTCATCTACAACATTTGTTGAATTATTTTTTGAACCTTTTCTGGTGAACCTGCTTCTACAGGCGTCTCAGATCATAATAACTTGCTGTGTAAGTGGGAGTGTCTGCATGTTCCTGCTCTTTTTAGATTAGATTAGATTCCCTACAGTGTGGAAACCAGCCATTTGACCCAACAAGTCCACACCGACCCTCTGAAGAGAAGCCCACCCAGACCTATTTCTCTGCATTTTCCCCTGACAAATGCACCTAACCCACACATCCCTGGCCACTATGGGCAATTTAGCATGGCCAATTCACCCTAACCTGCGTAATCTTGGATTGTGGGAGGAAACCGGAGCACCTGGAGGAAACCTGCACAGACATGAGGAGAATGTGCAACTCCATACAGACAGTCGCCCGAGGTGGGACTCGATCCCCGTCACTAAGACAGGAATCAAACCTGGGTCCCTGGTGCTGTGAGGCAGCAATGCCACCCAATCAATCACCATGCCACCCAGCCACCATACCATCCTGTAAATCCATATTTTATTATTTACCAATCCTTCTGCCACGGGGAACACAATTTTGGGTTCACTCGACCAAATCCTTCATGATCTTGAATATTTCTCTCAAATCTCGCCTCAAAATGCTTTGGTCTAAGGATTACAGCTCCAACATCTCTTGCTTTGTTCCATAAATAAGATTATCTCTAACCCTGTCTATCTTTATCAAGGTCATTAAAGTATTTCAAAGAAACAGATATCCTATCATTCCATGAAAGATTAAAAGCACATCCCTGTGCAGTCTGAGAAACACCACTTCATGCCACTACCATTCAGTGATGTTGTTACACAGCGTTGGAACAGGTGGGACTTGAATGCAGGTCTCTTTGGTCTGGGGGAGGGACACTCCCACTCAACTGCAAGAAGGCCCCTTTTTTTATTTAGCTTATTTTCCAAATCAACCTTATCAGAGATACTATCACACACCTCTGGAGCCGATAGGACTTAAACCTGGGGCTCCTGATGCAGGGGTAGGGACACTGCCACCACACCACAAAAGGAGTCACCACTGTTGGCATATAAAGGTCACAGGGCGGCATTAATTGTCCATCCCTAATTGGCTCAATCGTGTCTCTTCAACAATTGGAGCTCATCTACACAGCAAGAAGTTCAAGGATTTTTGCAAAGTGACTGTGAGGGGACACGTCAGGCTGCTGTCCGAAATGGAGGGGAACTTGCGGTTGGCAGTGTTTCGGCTCATCTGTGTTCTGAGGATGCAAACTTTAACTCTGATTTCTCTCCGTAGATGCTGCCAGGCCTGCTGAGATTTTCCAGCAATTTCTGCTTTTGTTACCATTCATCTGTTGAAACTTTATTGCTGGAACAGCACAGCAGGTCAGGCAGCATCCAGGGAACAGGAACTGCACACTTTCTTGGCCAACAATATGGATGGCACTGATCACATGATGCCAGTTGACTACAATTTCTGGAAAGCTCCGACCTGCAATTACCACGACAACAAATATGAACTAACCATCCAGGGAATGTGACCCACTTTGTATTGTATGACTAGTCCAACACAAATGGCTTGTAGATGTGACGTCTACTCCAGCCAATTCTGAACAAAGGGGACCATCAAACCCCATCAGTGTTTACATTAATGTAGATATCACCAGAACTATTTCGGTAAATCAGTGGTTCCTCATGAGGGATCATTAAAACCATTTCACTGATTATGTATCTCCTCATTAAGCTTCAGCCACATGGCTGAAAGTGTTGGTTTGCTTGAATTGCTTTGAACTACAGAGCTTTGACTTTTGGGGCTCAGTCAAGCTCGAAACATCTAAAGATTAAGCAGATTTGAAAAGTGTGGCGTTGGGAAAGCACAGTAGGTCAGACAGCATCCGAGGAGCAGGGAGGTCAACGTTTCAGGCATAAGAGTAAGCAGTTCCAGAATTAACAGAAATTCTTGATCCCAGTGTCCTTAAAGTTTGATTTCTGAAAAGAAAACTATGTTTCAGTTGCACAGTGGATTAATTTCCAGTTTACCATGATGACTCCTTTACCAACAATTCAACTACGTCTCAGCTCCAATGAAAAAGACAGAAAGACCATCACTGACTTTCTCGGCTTTCTAACTCAGTTGAACTATTTCTGATATCTTTACTCTAAATAATTTGTAACAACTCTTCTTTCCTTCCTCTTTCCTTTCTTTGCTGAATGCAAGTATGTGTGAATGTGCTGCAAACCACTTTCCCTGGGTTTTGTTGCAGAAATAAACCTTGCATCGTTTTCACCCACAATAGTTTGCTGTCAATCATCAGGTTGGACTGAAGGGTCTATTTCTGTGCTGTACAGCTCTATGATTCAATGACTCCATGTTAAATTAGACTCCCCGTGTTGTAGGGATACCAACCACAAACAATTATTCAAAGGGAAAAGCAAGTAAATGAATAAAGTTTGTAAAGTTCAAAGGGAAAAGCAAGTAAATGAATAAAGTTTGTAAAGTCAATTCCTGCCACAGAAAGGTGGACAGGAAAAGTAATTTATTTTAGCTCTCTCTCTTTTCTCTGTCACGCAAGATCAAAGTTAAAAATCACACAACAACAGGTTATAGTCTAACAGGACTGTTGGACTATAACCAGGTGTTTTGTGATTTTTAACTTTGTCCATCCCAGTCCAAGACCGGCTCCTCCAATCAATGCTTTTCATCAGCATTTTATAAACAACCTCATTCAACCCAATGAAGCAAGATTACAACTAAAAATTCCAAGCTGATTGTCATTTATTGATTTCTTAGTCTATCATTTTTTTTCTGGATTATTATCTCTGAGAAATCCCTGTAACCTGACTGACTTGTCCTCCTTCTGAAATGGGAGGAACCATTTCCAACCATTCAATCCTCTGAGACCTGTCCCATATGCAAGGGTGGTTGGAAATTTTGGGACAATGTTTACCCTGACATAAATAATAAATAAGGGTATATCTCAGCTGGAATTGGTGACTTTTCTTTGTATTTCCGTTTCGACAATGTTTTGAGCCAATATGGCAAAAAGCTAGAAACAGTGGTTCAAAGTGACTTGGAGGTCTGGGTATTTGAATCATTAAACTGTCACAAAGTGATGC
>NC_057723.1:73320386-73327413 GCF_004010195.1 Chiloscyllium plagiosum
GGTCATCTAGGGATGGGCAATAAATGCTGGCCCAGCCAGCGCTGCCCACATCCTACAAACGAATAAACAACTAAAAAAATCTTGGCCGATCCACCTAACCTGTATATCTTTGGACTGTGGGAGGAAACCGGAGCACCTGGAGGAAACTCACACAGTCACGGGGAGAATGTGCAAACTCCAGGTGCACTGCACATAGCAGACTGATGGACGACACACTGCATTGACTCCAATGCACTGCAATTACTGAAGGTAAGATAAAGATAATGGAATAACACGTTGTGAGATCACCTAACTGTCTTAGACAAATACTGCCCTTTCTGGGCTCTGTGCATCAAAGCAACACAGGTGTTTTCTTCTCTCTTGTCTCATGTATAAATACATTCGACGTTACAACTGATCACATCAGTAATACCTTACAATCCTCAGTACACCTCCAATTCATTTTTCTGCATTAATGATTATACTTTTAGAAGTATGTGAATATTGCAAATGAATTGTCTTTTTTATGACAGCTAATACGGAATTATTGATGTTAGATCAAGACTTACCACACAAGATGTTCTTTCTCTCTCTCTCATTCCAATTCTCTCCACCTTGAAATAACTCCACAGGGGTCAGTATCCCATCACCAAGTCACCCTTTATTTACAGGTGCATAGTACTTGGCGCTGGTCTATTTTCCTCAGAGACAGCTCTCAGAGTGAACAGAACCTCTGGCACTCCTGCTTATATCTGTCAGCCAGGGCTCCCTGATTGGACCAGGTTAACAGCCCCAATCAGGGAACTCATACTCTATGAGGTCCACCTGGCTGACCTTGCTACAATCACAGCCCCCTCCCCCTCTAGCCTCACTTGGAGCATTTTCACACTGGGTCCGGGAGCTCCTGTTGCTCTGCCTCAGATACGGGCGATTTGTACCAGACTGTGGCTTTTCTCTTGTGCCCAGAGCATCTCGGAAGAAACTCATCCTCAGCTTCAGGTGGTAAATGCATTGAGACTGAGACACCTGCCGTGTCTACCTCATACGCCAAGGTATCTTTGGACAGACGGTTAAGCGCATGGGTTCTGACAACCTTTCTGGCCGTTCTGAGGGGCCCCTGTTTGTGAGTTTGCCACTTTCACCTGGCCCATATGTTTATTCAGGCCCACCTCACCGACCCGAACTTGCTATGTGATGGGGCCTGATCTCATGCTGACCACCCTCTTCTCCATGCAGAGCCATTTCCACAGTTTCAGCACCACACTTCATCCCCTGAAGTAAATTGCCTCTCTCGAGCTTAGAGGAACTTTGTGTCCGGCGTTGACATTCCTGACGCTATTTCACCTTCCCCTCCAGGTCTGGGAAAATCAGATTTAACCTCACTCTTCTCCCCATTGGTAACTCTGCTGGAGCTATCCTTGTAGTTGCATGGTCCAATAATGAAATAGGAACCTGGACAGTTTGATTAGAATCCCTACAGTGGGGAAACAGGCCCTTCAGCCCAACAAGTCCACACCGACCCTCCGAAAAGTAACCCACCCAGACCCATTCCCCTATCCTATATTTACCCCTGACTAATGCACGAAATACTGTTGGCAATTTTGCATGGCCAATCCACCCGAACCTGCACATCTTTGGATTTTGGGAGGAAACCGGAGCACCTGGAGGAAACCCACGCAGACACGGGGAAATGTGCAAGCACCACACAGACAGTCGCCCGAGGCTGGAATCGAACCCAGGTCCCTCAGGCGGTGAGACAGCAGTACTAACCACTGAGCCGCTGTGCTGCGGTTTCTAGTGAAGCTGTCAGCTGTTTCTTTCAGCCTGCCTTCAAAGTTTGGACTACTCTTTTTGACAGCTCATTGGATGGTATGGAGCTGAACTTGTATATCGGGTACCATTCGACTTTAGGAAATACTCAAATTCCATGCTTGTCCATCACTTTCGGGGCCGCACATATTGCAATAGATACTCACAGCTTTTTTTTAAATCACCAGCCTAGAGTTTGAAGAATGAACACTATTCACTTCCAACCACAATGACTCAGAACATTGAGCCCATAGAAATGTTGGCATAGTCAATGTATTTCCGAGTCCAGGGTTTACCCAGCCATCCCTATGAATGTGAGGAAGCTTCTGGCAGTCAGTTTCTGTCCTTGTCATCACTCTGGGCACAGGAAAGTTTAAGACCAGAACGGACTCTTCCAGGGGAGGGATCACCAGTGATGTATTCACCAGCAGAAGGCAGCTGAAGGCTTCCGCATTCACCACTTGGTCTTGAATACTAGACGATATTCCAACCGGCAATTGTACACACTTAGAATGAGAGCCACTGCTGAATTTGACCTGAAACTATGGGTGACACTGTCTTGTCCTCTTGGTGTCGCCCTGGCAGGGAGTTGTGCTCAGTCGCTATTACAGACTTACGTTCATCAAATTACTGATGGAACTTTCTCACAGTCAACCCTTCCTTCTCTACCTGGGCATATTTGCACTCTGCATCAGCCAAAGTCCTGGAAGCATGCACTATTGGGCTTTCTTCTCTGTTGGGCCATTTGTGAGCCAACACTACCCCAGTACTGTAACGGGAGGCATCGCAAGTCAGCACGGGATCATAAAGTACCACCACCTTAGACAATGATTCCTGCTTTTTCACTTCCCTAAAGGCTATGTCTTAGCCACGAGAACATTTCTAAGGCTGACCCTTTTTCAATTGCAGGTGGAAGAGTGTCAGGATGGAGGCAAGGCTACATAATGAATTTTCCATAATAATTCATCAATCCAAGGAAAGGCCTCAGCTGCGTTACAGCTGTGGGAGCCGGGACACCTTTCATTGTCCTCACTTTATCTTCCAACTGATGTAACCTGATCTTATCAACTCTGTAGCCCATGTAGATCACTTCTAGTGCCCGGAGCACTCATTGTTCCCTTCTAATCCGTAAGCCCACCTTGGAGAAACACCTAACCAGAATGTTCAGTTTTCCATGTGCTCTTTGTTCGTCTTCCCTGTTCATAGCAGGTCATCTGGGTAAATGGGCTAGCCCTTCTAAAATGTTCTCCATGATGCACTGGAAAAGGGCACAGGCAGGTGACACCCCAAATGACAGCCTTGTGCATTGGTACAAACCCTCCTGGGTATTAATTGTAGCACACTTCTGGGAATCCTCATCTAACCGCAACTGCACATACACCCAGCTCATGCCTAGCTTCAGGAAGGACAGCACCCGTGACCCCCCCACCTCACTGACACCCCCCCCAGCCAACCCCATTGTGTGTAACTCCTCTGTGTGAGAAATTGGGTATTGATCCAGCTATGAGAAAGGATTTAACATTTGCTTTAAAATCCCTTCCAAGTCGAACTGACCCATCAGGCTTCACAATCGGTAGGACCGGTGAGGCCCAATCTCAAATTGGACTGGTTTGATGATTCCTTCACATTCCAGCCTCATGACATCTGTGTCTCCTTTTGCCCCAAAGGCAAATGGCACTGGGTGAGCCTGGGAAGATCATGGGATTGCTCCTGGTTAACATGCAAGTTGGCCTTGACTCCTTTGATAGTTCCTACACCCTCCTGAAAATCTTCCGGATATTTATTTAGGACTTCACTCAGCAGCCATTTTCTAATCAAAACATATTGAGTCAATCAAGGTAAATCTTTCTCAATAAATTTCACCCTATCAGGCTTGGGCTGAAGCTTTTAGTGTAATCAGTTGGATCTGAACCAGCGCTTCTCACAAGAGACCGGAACAGAAGGTGTACCCTGAGTCTGTTGAGGTTCCTCAGTAAAGGTCCACAGTCTAGCTGAGGTCTTGTGCAAACATAAGGGTTGGAGCCCAGATCGAATTTTGTTAAAGATTGGTTTTGTGATCACTGATACAACCTCCATTACAATCGGGGGACCGTTTAACCAGATGTTTATTTTGATTGGTTCTGGTTTGGATGTTGCTGAGCAGTTTAACTGTTCCAAACCTTGTGCAGATATACTTTCCAGGGTGTGCACTCTCCTGTATACCGGCCTGTGAGTTCCCTTATTCCATTCAGATCTAGTGGGATTCTTTTGCTGTCTCAAGTCTGCATTCTGGCGGCAAATATGGTTTGCCAGCCCAGATCCTGAAGCAAATTTTAATCATTTGGCTGAACCTTGGCTTTGTTTTGGGGTGTTGCTGTGGGCTGATCTCGAGTCCCTCTGTTCAAGATAAGTCCTGAGGGAGACTGTACAACTGCCTTCACTCAGGTGGTGTTCCCCAAGCTCAGTCAGACTGGTGAGGGTGACCACTTCCACCGACATAACCTGTAACACATACACTCCACTTGCTGCATTTTCCAATGATAAAGCCAGTTGTAGTGCCTGTCTGAAGTCCAGTTGGGCTTCAGCTAATAATTACATCATTAATTCCACAAGCCAAACGGTCTCTCGGTGTCTCACTAAGTGTTAAACCAAATTCACAAGGCTCTGCCAGTTGTCTTAGCCTCATCAAAAATCGCGATGCAATTCCCCCAGCTCTCAAACTGCCGAATAAAACTGATAACATGACTGAATCAGAGGAGGCTTGGGGTCATAATATTCCTTAGCTAAATCTATCAATTCTTGAAAGGTTTTTAATGTCTGGTGCCTCAGGGAAAGTAAGGCTCCTAAAAACTGAAAGGGCTGCGGGTCCACAAGTTGTCAGGAGAATTACTCATTGTTTTTCATCTGCCCCAATGTGATTTGCCTGGAATAAAAAAAAAACACATTCTATCCACATACTTCGAGACCAGGGTGGAACAAGTCAAGCTTCCCAAGTAAGAGCGTGATGCCAGAAATGCTTATCCCAACTCAGAGACGACTGTTGCGAGCAATCTTCTTCAGCAGCGTATCGTTTTCTCTCTCATCACCACTGCAAAAACTCCACTGGGGCCAGTATCCAAACACCAAGTCACCCTGTATTTACACTTGGAGAGTCCATGACACTGCTCCAGCTCTCTCAGAGCCAACTCTCAGAGTGAACAGAACCTCTGGCACTCATGCTTCTATCTGTCAGTCAAGGCTCCCTGATTGGACCAGGTTAACAGCCCCAATCAGGGAACTCAGATTCTATGAGGTTCACCAGGCTGACCTTGTTTCAATCACTACATTCCTCCCCCACCTCTCTCTTTCATCCTCTGATTCAATGGTCAAAGCCCATGGGGAAGGGTGGGAAAAGGTGAATTAGGAGAAGGTGTGTAGACAAGGTTTGAGAAAGGAGAGGGTGAACGTCTCTCAAGGGCAATGAGGTAATCACAGAACAAACCCAATCAAAACAATGTTTAAAAAAAAACACATCGTTACTCACATTGGACTTGAATTTCCAAAGTTTCTGACTTGTTACTTCCAACATGATTTGCTGCTGTACAACTGTAGAATCCAGAGTCGCTGCTTGTAATACTCTGGAAGGATAGAGTTCCTTTTGAGCCATTAATAAGTCTTGTCTCACCGCTTTCTTCCTCCCTCTTATGCCAGCTGTACATAGCTTCAGGATTACTGTTACTGGTGCACATCAAGGAGAGTTTATCACCTTCTCTGATTGTTAATCCTGATCCTTTATCTACTCGGATTGTTACATTTTTGGGTGTATCTGAAAGTGAAAGATAATTTATGGACTTATAACATATATTATGGAGAACAGCGCAAATAGAATTGGCCATTACTAAGTCACATGTTGTCTGCCATATTTCATAATCCCTGCAGGAAGTGGGTCAACCTTTACCTGTTTATGTTGGAATTAGGATGTTCAATCGTATCTTACATATAGGTTGATAGAATTATAGGTTGATGTAACTCAGCTACAGCCATGAACCCTGTGCTGCTGGATCTGTGTAACCAATCTCACTGCACTGCTCATTCCATTGAAACCTACCAATCCTTTCTCATCTACAACATTTGTTGAGTTATTTTTTGAACCTTTTCTGGTGAACCTGCTTCTGCACATCTTTGGACTGTGGGAGGAAACAAACGCAGACATTAGGAGAATGTTCCACTCCACATCGACAGTCACTGAGGGGCGAATCGAACCCCAGTCTCTGGTGCTGTGAGGCAGCCAATGCCACCCACTCAATCACCATGCCACCCAGCCACCATGCCACCCTGTAAATCGTATTTTTAAATTTACCAATCCTTCTTCCATGGGGAACACAATCTTTGTGTTCACTCTACCAAATCCTTCATGATCTAGAATATGTTCTTTGGTGTAAGGACTTTGGTCCAAAGGGTTTTTACAAATATATTAAGGACAAAAGGGTAACTATGGAGAGAATAGGGCCCCTCAAAGATCAGCAAGGCAGCCTTTATGTGGAGCCTCAGAAAATGGGGGAGACACTAAATGAATATTTTGCATCAGTATTTACTGTGGAAAAGGATATGGAAGCTAGAGACTGTAGGGAAATAGATGGTGACATCTTGCAAAATGTCCTACAGAGGAGCAGGTGTCGGATGTCTTGAAACGGTTAAAAGTGGACCTGATCATGTGTACCCCGAGAACTCTGTGGGAAGCTGGAGAAGTGATTGCTGGGCCTCTTGCTGAGATATTTGTATCATCGATAGTCACAGGTGAGGTGCCGAAAGACTGGAGGTTGGCAAACGTGGTGCCACTGTTTAACAAGGGTGGCAAAGACAAGCCAAGGAACTATAGACCGGTGAGCCTGACCTCGTTGGTGGGCAAGTTGTTGGAGGGAATCCTAAGGGACAGGATGTACATGTATTTGGAAAGGCAAGGACTGATTAGGGATAGTCAACACGGCTTTGTACGTGGGAAATCATGTCCAACAAATTTGCTTGAGCTTTTTGAAGAAGAAACACAGAAGATTGATGAGGGCAGAGCAGTAGATGTGATCTATATGGACTTCAGTAAGGCGTTCGACAAGGTTCCCCAGGGGAGACTGATTAGCAAGGTTAGATCTCATGGAACACAGGGAGAACTAGCCATTTGGATACAGAACTGGCTCAAAGGGAGAAGACAGAGGGTGGTGTTGGAGGGTTGTTTTTCAGACTGGAGGCCTGTGACCAGTGGAGTGCCACAAGGATCGGTGCTGGG
>NC_057723.1:73327856-73353734 GCF_004010195.1 Chiloscyllium plagiosum
TGACCTTATAGAGGTTTACAAAATTATGAGGGGCATGGATAGGATAAATAGGCAAAGTCTTTTCCCTGGGGTGGGGCAGTCCAGAACTAGAGGGCATGGGTTTCGGGTGAGAGGGGAAAGATATAAAAGAGACCTAAGGGGCAACGTTTTCACGCAAAGGGTGGTACGTGTATGGAGTGAGCTGCCAGAGGATGTGGTGGAGGCTGGTACAATCGCAAGATTTAAGAGGCATTTGGATGGGTATATGAATAGGAAGGGTTTGGAGGGATACGGGCCGGATGCTGGCAGGTGGGACTAGTTTGGGTTGGGATATCTGGTCGGCATGGCCGAGTTGGACTGAAGGATCTGTTTCCATGCTGTACATCTCTATGACTCTGTGAGTCTATGACTACAGCTCCAAAATCTTTTGCCTTGTTGCAGAATTCACCTTATCTCTAACCCTGTCTATCTTTATCGAGGTCATTAAAGTATAGGATGATATCCTATCCTCCCATGAAAGATTAAAAGCACATCCCTGTACAGTCTGAGAAACAGCACTTCATGCCACTGTTGTTGTATATATTTATCTAATCTACCCATTCAGTGATGTTGTTACACAGCGTTGGAGCAGGTGGGAATTGAACGCAGGTCTCTCAGGTCTAGGGGGAGGTACACTACCACTGCATTGTAAGAAGGCCCTTTTTAAAATTTAACCTATTTTTCAAATCAGCGATATTATTACACACCTCTGGAACTGATAGGACTTAAACCTGGGGCTCCTGATGCAGAGGTAGGGACACTGCCACCACACCACAAAAGGAGTCACCACTGTTGGCATATAAAGGTCACAGGGCAGCATTAATTGTCCATCCCTAATTGGCTCAATCAAGTCTCTTCAACAATTGGAGCTCATCTACACAGCAAGAAGTTCAAGGATTTTTGCAAAGTGACTGTGAGGGGACACGTCAGGCTGCTGTCCGAAATGGAGGGGAACTTGCGGTTGGCAGTGTTTCGGCTCATCTGTGTTCTGAGGATGCAAACTTTAACTCTGATTTCTCTCCGTAGATGCTGCCAGGCCTGCTGAGATTTTCCAGCAATTTCTGCTTTTGTTACCATTCATCTGCCCTTGTTTACCTTTTCTATCGAGGTCTCATGTTTGGAAAATGCTTTTACCAAATCCGTTTTACACATGTCATGCCGTGGAGGCAAGCAGTGAGTGATCCTAAATCATTTAATTAAAACAATATCCTCTAAAATTTTCTTTAAAACTGCACACTTTCTTGGCCAACAATATGGATGGCACTGATCACATGATGCCAGTTGACTACAATTTCTGGAAAGCTCCGACCTGCAATTACCACGACAACAAACATGAACTAACCATCCAGGGAATGTGACCCACTTTGTATTGTATGACTAGTCCAACACAAATGGCTTGTAGACGTGATGTCTACTCCAGCCAATTCTGAACAAAGAGGACCACCAAACCCCTTCAGTGTTTAAATTAATGTCGATATCACCTTAGCTATTTCTATACATCAATGGCTTCTCATGTGGGAACATTAAAAACATGTCACTGATTATGTATCTCCACATGAGACTGCAGTTACATGGCTGAAAGTGTTGGTTTGTTTGAATTGCTTTTAACTACAGAGCTTTGAATTTTGGGGCTCAGTCAAGCTCAAAACATCTAAAGATTAAGCAGAGTTGAAAAGTGTGGCGTTGGGAAAGCAGGTAGGACAGGCAGTATCTGAGGAACAAGAGAGTCAATGTTTCGGGCGTAAGGGTAAGCAGCTCCAAGATTAACAAAAATCGTAATCCCAGTATCTTTTAAATGTTGATTTTTGAAATGAAAGCTGTTTCACTTGCACAGTGTCTTAATTTCCAGTTTATCACGATAACACTTTTGCCAACTACGTCTCAGGTCCAATGAAAAAGACAGAAAGACCATCACTGGACACTGACTTACTGGGCTTTCTAACTTAGATGAACTAATTCTGATATCTTTATTTTAAGTAATTGTAACAACTCTTCTTTCCTTCCTCTTTCCTTTCTTTGTTGAATACACGTATGTGTGAATGTGTTGCAAACCAATTTCCCTGGGTTTTGTTGCAGAAATAAACCTTGCATTATTTTCACTCTCATTAGTTTGCTGTCAATCGTCAGGTTGGACTGAAGGGTCTATTTCTGTGCTGTACAGCTCTACGATTCAATGACTCCATGTTAAATTAGACTCCCCGTGTTGTAGGGATACCCACCACAAACAATTCTTCAAAGGGAAAAGCAAGTAAATGAGTAAAGTTTGTAAAGTCAACTCCTGCCACAGAAAGGAGGACAGTAAGAGTAATTTATTTTAGCTCTCCTTTTCTTTATCACACTATATCAAAGTGAAAAATCACACAACACCAGTTTATAGTCTAACAGGACTGTTGGACTATAACCTGGTGTTGTGCGATTTTTAACTTTGTCCACCCCGGTCCCAACAGTGGCTCATCTGATCACATTACATCAATGCTTTTCATCAGCATTTTATAAACAACCTCATTCAACCCAATGAAGCAAGATTGCAATTAAAAATTCCAGGCTGATTCCCATTTATTCATTTCTTAGTCTATCATTTTTTTTCTGGATTATTATCTCTGAGAAATCCCTGCAAACTGACTGACTTGTATTTGGCAGCTGTCCTCCTTCTGAAATTTCCAACCATTCAATCCTCTGACACCTGTCCCATATGCAAGGGTGGCTGGAAATTTTGGAACAATGTTTACCCGGACATAAGTAATAAATAAGGGTATATCTCTGCTGAATTGGTGACTTTTCTTTGGATTTCTGTTTAGAGAAAGGATGCTGTGCAGTTTTGAGCCAATATGGTAAAAAGCTAGAAACAGTGGTTCAAAGTGACTTGGAGATGCAGGTACATAAATCATTAAACTGTCACAAAGTGGTGCAGAAACTAATCAAAAAGGCTCATAGAATACAAGGCCCTCTTCTGCTTGTGTCCTGTGTTTTTTTTAACAAAAGCTACAATACCCTGAGCAGGACTTGCTACAACCTTGGCAATGACATTAAGACTTCAGAGGGAGTGCACTTCTGATGCATTCAGAATAGCACCTGGACTCCAAGGGTTATCGGATAAGATTATGCAAATTAACATCACTTTCTCTAAAATTTAATTCACTTCAATCTCTTGGTTGACTCTCAACTGCCCTCTGGGCAATTAAGGATGGGCAATAAATGTTGGCCTGGTCAGTGACATCCTCACCCTCTAAATGAATATAAAAAATCAAACTGAGTGATCAGATTGAAGATTCCATGCCATTAACATGAATAGATAGGGGAGATAGAAACTATTTCTAGTGTTTGAGGAATATTGGACTGGGGGGTTAAAGTTTAAAATATAGCCCAACTTATCAAGAGGGAGGGCAGATCTATCCCCCACCCAGTGTGACAAGAGCAATGGCAGGTATGGTGATAAAATAGAGTGAGATTTGAAAAAGAATCAGATTGTCAACGCTGAGAAAAGATTTCCTGATCTTTTCCCCTCAAGCCTTAAATGGCGATTTCAGAATCTCACCCTTGAGTGACAATTACCGTTTCCTTTTCCTCATGCTTTTGTAAATCATTTCCTTCCCTGTTTACATCTCATTGCCATTTTGTCTCTTTACTGGGAGACCAGACCCCACCAATTCCTCACAGGTGAACTGTCTGGGTACCTAGTGTCTACAGCCCACTGAGTGCTGATCCTGGTCAGCAGCCGACTGCTTCTCCGTAACATTGTCCCCTTATGCTCCATGGCCACTATCCTCATCAATACAAGTCAGCATTTGTAAACCACCAGCCTCAGCCCATCTTCATGGCTGCTTTCAGACCAATTTAGACACCATTCAGCTCTTCATCACTTCCACAGACACCTGAGACTAATCAGGAGGGCAAACCTTGGTATTTGAGGCTATGCCCCCTCGTTCTAGTTTTACCCGCCAGTGGAAACAACCTCCCTGCTTCTATCTTATTGATACTCTTCATCATTTTATGTGTTTCTATAAAACCGCACCCTCAATTTTCTAAATTCCAATGAATATAATCCCAGTCTACTCAATCTCTCCTCATAAACCAACCCCCTCAACTCCAGAGTCAATCTAGTAAACCTCCTGTGCACCCCCTCCAGTTCCAGTTCATCCTTTCTCAAGTAAGGAGACCAAAACTGTACACAGTACTCCAGGAAAAACACAGCAGGCCAGGCAGCATCCGAGGAGCAGGAGAATCGACGTTGCAGGCATGAGCCCTTCTTCAGGCTTATGCCCGAAACATCGATTCCCCTGCTCCTCGGATGCTGCCTGGCCTGCTGTGTTTTTCCAGCATCACATTTTTCAACTCTTGGCTCCAGCATCTGCAGTCCTCACTTTCTCCTTCAGAGTACTCCAGGCACAGCCTCACCAGTACCCGAAAGAGCTGCAACATAACCTCCCTGCATTTAAGCTCCATCCCTCTAGCAATGAAAGACAATATTCCCCTCACCTTCTTAATTACCTGCTGCACCTACAAAATAAATGGACAGCTACTCAGCGACAATGGCTCCCTCCTCTAAACATGGCTGACGACATCTTTAAGAAGCAGTCACACTGCGGAATGATGTGTGCAGGCCAGACCTGAGCATATTTCCTGTGTGCTGTGTCTAATGCCAGTGCTCTCCACTACAATATACACTCTCACACACAAGCACATATACACACACTCACACACACACACTCTCTCTCTCTCACACACACAGGCATGTACACCGTCACACCCACACACACACACTCTATCAAGCATGCACACATGCAAACACACAATCTCACACACACAAATGTACACACTGTCGCCCACACACGCATACTCTTACACGCACACATATAAGTCCATGGGGTGAATTTGCATTTGCGGATTTGTATTTGTAGATACTTTCTATTTTGTTCAAAAAACACACAATCCGTCAGCAGTCAATCCATGTAACATTTTATAAATTTCTACATTGGAAATGAAATCAGTGTGACTCCAGGTTGGGATACAGACAGACTATAACCTCACACCTTTACTGTATTATCTGAGCTGAGTTGTCATCATTTTTATCGACTGATAAAACCTTAAGTCATCTGGGGAATATGACGTGAAAGTAATTCTGGAATTTTCATATTAATAAACTGAAACCTGCACCCTCGTTCTAAGTGATTAAAGACCGAACAGCAATCTAGTTTTATCTAATACATCACATCCATTGTGTGATACTTTGATCTATTGCTATAAATCCTGTGTCCTATATACCTGCTCCACTAGGTACCAGATGAAGGAGCTGTGCTCCAAAAGCTAGTACTTCCAAATAAACCTGTTGGACTATAACCTGGTGTTGTGTAAGTTTTAACTTTGTCCACTCCAGTCCAACACCAGCACCTCCATGTCACATTAAGTTGCAAGTTCCTTGGTTGCAGTCTCAACCTCAGGATCCCTGACATCTGAGCTATCTGCAGTCAAGGGATCAGTTGCTTGTGGAAGATGAGCCACATTTGGCCACTGTACTTTCTGCTGGAGGTCTGAAGAGACTTCTCAACTTGTATATAAGTCTGAGCTAACCAGGTTCAACTGTCCGAAGATTATAGACAGTAGGATTTCAAACAGTGCAAGTGAACATAAGCTTACAAATGCAGCATGTTATTTACAATGATGTAACACCCATGCCAGCTATGTGGCCTCAGTAACTCCTATTGTCTCATTGCGACCAATGGTGTCCAATGCTTTTGTAATGGGGCCGGAGGGACCCTGCTTTATTCTGAGCTCTGTTGGTTTATGCGACTCGGGCTGTCACTCCATGATCTTTAAGCTGAGTCATCCCAAGCCTGCTGACAGTGTCCTGCTCACAAACGGGCTTAGGCTCCGAAGACCAGAATACACAGCAGCAGGAGTAGGCCATTCAGCCCATCGAGTCTGCTCTACCATTCAGTGAGATCGACGCTGATCTGGTCATCTTCAACTCATTCTCTTGCCTTTTTCACCATAACCCTTTATCCTTCAGTGATTAAAAATCTGTCAACCTCAGCCTTGAATATATTTAATAAAACAGTTTTCACAGCCCTCTGTGGGAAAGAACTCCACACATTTACTATCCTATGAGAGAAGACATTCCCCCTCATCTTTGTCTTAAATGTACAACCCCTTATTCTGAGATTACGCTTTCTGGTCCTAGACTCTGCCACAAGGGGAAACAGTCTCTCTGCAACTCCCCTGTTCGGACTCTAGCTGGATGTGATGGTCTAGTGGTATCATTGCAAGGCAATTTATCCAGAGACCCAGATAATGCTTTGGGCACTTAGGTTCAAATTCTGCTAAGGCGGAGTTTGAATTTAATTTTGTTTTAATTCTGGAATTAAGAGTCTAATGATGCCCATGAAACCATTGTTTACTGTCAGAAAAACCCATCTATTTCACTCATGTCCTTCAGTAAAGGAAATCTGGTCTGGCCTACATGTGACTCCAGACCCACAGGAATGTGGTTGACTCTTAACTGCCCCTCAGGACATTAGAGATGGGTAATAAATGCTGTGCCTAGTGGTTGACACCCACATCCTGTGAATGACTAAACTAAAACCTTGTATGTTTATCAGGTCACCTCTCTTGCTTCTATATTCCAATTCCCGTACAGGCCCAACCTATTCAAGCTTTCTTCATAGGGCAGTCCCTCCAGACCCAGTATCAGCTGAGTGAACCTTTTCTGGATTGCCTTATGTCTTACCTTAAAGAAGGGGCCAAACTGATTCAGAGTATCCAGTTATGGTTTGACTAATGTTTTGTATAATTTAGCCAAACCTCTCTACATTTATACTCCATTCCCTTTGAAATGAAGACCAACATTCCATTTGCCCTCCCTGCTTCCTGTGGAGCTTGGATGTTAGCTTTTTGTGATTCATGGAGCAGGACTCCCAAATCCCTCTGGCCTGGAGCTGCCCAGTTTTTACCCGCTCACTCTTTGTGTCATCCTCACCATCTGCCTTCTCATCTATTATTGTGTCATCCACAAACTTAGCTTCAATACATTCACTTTTTCCAAGTCATGAATATATGTTGTTGTAAGCGATTAATAGCGCTAGAACTTATCCCTATAGCATACCAGCAGTTATTGGTTGCCATCTTGAAAATGCATCCCCCCCCTCCCCCCACCTTGTTCCAACTCTCTGTCTTCTATGAGTAAGCCAATCCTCTATCCATGTTCATCCACGAACCCCAACACCAGGGGCTCCTGTTAAGTAGCTCAATGTGTGGTATCTTATCAAACACCTTCTGGAGATCCAAATAAACAAAAATGATTATTTCCCCTGTATCTAGCACTCTTGTTACCTCCTCAAAGTATTCTGGTAAATTTGTCAGTCATGATTTCCCCTTCGTGAGCCAATCCTGACTCTGCTTATCCATTTCTAAATGATCTGTGATTACATCCTTTTTGACAGGCTCTCACAATTTTCCAATAACTGATGTTAAACTAATTGGCCTGCAGGTACCTGTGCATTGTCTCCTTCCCTTATTTACTCAATGTGTTACAATGACAGTATTTCAATCTTCTGGGACTGTCCCAGAACCTATGGATGCCTGGAAGGCTACTACTGGAACATTTACCATCTCTGCTCTTTAGTGTCCTGGGACGCATCTGTTCAGGATCAAAGAACAAACAAAAAATTACAGCACGGGAACAGGCCCTTCGGCCCTCCAAGTCTGCACTGATCCAGATCCTCTATCTAAACCTGTTGCCTATTTCCCAAGGAACAGTGGCTCAGTTGTTCGCACTGTTGACTCATAGCGCCTGGGAACTGGGTTCGATTCCAGCCTCGGGTGACTGTCTGTGTGGAGTTTGCACATTCTCCCCGTGTCTGCGTGGGTTTCCTCCGGTTTCCTCCCAAAAATGTACAGGTGAGGTGAATTGGTCATGCTAAATTGCCTGTAGAGTTAGGTGCATTAGTTAGGGGAATGGGCCTGGGTGTGTTACTCTTCAGAGGATCAGTGCGGACTAGTTGGGCTGAAGGGCCTGTTTCCACACTGTAGGGAATCTAATCTGCATCCCTCTGCTCCCTGCACATTCATGTATCCGCCTAGATAGATCAATGGACTTACTTGTCTTTCGCTCTATTAGTTTTCTGAGCACTTTGTCTCCTGTGATGATTATTTTATTTGTTTCCTGTCCTCTCCTTGACAATTTAGTAATTTTGGAATGCTATTAGTATCTTCTACTGTGAAGACTGATGGAAAGTATTTATTCATCTCTGCTGCTTTGCCTGTGTTACAATGTTGTCAATTTAAGAGGTTATTTTGTTTTGTTTTATTTTGAAGAGGTTGTAAAGCACAGGTTCCAATCCATCTACTGAAGATCACTTGAGTAAACAGGTTGGGAGGCCTTGTTTTTTTTTTCAATCCAGCCTGAATGGGTGTGACCAGCTCTCACAGATCTATAGTTCTGAGTTTTGGTATTTTCAGTATCATCAGAAGATATTGGGGTCACAACAGACCTTCAGTGAATGTCTTTTGGCAGTTACTCTCTTGAATTTCCTTTTGATGTTTTCTCCTCCTGGATGGGAGAACTGCAAGTGAGAATCTGTATCTGAATGTTCCTTTATTAGCATGGGATGTTACTATATTGGAAGAGTTTATTAGTAATAGGTAATGTGTCTATTATTCTGTTAAGCTTCCAATAGATTTAAGTTAGTCTAAGTCCCTCTTTATTTGGGTTCATTTTAACTCGTACATAAAACATAGAACATTACAGCGCAGTACAGGCCCTTCAGCCCTCGATGTTGCGCCAACCTGTGGAACCAATCTGAAGCCCATTTAAACTACATTATTCCATTTTCATCCATTTGTCCCATGACCATTTAAATACCCTTAAAGCTGGTGAGTCTTCTACAGTTGTAGGCAAGTCATTCCACACCCCTACTACTCTCTGAGAGAAGACAACTCTCTGAACAGTGTTTAAATTAATTGTGTTTTGCCTATTGTCGAGTAGTTTGACCAGTTGCATTGTATCTGGAACACAGCACTTCACATTTGCCTTTAAAATAAGAAGAAGTTAGAGTCTAGGCCACCATCTTAATGTATTTTGAGGGGATCATGTCTGGTCCTTAACATCTGGTTCCCATTATTGTTTCCCCAGCCTTATTCTCGAAATGACCCAAGTTCACTGTGGCTCTTTCTTCCCTTACACATATTTACAGAAGGTTTTGCTGTCAATCTTGAAACTAGTTACAAGTTTAGCCTCACTTCTTTATTTGCTTCCTCTACTTTTTAATTATGTGGTTGAACTTTATGATAAAGTTTAAGGTGAATACAGTCGGACTCGGGCCTATGCCAACCCAGGATCAGCAACGAGCCATACTGGAGTTTCAGGAGGTCTCACACAAAGGTGATACCTGCAGAGCTCCTCTGGATATGTGCAGGTCACAGGAGGACCAGAGGCTTCCCATCCTAGCTCTGCTTCCTGGAGTATAGTCTCAACATAGCCTCCGTGTGTCCCAGGGCACTGGGGTGGAACTCTGCCAGATGCTAGAGTGGATCCTGAGGGCTGCAGGGGGAGGGAAGACAGCCTCTCCCTGTGCCTGGGTAGGTCACTGTTACTTTGACACTCCCTGTGACTGGTTCCTTCCAGTGTGGGATGGGTGACCTGTGTGGGATCTCTCAGTCGTACCCCCACAGGTGCAGCTGGACAGTGACCGATGGGTCTCTGTTCAGGGTCACACCGGTTCAATTTGTTCCCCTGTGACAGGGTCAGTGCTGCAGCCCCGGGCCGTATAAGATTCAGGAATATAGCCGACATCCCCAGGGTACCATCAACTGTATACACACATAGGACTGAGAGAGCTGTGTCACAACGCAATGGAATTCCCCAACAGGAAGTAGTCCCACTCCATTGGTGTCCAGGTGAGCTGTGATCACTTCCTAAATATGCCCCCTCTACCCAAGCAGCTGGCATGACCCCAACACTCTGGGGCTCTCTCTATACCTACTGCATTTGAGGGTCTGGGTGCCTAACAAGGTTGGTTACCGGGGGCAAGGCCTACCCATTGTGAGCATTGTGGAACCCCCTGTCAGATGCAGAGCACCGAAACAATGCTGCCAATGTTTTCACCAGGCAGTTTGGTGGAGCAGGTGATGGGGCTCTAGTCCTGTGGCTTGGCCCAGTCAGGGGTGGGCCATCCTCCAGTACAGTCTGCACAGACAGCACTGCATTGTCCTGTCACATTACCCTCTGCACAATTGGAGCGGGTAATAGGGCACTGTGATAGATCATGGGGCGGGGAGGTTGTGGAGAAGGAAACAGTTTTGGAAAGAGGAAGGTGAGGACGTTGGGGAAGAGGAAGCTGATGATGTCTATAACAAACACAGCTGAGTTGGGCACTACAAGCCAGACAGACCCTGACTGACACCCAGCTGATGAGAGCTGTACGTAGCAGATGACCACGGAATATAAAATCAGTGTTGATCACAATGCCAGTATTTGGTCAGCATTGTGCAGGGATTTGCAGCCAGAGTGTGTGTGTGTGTGTGAATGTGTGTGTGTGGGAGTGAGTGCGTGTGTGTGGAGTATATCTATGTGTGTGGGGGTGGGCATATGTGCAGGTGTGGGAGTGAGTGTGTGTATGTGGGTGTGTGTATGCGTGTCTGTGTATGTGTGTGTATGTGTGTGTGTGTGTATATGTGTGTGTGTGTGTGTGTATGTGTGTATGTGTGTATGTGTGTATGTGTGTGTGTGTGTGTTTGTTAGTTGTATTCCCTTTTGCTGGTAGCCAATGAAAGCTGGAATTTCCCAATTGCTCACCTATATGTGGTGTTCCCCTACTGCTGAATGACAAACGCAGGTATACAAGGGGAAATGGGGACAGCATCACGATGACTTTGAGAGGGCATTTAGGAAGGATATTGCAGCATACAGAGAGGTAAACAGTGTGACCTGGCCATTAAGCTGTGAATCGGGTGAGAGATGTGGTTGAATGTGAAGACAAAGTCAGCCATTCTAGTCACATGGCAGGAGCAGTGTGGTTATGCTGTGCCATTACGTTACCGGTGAGGCACAATGCCAGACTGTCCAAGTTCATCTGGTGAAAGGTGGCACTGGTGCAAAGCATTTTGGTCTTTTGGTGGCTATCACATGAGTGTCAAGGTGATTGGTGATCGATGCGCAGTAAGATGGGAATGGAATTGTGAAAGAGATGTGCCATGAGAGCAGGATAGGTACCACAGAAGGTGAACTTAGTAAGATGCAGTGAGAAACCTCTCTGGGTCTTACAGTGAAAAACCCTCCTAAAAAATCAACACAACTCCAACTTGACCAAGAGAATGCAGGATTGAACCCTCTCTGATCATTACCTCCAAATGCTTCTGTCTGGAAGCTCTTTCTCCATGTCCTTCCACAGAATTAGTTGCAACAACGCTTCTTTCCTTATTGAAATGGAAATTACATCCATAAAAATAATCACTTGCGCCTATATATGGAAGTTAGCACAGTGAAAATGTCCCAAGGTGCTACTCAAGAACATAATAAATGTGAAAAGCGCTCCACATGACCAGAAGATTGGTCAAAGAGCAAGTTACAAGGGATAAGATAAGGTTTACTAAGATAATTCTATATCTTAGGACTCTAGTATCTGAAAACACAGCTACCAAAGATGTAGTCATTAAAACAGTGGATGATAGAAGCCATAACTGAAGTTTGCTAACCTCATAGAATGATTACAGAGTGAAACCAGGCTATTTGACACATCAAGTCCATACCAACCCTCGAAAGGGCGTCACACCCAGGTCCACTGCTATCCCTGCATTTCCCATGGCTAATCCAATTAGTTTGCACATCCCTGGAAAATTTAGCATGGCCAATTTACCTCACCAGCACATTTTTGGACTGGGGGAGGAAACCTACACAGAGACAGGGAGAATGTACAAATTTCACACAGACAGCCACCCGAGGCTGGAATTGAACCTGGGTTCCTGGTATTGTGAGGCAGCAGGACTAATCACTGAGCCACACAGGAGGTAATCACTGAGACATCTGTGGGCTGGGAGAGATACGTGAGGTAGGAGCAGTGTGGTTATGGAGGGCGTTGCAAATAAAGATGAGAATTTATAAACCAAGGTAAGTTGATGTAGCTCAGTGGGTACGGGAGAAAGGGTTTGGTAAGTGATATTTGATATGAGTTGGATCATTGGTAGCATCAGATGGCCCCAAATTTACAAAGGACAGAATAAACACTAACCCATCAATTATTATCCGAATTTATCCTCATACTGTAGTTACATGCTAACATTCAGTGATTGAGCTGAAAATGTGTTGCTGGAAAAGTGCAGCAGGTCAGGCAGCATCCAAGGAAGAAGGGCTCATGCCCGAAACATCGATTCTCCTGCTCCTTGGATGCTGCCTGACCTGCTGCTCTTTTCCAGTGACACATTTTCAGCTCTGATCTCCAGCATCTACAGTCCTCACTTTCTCCTCGAACATTCAGTGATTCTCATGTGAGAGCACCCACTTCCCTCTGAGTGACATTTCCTGAACTCTCACAATGTTAAAAGTATTCTGTTTCTTTTTACTTTTTCCTTCCAAAGTGAAGAAGTTTGCATTTCCCCATTTTATCTTCCATTTTCCATATTAGTGCCCGCTGAATGAACCTTCACTTCTCCTTTGCAACTTGCCTGCATCCTTAACCCTCAGCCTTGCTGCTCAGGCAGACCCTGCTCTTGTATTCAATCATCCCTCACACGGACAGTGACGTAGGACAGAAGGTTAAAGAAGACCTATTGCTGGCCAAGGATGTTGCTGATTTCTAACAGCTCCAACCAAAAATGCACTTTTCAGCATATTTCAGAACTAACCCCACCTTCATTTACTTCCCTGCAATTATCTGTAAAAATAAGTTTCAGAAGATGATGAGAAAAAACAGCAAATTACTCCTGCAAATTGGAAGTAAAACAGAGTGCTGTAAATACTGAGTAGATCCAACCACTGTCTCCCACAAGGCAACCCTTGAGAGCTACCTTACCTCAATGGCTTCATAACGGAATTTATCTTATATGTGCAGTCTCAATCCATGAGATCTTAATTCCTTCCAAGGGAAAAGAGGATAATCCTATGTCCTGTACAGCTGCAACATGACCTCCCAACTCCTATATTCATTTCTACACAGGGAAATGAAGGTGCTGCAAAGTATAAACAATAATGCAATGATTTGAACTCCCTCCTTTTCTCACATGACACTCTCTTTCACCTCTCACTCCCATTGGTCCAACATTAATATGATTCCTCCGTTAAGTTCCTCTACCTGTCTCTTCACTTGAGTGAAACCACAGACTACCAGTCTTGGTAAATATAATTGGAGCGGGGAGTTTCTCTGAGTATCCTGACCAACATTTACACAACACCTAACACAAGTGATCTCGTCAATTGTCGCACTGCTTTTTGTGGGGCACTTGTATGTCTCCATCTCACAACTCGGCGAAAGTGAGGACTGCAGTTGCTGGAAATCAGAGTCTGCCAAGGAGCAGGAAAATTGACGTTTTCATGCTGCTCGGATGCTGCCTCACCTGCTGTGCTTTTCCAGCACCACTCTAATCTAGAGACCATCTCACAACTGTTGAAAACTCTTAATTCAAAATGGCAAATCAGTTGTGGAATTCGTTGGAACACCTTGAGGTTGTGGAATGTGTGATTTATAAAGATGAGGTTTGCTTGGCTACATAACCTTCTTGAAAAACAAACTTTGCTCAAATCTTTCTCTCGCATCTCCTTTGACCCAACAACCATATTTTTCTTTCGCCTGCAGAAAATGCCAGGGGAGATCTCTGACTGGAGACACGTCAGTGTGGTTATTGTAACAGTTGAGTTTGTTTCTAACGAGGAACTTACATGATACATTGAGAGTGATGCTGGCTTTGTCAGAATAGGCGAATGCGCTGTAGGTGACTGAGCATTTGATGATCTTGTTGTGATCCTGATACGATGGGATGAAACGGAGACAGCTGCTGAGTACTGTTGGATCATCACTGCATTGTTCTGCCGACTGGTCAGGTAGACCATACCAGTTTAGACTGGTTTTTGTCTTTTCATCAATATTAGAGGAGGAACACTTCAAATTGGTCGTGACCCCTTCAACCAACTCTGAGGGTGAGATGACAGGTGTTCTTGGACGGGCTGCAGGATAATAGAAAGATAAGTGACAGATTTTCAAGTTAGTTCATGCCTCCTCGATCATGAAATAAATGATGAACATTGGCAGGTGACATTTGTACAAGACTGGGGTCTGTGCTGGGTCTCCTATTATTCATCATTGACAGAAATGACATGGGGGTTTGGGGGTTCAATCAGTAAGTTTACAGATGACACAAAGATTGGTCGGGCAGTTAACAATGAGGTTGAGTGTCTTGGGTAAGGAGAAGATTAAAAAAAGGGTGGTCAATTGGGAAGGTAAGTGGCAGATGGAGTGAAAGGTGTGAAGTGATACACTTTGGAAGGATTAATTTGTCAAGAAGGTATTCAATGAATGGCATGACATGAGGAAGTTCTGAGGAACAAAGGGGCCTCAGCATGTTTGCCCACAAGTCTCTGAAGTTGGAAGGGTATGTTAGGAGGGTGGTGAGAAAAAGGCATAAGGGAGATTTGTCTTTATCAATCCAGGTAAAGAATAGAATAGAATCGAATAGAATAGAATCAAATAGAATAGTGTTTGTTGTCACTTGTACCCAATGAATACAGTGAAATGTTTGTATGTCACCAACTACAGCATTGATTTAGATACAAAAGTACAGAGACACAGTTCAAGATTTGTTACCGAAATAAACATGCCCAGCATTACAGAAAAGAGTTCAGTACAGCAGACCACGCTGGCACTAGCTCCCAGTCCGAATCTCGCCCTGGCTCCACACCACATGCCACACTGAAAGGCCACTGCAGGAGGGCGGAAGATTGCAATGCTGAGAGACCCCTGCAGGAAGAGGCTTCAGCACCAGGCTGGGATGTCGCTATGCCAATGCTGGGAGGCCGGGAGGTCACTATGACAACTCTGAGAGGCTGAGAGGCCACCGTACCAACACTGGGAGGCCAGGAGATTGGGAGGTTGGGAGGTCACTATGCCAACTCTGGGAAGCCAGGAGATTGACACACCAACTCTGGGAGGCTGGGAAGTTACCGTGGCAATGCTGGGAGACCGGGAAGTTACTACGCCAACTCTGGGATGCTGGGACATTGCCACGCCCATGCTGGGAGGCCAGGACTGCCACCTTGCCACACAGGGAGGTCGCGGCACCAGGCTGGGCAGGTCAGGAATTGTCAGGGATGCCGGGAATCAAAGAGGAAAAAAAGGAGAGGAAGAAAGAAAAGCACTCGGAGGATAAAAAAAGAGACAAGAAAGAAGAAAAGGTGAAGAAAAACAGGCAGAGTGGATGGTCTCTGGCTGGAGTGTCCTACTCCAGAGCATTAGTGAGACCACCGCTAGTGTACTGTGTGTATCTCTGGTTGCTACATGACAGGGGCTTTGTGATTGAACTGGAGGGTGTGCAGAGGACACTCACCAGGATGCTGCCTGGGATGGAGATGCAAGGTATGAGGAGAGACTGGACAGGTTTGGGTTGTTTTTATTGGAGCAGAGAAGACCAAGAAGAAATCTGATTGAGGTGTAGAAGATTATGATGGATATTGACAGAGTGAATAAGGAGCAGCTGTTCCCCTCAGTTGAAGGCTCTGTCATGAGGGGACATAGGGTCAAGGTGAGGGGCAGCAGGTTTTGGGGGAGGTGGGGAAAGACCTTTTTACCCAGAGGCTGGTAATGGTTTGGAATGTGCTGCCTGGGAAGGTGGTAGAGGGGAGTTCCCCCACACCCTTTAAAAAGTACCTGGCTGAACACTTGGCACACCATAACATTCAAGGGTACGGGTCACACGCTGGTAAACGGGACTAGGTTGGAGGTCAGGTGTTTCTCACATGTCAGCACAGACTCGATGGGCTGAAGAACCTCTCTGCACTCTATGATTCTATGATTCTATGAAAATAACTCTCAGGCAGGAATAATTACCGTAAACAATGAGCTGCAAGCCTGGCTTTCCTGTCCAGTTGTCTTTACCTACTATCCTAAATCTGAAGCAGAAAATGTGATTGTGCTTTTTCTGAACATCTTTAATTCGAAGAGAACAGTTTTTCTGACCCAGATTTCCAATCCATTCTATCCCAGGGTCCTGATTCGGATTGTCACTGTTGTATAGTTCTTCAGAACCATCGAGGCATGGGTCTTTTAACCAAACGGCAATTATCTTGTGTGCAGGCTGAGGTCTATCAGGGTACCGGAAAGAACATTTAAAGGTCACAGATGATCCCTGCAATGCAGAAAGAGATCCTGGAACTGAAACACCCCATCCATTCATAGACGAACATCCTGGGTAGGGAGTGGATAAAAGAAAAAAGCAAATATTGATATCACTGAACTCAAACCCACTGTCAGCATTAAATCCAATTGGCTTTACATCATTTAATCATTTTCCACAATTTTATGGTGCATTTAATTCAAAGATATTGACAGAGCTTCAAGGAAATTGAAGCTCAATGGAAGTGCTCTTACCTCATTCCAACAGAAGGTCACGACAAAGATCTGAGAAAGATTTGAACAAAAATGCCCCATTTATACAAGTGCTACATTGTTGTAGGTGCAGTTTTTTAAGTGAGTGCTAAGCCCTCAGTTAGACATTAAAAAAAGTCTCACAACAGTTACTTTCCCTGGAGCGTGGGAGGCTGAGCGGTTTCCTTATAGAGGTTTATAAAATCGTGAGGGGCATAGATAAAGTAAATAACAAGGGGAGTCCCAAACTAGAGGGCATAGATTAAAGGTGAGAGAGGAAACGTTTAAAAGGGACTTAAGGGGCAATGTTTTCACGCAGAAGGTGGTGCACGAATGGATGCCAGAAGAAGTGGTGGAGGCCAATACAATTCCACCATATAAAAGGCATCAGGATGGGTATATGAATAGGAAGGGTTTAGAGCAATATGGGCCAAATGCTGGCAAATGGGACTAGATTAATTTAGGATATCTGGTCAGTATGGATGAATTGTACTGAAGGGTCTGTTTCCATGCTGTACATCCCTAGGAGTATATGACGTTTTGAAGAGGAGAAGGGATCTCTACTTGGTGTCTTGGATCACTCAATAGACCCTAGAACTGATGTCTTGGTTGTGATGTCCTTATTGAGAATTGGATCAGGAATCCAGGCCCCACCAACTCACCAGTACTTTCTGTCAGTAGTTAGCTGCTGGAGATGGGTAAAACTGTAAATTTAGATCAAGGCATTATGTCCGTAGTAAGCTTTATTGCTTAATCTTGCTTTTGGTCACTTCCATTGACTTTGAACTCTTCCACAGAAAAGGTATCTCATATGGGAATCTAGATTAGATTAGATTAGATTACAGTGTGGAAACAGGCCCTTTGGCCCAACAAGTCCACAGCGACCCGCCGAAGCGCAACCCACCCATACCCCTACATTTACCCCTTACCTAACACTACGGGCAATTTAGCATGGCCAATTCACCTGACCCTGCACATCTTTGGACTGTGGGAGGAAACCGGAGCACCCGGAGGAAACCCACGCAGACACGGGGAGAATGTGCAAACTCCACACAGTCAGTCGCCTGAGGCGGGAATTGAACCTGGGTCTCTGGCGCTGTGAGGCAGCAGTGCTAACCATTGTGCCACCGTGCCGCCCAAATCTAATTACAAAGCAAAAGACTGTACCTTATCAGTGAATTTGAATCACTCGATCAATGTCTTGTCAGTTATCATTGTTCAGAAACTGAATTGGACCAGCCATGTAAACATTGGCGGGGTAAAAACAATGACTGCAGATGCTGGAAACCAGATTCTGGATTAGTGGTGCTGGAAGAGCACAGCAGTTCAGGCAGCATCCAAGGAGCAGCGAAATCCATGTTTCGGGCAATGCCTTGAAGAATCTTTTCTCCTCTCTCTACAAGAATCTCAGGGAGTCCCTCTCCCACTGCAACTCCCAGGTCATTTCCTCTGCCCTGAAAAAGCTTTATTCCTGATGAAGGGCTTTTGCCCGAAACATCGATTTTGCTGCTCCTTGGATGCTGCCTGAACTGCTGTGCTCTTCCAGCAGCACTAACCCAGAATGTAAACATTGGCTCCAACAGAGGGTCAGAGAATTGAAATTTTGCGGTGAATAACGGTGGCTCCTAGATAGGTCAGAGGTTGGGAATACTATGGCAGGTAACTCACCTCCTGACTCCCCAAAGCCTGTCCACCATCTACAAGGCACAAGTCATGAGTGTGATGGTATACTCCCCGCTGGCCTAGATGGGTGCAGCTCCAACAATACTCAAGAAGCTTGTCACCATCCAGGACAAAGCAGCCGCTTGATTGGCACCACATCCACAAGCATCCACCCTCCATCACCAATGATCTGTAGCTGCAGTGTTTACTATCTAAGAGATACACTGTGGAAATTCACCAAAGATCGTCAGGCAGCATCTTCCAAACTCTGACTACTTCCATCGAGAAGGACAAGGGGTGCAGAAACATGGGAACACCACCACATTCAAGTGCCCCTCCAAGCCACTGACCGTCCTGACATGGAAATGTATCACTCTTCCTTTACTGTTGCTGGGTCTAAAATTTGGAATTCCCTCCCTAATGGCATTGTGGGTCAGAAGGCAGCTCACTCCCACCTTCTTAAGGGGCAACTGGGGATGGGCAATAAAAGCTGGGTCCAGCCAGTGACTCCCATATCCCACAACTGAATAAATAAAATAAATCTCGCCTCCTGCCTCCCGAAAGGCACAAATCATGAGTTTGATGGAATATTCTCCACTCACCTGGCTGCATGCAGACCCAATAGCATTCAGGCCACATTATGCATTCAATGCCTTTGTGTTCCTGGTCCAACATGACATTATGATGTAATGCATTTGGTTTTGCTTTTCCCTTGTAAATGACCCGTTGTTATATCAACTAGGAGAAAGTGAGGACTGCAGATGCTGGAGATCAGAGCTGAAAAATGTGTTGCTGGAAAAGCGCAGCAGGTCAGGTCAGGAATCTGAAGAAAGGCTTATGCCCGAAACATCGATTCTCCTGCTCCTTGGATGCTGCCTGACCTGCTGCGCTTTTCCAGCAACACATTTTTCAGACCTGTTATTTTATGCCAGGCTTGACTCTGTATGGCCAAATCAATCAATTTTCTCAGGTATTGCTTTAATACTGCCCAAAGTTTGTGAGAAGATTTGTAGCTCGGGTGCTCGTTGTTGTGATTCTGTTCGCCGAGCTGGGAATTTGTTTTGCAGACATTTCATCCCCTGTCTAGGTGACATCCTCAGTGCTTGGGAGCCTCCTGTGAAGCGCTTCTGTGTTGTTTCCTCTGGCATTTATAGTGGTTTGTCTCTGCCGCTGCCGGTTGTCAGTTCCAGCTGTCCACTGGAATATTGCCCATAATACTTTAATATGCGATTACATCAGCGAAGTCATACCTCATGTATGACGAGGACAAGATTGTTATACTCTAGTATGATGGAACATATGCCCTTTTAATATTACTCTGTGGGATTTGAGTGAGCTTGACCAGACCAATATTTATTGCTCATCCCCAAGTGCCCTTATGAAAACAATAATCAGCTACATTCATGAACTGCTTCCATATACTGAATGGTTTTAGCATGCCCTTGCAACTTAAGAGGTATTTCTAAGCAATCTGTTCAGAAATATTACTACACACCTCTGAAGGTCTTGAACCCAGGCTGCCTACTTCAGAGGTAGGGAACACTACCATTTTGCCACAGAGCCCCTGGGTAGCAGTGTGTGTAATCCAATCTTCATTTGGCCACATATTATAGAACATAGACATAGGACATAGAAAAGTACAGCACAGAACCGGCCCTTTGGCCCACGATGTTGTGCCGAGATTTAATCCTAATGTAAAATATAGCAATTTAACCTATGCACCTCTCAACTCACTGCTCTCCATGTGCATGTCTAGCAGTCGCTTAAATGTCCCCAGTGACTCTGCCTCCACCACCACAGCTGGCAACACATTCCATGCATTCACAACATTATGGAGGAAATTGCACTGTGAGCAGTGAATACATCATACCAAATACAAACAAGTGTAAGGAAATCACCCTTTGACCTGAAATTAGAGTCCGCACCTTGCAGTGCGTGAAAGGAGGAGATAAAGGGACAGGAGTTGCATCTTCTTGCACAGGTCAAAGGTGAGGTGTAATTGGTGCTGTTGGAGCGGTGACTGAGATTTGAGCGATTGAGAAGTGGGATAAGGTATTACTGTGTGAATAGCTCCTTTGAGCAGAAAGCTCATTCCTAATGAAAGGCATATGCCTGAAACATCGACTGTCCTGCTCCTCGGTTGCTTCCTGACCCGCTCTGCCTTTCCAGCACTGCACTCTCGACTCTGAATAGTTCTTTCGAAATACCAAAACTGAAGAGAAGGGAAGGTGAATTTGGTGGTAACATCATGCTGCATCTGTTTGGAATGGTGGAAGATAGTCTATTGAATGTATATTCTGGTTGGTGTGTGGTGGCTCAAGCCAATATGTCAGTATCCGTTTAAGAGACATGGTCATGATATTGTCACTCGATCATAGTCTGTGGAGCCAAGGCATAAAGATCTCATACTCTGTTTTATGTGAGGTGCTGCTCTGTGTCTCAGTTGTAATCTCAAAGTGTAATGCTATCCTACAGATTTATATGCCTGTGTATGTAATGCGTACACATAATAGTAAACTGTAATAAATATCTGCTTCTTTCTTCAATACCATGGAGACAAGTGTACTCAAAGGTGGATTAAGAACAGGAAATGTTGGTGAGAATTTGTCAGATTTGGCAGCATCTGTGCAGAGAAACAACATTAACATTTCAAATCCTGTTTAACTCCTTTTGTTCGTAAATCTTTCGCCAGACCTGCTGATTGACTTCAGCACTTTCTGTTTTTATTTAAAATCTACAGCGTATTTTGCTTTTAGTACACTGAAGGGTGACTTGATCGACTTTTCTAAGATGATGAAGGGATAAAGTTGTGTCCCTCTTGATGGTTTGTTTTAACTGAATAGTTTCGGGACCATCATGATATGAAGTAATGTAAGGCTGGAACTAGGTTAGAAATCAAGATATGGTTCTTATTTGAGAAGAGTGGACCTATAGTATGGCCAGTTATACTGATGCACTATATTCTTTTAAGTGGAAAGTTTGACCTATATCTGACAGGGGTGCTGATCGCTGCATAGAACTTGCACAGTGGTCAAATGTTCATTGTCTCATGGAGTTCAGAAGAGATTTCCTCATTTCCTTTCACCCCGACCTGACTCAGGTTTTAATTTGTTCTTCCTCAGGTGGTCATATGATTTTTGACTAGTAGGGGGAGCGTATGTATTATGTAGATATCGTGGCTGTGGAGTTAGATAGAGTCAAGGGTCCTTTCTTGCTAGGAGAAAGTGAGGACTGCAGATGCTGGAGATCAGAGTTGAAGAGTGTGGTGCTGGAGAAGCGCAGCTGGTCAGGCAGCATCTGAGGAGCAAGAGAATCGACATTCCTGATGAAGGGCTTATGCCCGAAACGTTGATTCTCTTGCTCCTCAGCCTGACCGGCTGTGTTTTCCAGCACCACACTCTTGACTCATTTCCTGATATTTATTTTGGAATGTTGCTGACTTCAGGTTGATCTCTTTCCCCTCCTGATCGAGTGGTGTGCTAATTGGGAACAGCTAACCGCAGGCTGGCTGAGTGGGCACATGTGCGGCAAATGCAAGATAATGTTGATAAATGTAGAGTTATCCACTTTGGTGGCAAGAACAGGAAGGCAGATTATTATCTGAATGGTGGCAGTTTAGGAAGAGGTGGGGTACAACGAGACCTGGGTGTCATGGTGGAACAGTCGCTGACGGTTGAGTTGCAGATGCAGCAGGCAGTGAGGAAAGCTAATGGCATGCTGGCCTTCATAGCAAGAAGATTTGAGTATCAGAGTAAGGATGTCTTGCTGCAGTTAGACTGGGTGAGGCCACATCTTTGGTATCCTGGTCTGAGGAAAGACACTCGACTTTGAGGGAGTCCAGTGAATGTTGACTAGACTGATTCCCGAGATGGCAGGACTGACATACTGGATCGACTGGGCTTGTATTCACTGTAATTTCGAAGAAAGTGGTGGGGGGTTATCACAGAAACATCCTGATGGGAGTGGACTGGCTAGATGTGGGAAGAATCTTCCCCATGTTGGGGAAGTCCAGACTAGGGGTCTGTAGTGATTGGGACCAGGTGGGCCATGTTGACTATAAGATCCTTCATTGGGGTTGATAACCTGGGCCAATCAGGAAAGCCTTGACTGACCACAATAACCATGAGAGTCTAATCTCCTCAATTGAGGAGTGACTCCGAGTTCATTGGCACAGCCAGTGTACTGTGCACAAATAAATAAAGGGTGACTTGGTGATAGGACCTGGCCTCTGTGCTGTTATTTCAATATGTAGGCCTCAGGCTGAGTCTTTGTGTGTAGGTCCCAGGCTGAACTTTTCTCTGTAGGCCTCAACTTTGTGTATAGGTCCCAGGCTGAGCCTTTGTATGTAGGCCCAAGGCTGAACCTTTATATGTGGGCCTCAGACTGAGCCTTTGTGTAAAGGCCATGGCCTGGGCCTTTGTGTGTATGCGCAGTGCTCAGTCTTCGTGTGTAGTCCCTGGGTTGACCCTTGTGTGTGGACCGGGTTTCTGTGTGTGGCCGAGACCTTTGTGTTTAGGCCTCAAGCTGAAGTTTCCTATACAGAAAATAAAAGTATAACGAGGAGATGAGAATCTCAATTCAAAAACTGATTCCGAGCTACCTGGCCACAGCTAATGGACCATACGCTCTTAAAAAAAGGGTGACTTTTTGATAGGATTGGGCCTCTGAGGAGTTATTTCAGTGGCGATTGGAGAAAGCTGAACTTGCCTGAAGAACTTTCACTTGCACCCATCTTCTTGGAGTTGGGGAACCGGGGAGACCGTATCGGGATTTTAAAGTATGCTATAAACACAAGATTAGAATCTTCTCAGTTGAGGCCCTGACTCCGAGCTGTCTGGTCACATCCAGTGTACTGTGCACAGGTAAGTAAAGGGTGACTTGATGATAGGAACCGGCTTTTTTGCTGTAACATCAGGGTCTAAGAATAAGCGGTAAGCCGTTCAGGACTGAAGTGAGGAAGAATTTCTTCACTCAGAGAGTTGTGAATCTGTGGAATTCTCTTCCACAGGAAGCAGTCAGGGCCAGTTTTTTTAGATATATTCAAGAGAGAGCTGGACGTGGCCCTTATAGATAAAGGGTTCAAAGGGTATGAGGAGTGGGTGGGAATATGATATTGAGATTGCATGATCCAACATGATCATATTGAATGGTGGGACAGGCTCAAAGGGGCCAAACAGCCTAATCCTGCACCTATTTTCTATGTTTCTAATGGAGTCTGCAGTCTCCATCAAGAGCTGTCATTGTTCACATGCTCTGAGCTGAATAATCAACATCTATGGTCTCAGAAAAAGGTCAAGTGCAAATGTAATGTAAATTCACACTGATAACTAATTGCAAAGGACAATAACAAAGCCCACAACATGGGAAATACAAATCTTCAGCTAAATATGAGTGTAAATGTGGATGTGTGATAACCAGTATTGTACATTGTGAGCTACAGTTAAGCACAGAGGCTTTTCACACTGTGCATTGCAAAATGAATTACCAGCAGGAACTCGGTCAACGTCAGCAGCACAGTTCAGGAAAGTTACTAACTTTGTGGTTCACAGGAGATTCCTAGATATGAGTGGATCCACAGTGGTACTGGCTGCCCGGGGCAAACATTTCAGAGTGGTGCCCTCAAGTAAATCTTAGATCCTGATTATGAATATTGAAAAGTTCTGATCTTGTTTCAGTTATGGGGGTGGGGGCAACTCTTCCGCAACCGTTTTCTATCTTCGCTGCTTCAACGTCTGATCTATTCTCACCGTCTTTTCCAATAATCCCCTTTCACCATTTAATCACTCCTGGCCTCCAAACCTGTCCTCTGCTATTTCTATGCAAACAATCCTTCCCCTGTGTCTATACTTATTTAAAACTGTTCATTTCTAATCTCTGCTTGTTGTGATGAAAAGTCATTGACCTGAAACATTAGCAAGACAAATGTGACAGGAAGCAGGAAATTTATGCAAATGTTTTCTATTTCTATATTCCATTTTCTATATTGGAAGAGATCCCTTTGCATTGCTCAAGCCAACTCTTAAAGTAAGTAATTCTACAAAACTGCATTAATTACACGAATGCACTGTGAGTTAAAAAGTCATTATGGCACAGGAACAGGCCATTCAGCCCATCTGTTCTGGGTTTTCTCCCCTCCCATCCCACTGCAGTAATCACTTTAAACATGAGAGCCCTGCTCTTTGAACATTAACATATGAAAACAGTAGTCCTGCAGACGAACCACTTGACCTGAAATGTTAACTCTGATTTCTCTCTACGGATACTGCCAGACCTGCTTATGCATCAATTTCTGTTTTTTTTGTTTCAGCTTTTCTTTGTCTGCCTTATCGAAGTCTGTCATAATCTTGTATGCATCCATTAAACCTCTCTTTCATCCCCTTTTCTTCAGTGGAGAACATCCCTAAATTCTCCAACCCAAACTTGTAGCTAAAATCTCTTACCATTAGCTTAATTAAGCTCCCCACCTTCTCACGGACCCTGTCATCCTTTGTAGCATGTTGTGGCCATAACTAGGTACAACATTCCAGTTGAAGTCTAGCCAATCTATATTCTGACCCTCTGTTACTTCTGCTAAATTGCATCACAATGCAATTACCTTATCAGGTTCCATCTTTCACTTCCCTGTACATTCTGCTGTTATTTTGCGGTTTATTCATATCATCCTTACTGTCAGCAATACCTTCAAGTTTAGGCAAAAATCACACAACGCCACATTATAGTTCAACAGTTTATTTGGGAGCACTAGATTTCTGTCGAGGTTTGTTCAACATATCATTTCAGCTGCATGACACTGCAATCTTTTGCAATAAATTCAGTGTCTGATGATCATCTTTCACAGCTACTTGATGAAGGAGCAGCACTTTGAAAGCTAGTGCTTCCAAAATAAAACTGTTGGACTATAAACTGGTGTTGTGTGATTTTTAACTTTGTCCACCCCGATCCAAAATCGGTATTTCCACATTCAAGTTTAGCATAATTGGCAAATTTTGAAATTTTACTCTGATTGCAATGTCCAATCATATATATAAATATATATATAAAAAGGGTTCCTTGTGCCTTTGGAAACATTATCCTCCAGTCTGGAAGAGTAAATATTTGCGGTGATGTATTTGTTTCTGGATTTTAGCTAACTTTATTATACCAAGCTGAAACTTAGAACACAGAACATAGAATAGCACAGCACAGAACAGGCCCTTCAGCCCACGATGTTGTGCCGACCACTGATCCTCATATAAGGTAAACCTAATGTACGAACCCTGTAATTTCTGTGACCATGTGCATGTCCAGCAGTCTCTTAAATATCCCCAATGACCTCTCTTCCACAACTGCTGCTGGCAATGCATTCCATGCTCTCACAACTCTCTGTGTAAAGAACCCGTCTCTGACATCCCCTCTATACTTTCCGCGAAACAGCTTAAAACTATGACCCCTCGTGTTAACAATTTCTGACCTGTGAAAATGTCTCTGGCTATCAACTCTATCTATGCCTCTCATTATCTTGTACACCTCAATTAGGTCCCCTCTCTTCCTTCTTTTTTCCAATGAAAAAAGTCCGTGCTCAGTCAACCTCTCTTCTTAACATAAGCCCTCCAGTCCAGGCAGCATCCTGGTAAACCTCCTCTGAACCCTCTCCAAA
>NC_057723.1:73353920-73365949 GCF_004010195.1 Chiloscyllium plagiosum
CCAGGCAGCATCCTGGTAAATCTCCTCTGAACCCTCTCCAAAGCATCCATATTTTTCCTATAATTGGGCGACCAGAACGGGACGCAGTATTCCAAGTGAGGTCTAACCAAAGTTTTATAGAGCTGCAACAAGATCTCACGGCTCTTAAACACAACCCCCTGTTAATGAAAGCCAAAACACCATATACTTTCTTAACAACCCAGTCCACTTTGGGTGGCCATTTTAAGGGATCTATGTACCTGCACACCAAGATCCCTCTGTTCCTCCACACTGCCAAGAATCCTGTCTTTAATCCTGTACTCAGCTTTCAAGTTTGACCTTCCAAAATGCATCACTTCGCATTTATCCAGGTTGAACACCATCTGCCACCTCTCAGCCCATCTCTGCACCCTGTCAATATCCCGCTGCAGCCTACAACAGCCCTCTACACTGTCAATGACACCTCCAACCTTTGTGTCATCTGCAAACTTGCTGACCCATCCTCAATCTCCTCATCCAAGTCATTAATAAAAATTACAAACAGTAGAGGCCCAAGAACAGAGCCTTGTGGAACACCGTTCACCACTGACTTCCAGGCAGAATACTTTCCTTCCACTACCACTTGCTGTCTTCTGTTGACCAGCCAATTCTGTATCCAGACAGCTAAACTTCCCTGTATCCCATTCCTCCTGACCTTCTGAACGAGCCTACCATGTGGAACCTTATCAAATGCCTTGCTGAAGTCCATATACACCACATTCACCACTTGACCCTCATCAACTTGTCTAGCAACATCCTCAAAGAACTCAATAGGATTTGTGAGGCATGACCTGCCCCTCACAAAGCCATGCTGACTGCATTTAATCAAGCCATGTTCTTCCAGATGGTCATAAATCCTATCCCTCAGAATCCTTTCTAACACCTTGCAGATGACAGACGTGAGACTTACTGGTCTGTAATTGCCAGGGATTTCCCTATTTCCTTTCTTGAAGAAAGGACTTGCTCCCTATTCCATGACATCGAATTTTGTTAAACAAGCCAGCTAGGACGGTATTAGGCAAAAACTTTCAAAAGTTGATTGAGAGGCTATTCAGGATAAAGGGATGGTTGGAAAGTGGAGGCCCTCAAAAATGAGGTAATGTGAGTTCAGACATAATATGTTCCTGTTAGTGTGAAGGGCTAGATTGGTAGGTTTAGGGAATACTGGATGACTAGAGAAATTGAAGCTCTGTTCAAGAAAAAGGAGGCATATGTCAGGTATAGACAATTGGGATTGAGTGAATCCCGAGAGGAATATAAGGGCGGTAGGAGTATACTTAAGAGGGAAATCAGGAGGGCCAAAGAGGACATGAGATAGCTTTGGCAAACAGCGTTAAGGAGAATCCAAAGAAACTCTACAATACATTAAGGACAAAAGAGTAACTATGGACAGAATAGGACCCCTTAAAGATCAACAAGGCCATCCATGTGTGGAACCACAGGTGATGAATGTGATACTAAATGAATATTTAACATCTATATTTACCATGGAAAAGGATTTGGAAGTTGGAGAATTTGAAGAAATAAACAGTGATATCTTGAAAAGTGTCCATATTACAAAGGACGCGATGTTGGATATCTTAAAACACATAAAGGTGGATAAATCCGCAGGAACTGATGAGATGTATCCCAAACTTTGTGGAAAGCTAGAAAAGTGATTTCTGGGCCCCTTGACGAGGTATTTGTATCATTGATAGTCACAGATGAGGTGCTGGAAGACTGGAGGTTGGCCACTATTTAAGAAAGGTGGAAAGGAAAAGCCAGAGAACTATAGACCAGTGAGCTTGACATCAATGGTGGGGGAGGAGATGCCCCCACTCACCCATTGTACTCTATGCTACTCTCTCCCCACCCCCACCCTCCCCTGGCTTATCTCTTCACGCTTCAGGCTCACTGCCTTTATTCCTGATGAAGGGCTTTTGCCCGAAACGTCGATTTCAAAGCTCCTCGGATGCTGCCTGAACTGCTGTGCTCTTCCAGCACCACTAATCCAGAATGTGGTTTCCAGCATCTGCAGTCATTGTTTTTACCTATATATTTGGAAAGTCAAGGGCTGATTAAGGATAGTCAATGTGGTTTCGTGTGTGGTAAATCATGTCTCACTAACTTAATTTAGGTGTTTGAAGGAGTTATAAAGAATATTGATGAAGGCAAAGTGATGGGACATTGTCTATATGGTCTTCAGTAAGGTGTTCGACAAGGCTCCACATGGTAAACTGGTTAGCAAGGTTTGATCATATGGAATCCAGGGCAGCTAGCTGTTTGGCTTGAAGGTAGGAGACAGAGTGGTGGTGGAGGGTAGCTTTTCAGACTGGAGGCTTGTGACCAGTGGAGTGCCACAAGGATTAGTGCTGGTTCCATTGCGTTTTGCCATTTATATAGATTTGGATGTGAATATAGGAGGTATAGTTAGTAAGTTTACAGGTGACACCAAAATTGTTGGTGCAGTGGACAGTGAAAATAGATTATATAAGAGTACAATGGGACCATGATCAGATGGGCTGATGGGCCGAGGAGGGCAGGTAGAGTTTAATTTAGATAAACCTGAGGTGCTGCTATTTGGGAAGGCAAACCATGTCAGGACTTATACACCCAATGGTAAGGTCCTGAGGGATGGTGCCGAACGAAGAGACCTTGGGGTACTGGTTCATATTTCCTTGAATGTAGAGTAACAGGTAGACAGGGTAGTGAAGAAGGCATTTAGTATGTTCACTTTTTCTGGTCAGAGCATTGAGTATAGGAGTTGGGATGTCATGTTGTGGCTGTACAGGACATTGGTTCAGCCACTTTTGGAATCCTGTGTTCAGTTCTAGACTCCCTGCTCTAGGAAAGATGATATTAAACTTGAAAGGGTTCAGAAAAGATTTACAAGGATGTCACCGGGGTTGGAGGGTTTGAGCTATCGGGAGAGGCTGAACAGGCTGGGGCTGTTTTCCCTGGAGCATTGGAAATTGAGAGGTGACAGTATAGAGGTTTATAAAATCATGAGAGGCAATGGATAGGGTGAAGAGTCAAGGTATTTCTCCTAGGATAGGGGAGTCTAAAACTAGAGGGCATAGGTTTAAGGTAAGAGGGGAAAAATTTAAAAGGGATCTAAAAGGCAATTTTCTTCACACAGAGGAATGAGCTGCCAGAGGAAGTGGTACAACACTTAAAAGGCATCTGGATGGGTACATGAATAGAAAGGGTCAAGGGAGATAAGGACCAAATTCTGGCAAATAGGGCTAAATTAATTGAGGATATCTGGTCAGCATGGACGAGTTGGACTGTAGGGTCTTTTTCTATGCTGTACAGCTGTATGACTCTATGATATGATTATGTCACAGGTTTCTTAAAATCCCTACACACAAAATCCACCACGTTCCTGACAACAACCGACTTCATTATTTCATCAAAAACTCTCATGAAGTTAAGCACAAATCCATCCTCTTACAAATCCATGTTGTTCCTCTTCAATTCATTGCTGCTCAGATGCTTGGTGAATATTACTCCCATTATTGCTTGCAAAGATTTAGCAAACTGATTGACCTGTAGCTACCAGAAATGTCTTTCCACTCGTTTTGAACCAGAATGTTGTGTGTAATTTTCTGGCATCTCCTCCATATGTGGAGATGCTTTGAAATTTACGGCAAACCCTTTCGCTATCTGCACGCCTGAATATATTTAACCCACTTAATCCCTGAAAGGACCCATCCCACCGCTTACATTCCCAGGCTAGTCGCTGAGTTTTGAGTTCCCTTTATGTTGCTTGACATTCTTTCCTTAAATCCAACCTTTCGTTTTCCTTTTCACTTCCCCTTCCCAACTTATTGTATTTGGTCCGGGGATCTTACATTTGGAATTCATCTGACACACATCATGCACCCTCTGTTTTGTTGTCATACCTATGTCCTCCATCTCTCTTATTATCCGAGAAATCCTGACTCTGCTTCCAATATATTTCTCCCTTATAGAATTATGCCCAAAACTTCAAGTATCGTCTTAAAAGTCATCCGCTGTTTCATTACAGTGTTCCTGTCAGTGCTTGTTTCTATTTTACCTTGGCCAGGTGTCCTCTCATTATATTAAGATCATCCCGTGAATTCAAAACCTGTCTTAATTTTCATCATAATCTTCCATCGTCTGCCCCTTTCAGATATTGTACTTTGTCCTTTTCTACGCCCTCAATTTGTGCACCTTACTCATACTATCTCCTCTGCGCCCTTTAAATCTTCTCTGACAATGTTAATTATTCTCCTCTGAAAGTTTCATTTCAAGACCACCACAGCCTCATTGCTGTGAAGTAAACTGCAGCTGAAATCAGATTTCCTTTATTGAAATAGCAGCTTTGAGTTCTGGCTTTCTCTTTCATTAATATAGAGATAGTATAGTTGCTTGCATCAATTGAAGAGCTGGGAAATACTTGCATATTCAAAACAGATACTTCTATTTCATTTTGAAAACATGTTGCACCGAGAGATTTGCTACTTGGTCAGTAGAGCGTTACTAAAGGGAAACATATGCCTGAGATTTGGCTCTCACCCTGTTATAGCTAGATACAGGACTAAATAAATTACTTGATGTTATGCTTTGTAACATTATTTCAATATCAGACGGTGTGGAAGGATGAAATATTGTCAGAGTGTTATCTCTATATTCATTAAATGCAAACTTAGATCTAAAGTTAGAGTTTTGTGATAAACTCTGGGCAGTTTTATAACCAAACACCGTGAACTATGTTATCTTTAGACAGTTGTGGTCTCCTGACAAAAATGCGTCAATTTTTCTTCCTCATTCTGGAGAGTGTAGTTAATGTGCTTCTAACCCACCAAAATCCTTAATCACGTCAGCTTCTGCAATCAACAGAATATAAACTTTGTTCTGGCAGCTAGACAATTATAGGAACATTGGAATTAGGAGCTGGGGTAGGCAATCAGCCCTTTGAGCCCTCTCCGCCATGATCCCAGCTGATGATTTCCATGATTCCACTCCTGCCTGCTCCCCACAATCCTTTAGGCCAATTTTCATCAGAAATATATCGATTTCTTTCTTGAATCTGTTGATTGATTCTGCCTCCACTGCTCACTGGGGCACTGAGTTCCACAGATTCATAACCCTCTGGGAGAAGTAGCTTCTCTTTCCTCTCTATGTTTGTGATCTCTTGTTCAGGACTGTCCCATAAGAATCATAGAATCCCTACAGTATGGGAGCAGCCCATTCTGCCCAGCCAATCCACACTAACTCTCTGAGGAGCATCCCATCCGGACCTACTACCCTTTCCTAACCCTGTAATAACCACGGCCAATCCACCTAACTTGCACATCTTGGGACTGTGGGAGGAAACCAGAGCACCTGGAGGAAACCCACACAGACACCAGGAGAATGTGCAGACTCACACAGTCACCTGAGGCTGGAATCAAACCTGGCTCCCTGGCGCTGTGAGGCAGCAGTGCTAACCATTGAGCCACCATGCTGCCCACAGGAGAGTGTAAGGGGGACATCTGTTCAATGTCCACTTTATCAATCCCCTTCAGCATCTTATGTACCTCAATAGATTCTCCCTCATTCTGCTGAACTCCAGCAAGTACAAGCCCAAGCTGTTCACTTGCAACTCATATGACAGCCCTTTCACCCCTGGGATCAGTGTGATAACTCTGTCCTCCCTCTTTCAGTCTGAATGTGAAAGTAGAGCACATTGTGATCACTCCCTCCAAGAGGATCTTTAGCAACAAGACCATTTACCAATCCTTCCTTATTACGGTGGCACAGTGGTTAGCACTGCTACCTCACAGCACCAGAGACCCGGGTTCAATTCCCGCCTCAGGCGACTGACTGTGTGGAGTTTGCACGTTCTCCCTGTGTCTGCATGGGTTTGCTCCGGTTTCCTCCCACACTCCAAAAATGTGCAGGTTAGGTGAATTGGCCATGCTAAATTGCCCATAGTGTTAGGTGAAGGGGTAAATGTAGGGGAATGGGTCTGGGTGGATTTCGCTTCAGCGGGTCAGTGTGGACTTGTTGGGCCGAAGGGCCTGTTTCCACACTGTAAGTAATCTAACCTAATAATACCAAACCTAAAATAACCAGTTCTTGGGTTGGCTCCAGTGACACGTTGGTCTAAGAAGCAGTCCCTCACCAACTCTCTGACTCTTGGATTGACACATCAAGTCTGCCCTGCAGTCGTTCAGAGGTTAATGTTTCCTTCTTGATGTGTGATGGCCGGAAGTGAACACAACAGTCTTTTATGGAGGTCTGACTATTCAACTCCCTTGAGATACACTGTCATCGAGTCATAGAGGTTTATAGTATGGAAACAGACACTTCGGCCCAACTAGTCCATGTTGCCCAGTTTTCACAATGAATCTAGTCCCATTTGCCTGCGCTTGGTCAATATCCCTCCATACCTATCCCATCCATGTAACTCCAAATGTCTCTTTAATGACAAAATTGTACTCACCTCCATCACTACCTCCAGTTTCCCCTTCCAGACACTCGCCACCCTCTGTGTGAAGAAATTGCCCCTCTGGGCCCCTTTGTATCTCTCCTCTAAGTGTAGACTTCCTTACCTTGGGGAAAAGCTGTTGGCTATCTCCCTATCTATGCTCCTCATGATTTTGTAGACCGATATAAGATCATCCCTCGGTTTTCTGCACAGCAGGGAGAAGAGTCTCAGACTATCCAAATGCAAACCTTTCAGTCCAGTTAGCATCCTAATAAAGCTTTTTTGCACTCCTTTGAGTTTAATAATATCCTTTCTATAGCAGGGCAACCAGAACTATACACAATACTCCAAATGTGGCCTCACCAACGTCTTGGTACAGCTGTAACAAGACATCCCAACTCCTTCACTCAGTGCTCTGACCAATGAAAGCAAGCATGCTGAAAGCCTTCCTCACCGTCCTGTCTACCTGTGATTCCACTTTCAAGGAGCTATGAACCTGTACCCTTGGATCACTTTATTCTATAACACTCCCCAGAGCCTGACCATTGTCTGTGTAGGTCCTACCCAGGTCTGAATCACCAAAGTACCGCACCTTGTATTTATCTATATTAAACCTCAGCCCACTGGCCCAGTTGATTAAGATCTCACTGTATTCCCAGATAACCTTCTTCACTGTCCACTGTAGCACTAATGTTGGTGTCATCTGCAAACTTACTAACCACACTTCCTAAATTCTCATCCAAATCATTGATATAAATGATGAATAACAGTGGACCTAGCATCGATCCCCGTGGCACACCATTGGTCACAGGGCCTCCAGTTTGTAAAACAACCCTCTACCACCATACTCTGTCTTTTACCCTCAAACCAATTTTGTATCCAATTGGCTAACTCTCTCTGGATCCTGTGAGATTTAGTCTTACTCACAAACCACCATATGTACCTTGTTAAAGGTTTTGCTAAAACCTATGTTGAAAGAACACATTGTGACTATCTCAAATGAGTTCTTGCCTCTCTAAATGCCTGTAAGTCCTGGCTCTTAGAATTCTTTCTAACATCTAACCCACTGAGACATTAGGCTTACCGGCCTGTAATCCCCCAGTATTTCCCTGCAGCCTTTCTTAAAAGATGGCACAACATTGGCCACTTTTCAATCTTTGTGTACTCCACCTGTAGCTGACGATGATACAAATATCTCCGCTAGGAACCCAACAATTCCAGTCCCAGTCAATGTTAGGAAAGTTAAAATCCCAACTATTACAATCTTCTTATTCTTGAGCTATCTGCAATCTCCCTAGGTATTCAGTCTTCAACCTCTAGCTGATTACTGAAGGGCTTACAGGACAATGCTATCAAACTGATCTCCCTCTTTAAATCTCTCAGTTCTACCCACATAGATTCAGTGAACGAATCCTCAAGAACGTTTTCTCAGTAGTGCTGTGACATACTCCCTAATCAAAAATACAACGCCCCCTCCACAGCATCTGTACCCCAGAACATTGAGGGGCCAGCCCTGTCCCTCCCTCAACTGTGTTTCTGTAATAGCTTTAATATCCCACTTACCTGAGGCTGGAATCAAATCTGGGACCCTGGCACTATGTGGCAGCTGTGCTAACCACTGAGCCACTGTGCTGCCCATAATTTGCATCATGTCAGTAAATTGTCATGTTGTCAAAATATTCATTAGAAGACGGGGAGAAAAAAGACTGGAAAAAATACAAACACAAATTAATGTTTTGATATAATGGTTAATGGAATTGGATACTCACCCTGGATGAGACATAGAACTATAAGTGCCAGGGTCCAGTGTGATGTGGTCATGGTGCAGATCTCACCCTCGATAGGACATGTACACACAGCAGACGGGGACAATCAGACTCATTGACACCTGCACAATAGACAAGGGACCACAGTGAACAAAGAGATGATTTACAACAGGCTGAACAATGGATGCTGAGTGAACTGCTACATATATCAGAACAGGAACTGATCTCTCATTGTAGTTGTGGACTCTCACCCTGTCTACACCTCCTTCAGGATATTACAATAATTAAGTGACTATTGTAATTAAGAAAGACTTTAATGTTAACTATTACCTTATTTCTTTATTTTCTACTTATTTTCTGAAGTAACGCTTAACCTTTTAGCTCTGTTCCTCTTACTACTTTGTAGCTAAGTCTTTTCATACCCAGGTACCTTGGTACTTTTAATGGCACCTTGTGTGGTGGCATTACACACTTATCACTGTACTTCTGCACCTGAGTAATACTGAACAATAAAATCTAAATCTAAATCTAAAACCTCTGCAAGCAAATCATTCATTGGCTGGAGAGGATGAATCAAGTATCCAGGAAAGGGTTAAAATTCTGGATCTTGCAGGGAAGAATCAAAGTGGAAATTTTACTGCTGTATGCAAGAAATGATGCAATACAAAAAATTCTTTGTTCCCTTTTATAAACTGATCATCAAAATATTGGAGATGATGGAATAAAGGCTGTCAGATGCTCAAAGGGTGGGAGGTCATGGACTGAAGTCTCCAAGTGTATACTCAAACAAACATGGCAGAATAAGCAATGTTTAGAGGGATATGGGCTAAACAGAGGTGGGGGGATTGGTTTAGTTTGGGTTTATGGTCGGTATAGACTGGTGAGAACGAAGGGTCTGTTTCTGTGCTGTATGACTCTTTGAGTCTATGATCTGTAGTGGGAGGCTCATTCACACCTTGAGATCAATGTCTCCTGCTCCATCGCCCCAGTGTGTCAATATACTCAATGCTGCAAGTAAAGCATGAAGGAGGATGCATTGGTGCATTGGCAGGTAGGGGCCTGACAGTGAATGGAAGCTGTCAAAAAGTGTGGTGTTGGAGAAGTATAGCCAGTGAGGCAGAATCCAAAGAGCAGGAGAGTTGGTATAAGCTCTTCATCAGAAATGTTTATGCTCGAAACGTCAACTCTCCTGCTCCTCGGATGCTACCTGACCTGCTGTGCTTTTCCAGCATCACATTTCTTGACTCTGATCTCCAGCATCTGCGGTCCTCACTTTCTCCTGGTGAATGGAAGCTCTCTAGGTTGTGGTGCAGGGCAGGGCATAAAGTTTGGAGAGTATCCTTCCGTCGCATATGGTGAGCAACTTCAAGGCTGTATTGATGGGACCACTTGAAACACCGCGATTAGTGGCCACCATCTCAACTCCTACTGCATCACAAATTGACTCCATCCAAAATCTGAGTGCAGCTGTGAAAGCTGCCATCACTTATTCATTCACAGGATATGGACGTCACTGGCTAAGCTAGAATGTATTGCCCATCCTTAATTACCCAGAGGGCAGTAGAGCGTCAACCACATTGCTGTGGGTCTGGAGTCACATGTAAACCAGGCTGGGTAAGGATGGCAATTTCCTTCCCTAAAGGACATTAGTGAATGAAATAGGTTTTTCTGGCAATCGGCAACAGTTTCATGATCATCATTAGACTCTTAATCCCAGACTTTGTTTATTTGAAATTCCACCATCTGCCATGGCAGGATTTGAACCTGGTTACCCAGGATTCTGCATTAAACATCCAGGGATAAGAACACAAGGCCATTGCCTGCAGCTTAGCCCATTGCTATCATGGTTGTAGTTGTCATTACCCAAAGGAAGCTCTCATTGCAGTCATGCAGCCTGTACTCAACGGGGTGGCTAGAATTGGCGAGTATGATCTTTCTGTGAGTGGCAGTGGCTAGGTGTATGACAGACTCACTGTTCTCTCTTGGAGTGCCAGTGTACATGCCCCTATCAATGGCACAAGATGGCTGCTGATGATGCTGAGAGGGCAGACTCTGGTTCTGAGCTGCTGGGCAGCATCTTCCAAGACCATCTACACCAGAAAGACAGGAACTGGGATCATACACAACGGTCAATGGCTGCATTCTGGCTGTACCATAGACACATAGAGTCATAGAGATGTTCATCAATGGAAACAGACCCTTCGGTCCAACTTGTCCATGCTGACCAGATATCCCAACCCAATCTAATCCCACTTGCCAGCACCCAACCCATATCCCTCCAAACCTTTCCTATTTATATACCCATCCAAATGCCATTTTAAATACTGTAATGGAACCAGCCTCCACCACTTCCTCTGACAGCACATTCCACACACACACACATCATCCTCTGCATGAAAATGTTGCCCCTTGGCTTTCTTTTATATCTTTCCCCTCTCACCCTAAACCTATGCCCTCTAGTTCTGGACTCCCCTATTTATCCTATCCATGATTTTATAAACCTCTGTAAGGTCACCCTTCAGCCTCCGACACTCCAGGGAAAACTGCCCCAGCCTGTTCAGCCTCTCCCTATAGCTCAAATCTTCCAACCCTGGCAAAATCTTTGTCAATCTTTTCTAAACCCTTTCAAGTTTCACAACATCTTTCCAATAGGAAGGAGACCAGAATTGCACACGATATTCCAACAGTGGCCTAACCAATGTCCTGTACAGCCGCAACATGACCTCCCAACTCCTGTACTCAATACTCTAACCAATAAGGGAAAGCATACCAAACGCCTTCTTCACTATCCTATCTACCTGCGACTCCACTTTCAAGGAGCTATGAACCTGCACTCCAAGGTCTCTTTATTCAGCAACACTCCCTTGGATGAAAATGTGAATAATTTTATTTAAATTGCAGAATCTCATTAAGGGCTGTTATAAGCAGAATTTACATATGGGTCGCACAGTGGTTCAGTGGTTAGCATTGTTGCCTCACAGCACCAGGGACCCACATTCGATTCTAGCCTTGGCCGACTGTCTGTGTGGAGTTCAGATAATGTGGTGACTAACTTATGGATGGCAGAATCATACAATGCAGAAGCAGTCCCTTCGGTCCAACTCATCCACACTGACCAAACATCCCAATCTGACTGAGTCCCATTTGCCAGCGTTTGGCCCATATTCCTCCAAACCCTTCCTATTTATATCTGAATCCAGATGTCTTTTAAATGCTGTAATTGTACCAGCCTCCACCACTTCATCTGACAGCACATTCCATAAACGCACCACCCTATGCATGAAAAAGTTGCCCCTTAGGTCCCTTTTAAATCTTTCCCCTCTCACCTTAAACCTATGCCCGTGAGCTTTGGACTCCCCTACCCCAGGGAAAAGACCCTTGGACAGTCTCACTGAGATGAAATGGTCCAGGATGCCTATTCCTGCCTCATTTGCCTTGTTTGCCGACTGCTTATCCCGAGGGTGCCTTCACGGCTGTTGGTGGCAATGGGCATTACTTCATGTTGGCAATATTGTGGAGGGCACAGCCAGCCTGTGTATTGTATCCGGCGCACACTGGAGAGTTACCCAGGCATCCAACTCGTGTGGTTGGTGTGTGGGGCTGGATGGTAGCAGAGGAGGGGGTGGGTGAGTACAGGAATGTCATCAATAAGGACCACGTGAGGTATCTCTGCCTTCACACAGCAGCCCTTTCTGGGACAGGAGACTGCCTACATATAGAAACCTGGCAGTGGGTGCCGCGATCACACACCGTTCCACAGAGATACAATGGTGGGCCTTGCAGATCCTACAGCCCTGCACTCAGACTGGCCTGGGGGAGGGGTGGGG
>NC_057723.1:73366651-73367852 GCF_004010195.1 Chiloscyllium plagiosum
GGGAGGGGGTGCAATGGCCTGCCGGAGGGAGGCGGCGGGATTGGAAGTGTTCTCCCTCAGTACGGCTTTGCCAGGTTGATCAGCATTTACCCTCACTCCTCTTCCTCTCTCAGTTTTTGCAGAGATTCCTGTCTGTACCTGCTCAGCTCGGTTTCTGAGTTATGCGACAGAGTTGGAGGCATAGCAATTACATCGCATATACAGCGTGCACACTCAGGTACACAGCCCCTCTGATCCTCTTCAACACGTGCTGCAACTCGCCTTGTGTCTTCTGAACACGGTGAGCTACAGCACTTGCCACAGCAGGGTGAAACCAAAAACACCTCTACAACAAAACAGATTTCTTTCTCTTTCCTGGGATTTGGGCTTGGTTGGCAAGATGACTGAACTGCTTGATAGGGCATTTCAGAGGGTAATTACGAGTAAACCACATTCATTCATGGGATGTGGTCACCACTGGCTATTTATTGCCCAACCCTAATTGCCCAGAGGACAGTTAAGAGATGTCTACGTTGCTGTGGGTCTGGAGTCACATGTAGGCCACTCTGGGTTCGAATGGCTGATTTACTTCCTGAAAGGGCATTAATAGTATTGTGCACAGTTGTGGTCCCCTTATTTAAAGGAAAGATACAGTGGCATTGGAGGCAGTTCAGAGGATGTTCACTAGATTGATCCCAGAGATTGATCCCATTTGTCTTATGAAGAGAGATTGAACAGTTTAGGCCTACACTCTCTGGAACTTAGAAGAATGAGGGGTAATCAACTTGAGGTATTTGCGATGATAAAAGGTGTGTATATAATGGAAGTGGAGCAGATGCTTCCTCTTGTGGAGCATTCTGGGACGAAAGGTCACAGTCATAGTGTCATAGAGATGTACAGCATGGAAACAGACCCTTCGGTCCAACCTATCCATGCCGACCTGATATCCCAACCCAATCTAGCCCAACCTGCCAGCACCTGGCCCATATCCCTCCAAATCCTTCCTATTCATATACCCATCCAAATGCATCGTAAATTTTGCAATTGTACCAGCCTCCACCACATCCTCTGGCAGCTCATTCCATACATGTACCACCCTCTGCATGAAAAAGTTGCCCATTAAGTTTCTTTTATAATTTTCCCCTCTCACCCTAAAACTATGCCCTCTAGTTCTGGACTCCCTGACCCCAGGGAAAAGACTTTGCCTATTTATCCTATCCAT
>NC_057723.1:73371324-73412031 GCF_004010195.1 Chiloscyllium plagiosum
AACTTGGCTGTTCATGCTACGTTCCCCTAAGAATCCATCACCCCCTACATTTTCCAAAACAGCATACCTGTTTGAAATGGGTATGTCCACAAAAGACTCCTGCACTAGCTGCCTACCTCTCTTATCCTTCCTGGAGTTAACCCATCCATGTGACTGTATCCGAGACTTTCCCCCCTTCCTATATCTGCCATCCATCACATACTGTAGCTGTTGTAAATTCCTCATCGCTTCTATCTGTCTCTCCAACCGATTCACTCGATCTGATATGATTCGCATCCAACAGCATTTCTGGCAGATATAATCCGCAGTAACCCTTAAACTCTCTTTAAACTCCCACATCTGACAAGAAGTACATATCACTGCAAAGGCCAGTTTTGCTCCTTCACAATCTACAGACCCAGAAATTAACACCGTCTTATTCCTCTACAAACACTGCACCAGGTTAAATGAATAGTTATGGCTTATATTTTAAGTTTAATCAAGAGATTTATCTCCAAAAACATATAATTAAGAAAGAACCCACTGTACTCATTAATACAGCCTTTCTCTTGGACAGACTTAAAACAATGATTAACTTATCTGATTCTGTGCTGTGAACTTCGCCCAAACTGGTTCCTCCAAGATTAGTTGTGAAATTCACTGTTTGTTAATTTTCCCAGATGCACTCCGATGTCCAGCGATACACGAATTTAAAACCAGCAACGGCAGTAACTGTGCAGGTTCTCTCTCTCTCTCTCTCTCTCTCCTGCACTGTCCTCACCATGTGCTTCCTTTGTCTGCTCTTCTCCCTTTTATAACTGCTGTTGTTTTGACTTTTTTTTTCCAAAATTCCACAACAATGCAACAGCATTTAAAACAGTAAATGCTGCTCCTGGAATTCAAGGAAATCACCTCCAACACCTAAAATACCTCAAAAAAAGAAGCAGCTCTTCCAGCCAGAAATTTTTCCCGTCCTCCATCTTGGATTACCCAGAATCCTCATCTTAGGATAAGGAGCAACAAATTTAAAAAAGTGTTGGGGAGAAACTAGTTCTCCCAAAGGGTTGTGAATCTGTGGAATTCCCGACCCCAAAGTGCAGTGGATACTGGGACAGTGTGTAAATTTAAGGAGAAGTTGGACAGATTATAAATTGATAATGGTTTGTAGGGTTGTGGGGAGAAGGCAGGAAAGTGGTAGCTCAGTGGTTAGCACTGCTGCCTCATAGCGCCAGGGACCCAGGTTTGATTCCAGCCTCGGGCGACTGTGGAGTTTGCACATTCTCCCGGTGTCTGCGTGGGTTTCCTGCAGGTGCTCCGGTTTCCTCCCACAGTCCAAAGATGGATTGCCCATAGTGTTCAGGGATGTGTAGGTTAAGTGTGTTAGTCAGGGGTAAATACAGGGGAGGGGGAATGGGTCTGGGTGGGTTACTGTTTGGAGGGTCAGTGTGGACTTGTTGGGCCAAATGGCTTGTTTCCACACTGTAGGGATTCTATACATTCTATACACAGCCATGATTGAATGGTGGGCCGAATGGCTTAATTCTGCTCCTATATCTTATGAACCTAAAATAAACCAGATGGGAATTTACAACAAATAGAAGTGACTACACAGTTGCCATGAGAGGTGAGAGGGGAAAGATTTAAAAGGGATCTAAGAAGCAACTTTTTTCACGCAAAAGGTGGTGTGTGAGGAAGTGGTGGAGGCTGGTACAATTACAGCATTTAAAAGACATCTGGATGGGTATATGTTTCGGAAGCATTTCGAGGAATATGGGCCAAAATTATTTTAGAATATCTGGTTGGCATGGATGACTTGAACCGAAGGGTCTGTTTGCGTTCTGTACATCTCTATGAGGCCAAAGTTTTAACACTGGATGTTTGATCAGTTTCAAATTTCACCTTGTGCCAACGATGGGATTTGAGCCTGTGTCCCCAGGATATTAGCCAGCGGTTCTGGATTACTAGTTCTGGTGACACTACAGCAACACCAATACCTCCTCTGTTTGGAGTTAAGTGTAAGCTAGACATGTTAAGGACTGCAGATTTCCTTCCCTTAATGATGTTAATGACCCTGATGGGTATCCTACAAGGATCAGTAATAGTTTCATGGCAACGTTAGTGGATGTAGAGCAATATTGCAAATTTATAACAGTGGGCGGCACGGTGGCACAGTGGTTAGCACTGCTGCCTCGCAGCGCCAGAGACCCGGGTTCAGTTCCCGACTCAGGCGACTGACTGTGTGGAGTTTGCACGTTCTCCCCGTGTCTGCGTGGGTTTCCTCCGGGGGCTCCGGTTTCCTCCCACAGTCCAAAGATGTGCAAGTCAGGTGAATTGGCCATGCTAAATTGCCCGTAGTGTTAGGTAAAGGGGTAAATGTAGGGGTATGGGTGGGTTACGCTTCGGCGGGTCGGTGTGGACTTGTTGGGCCGAAGGGCCTGTTTCCACACTGTAAGTAATCTAATCAAATCTAATTAAATGCTATTAAATATAAAATTGCATCAGCTACCCTGATATAATTTAAATCCGTGTCCCTAGAATATCAACCGCGGTTTCTGGATTACTGATCCAGTGAATTAACTCTTACATCACCACCTTCCACAAAGGTGCTGGGCCTTTGTATAGCACTGGGTGGGAGACCTTAAAGCTAGTTAATGCTTGCTCAGTTAAGGAAGACTACACAACGTTCAGTGGGCTTACACGAGGCAAGTTTGTGAGAAGTGTGTCAAATTATCCAGAATAATTGGTTGATGTCAGTCTCACGCCATGGGCAGACATGTCCCAGGATTACGATCAACATGAGACTCTGCATGGGTTGCACAAGCAGAGGCTGGGTTAGAAGCAACTCAGGAACCCAAAACCACGGCTCTAGCTTTGTGGAGAGATGACACGATACAATTCTATTCCTGTTCACAAATTTGCTGAATAGTTTCAAGCTCAGCCCAATCCAATGCGTCGGAGCAAATTACTGCAGATGCTGGAATCTATACTGAATACAGAAAATACAGGATCTGCAGCAATTTCCAATCCAGCGAGTGTTTGATGGAAGATGGAAAAGGTAAAGTGGTCAAAGTGTTGCAGGGCAATATTGATAACGCTCACACCAGACCACCAGCTGCAGTTGGCAGAACAGAAACTTTTCTTCATTCACTAGCTGCTAGTGTCTTTCACACTGACAATTACTAATGTCTCTCTCTCTCTCTCTCTCTCTCTCTCCCTTAAAGGCCTTCCAACATTGCTCCCCTCACACAACCTCTGATTTCAAACAGTCTCCTCAGAGGGATTTTCAATCTGAAAACCCAAAATAACCATTACATTTCACAGAATATTCAACCCATCAAGATCTTAGAAGGAGCAAGCAAATCCACACTTCATTCCTTCATATTTTATATTCTTCTGATCTACAGTCAATATTAAAGCTCACTATTGAATCTGATGGTACAATCCTTTCAGGCAGTGCATTTCCAATCAGATAATTTCGCTGTTTATTCTCTGATTATTTTGCCAATTATTTGAAGTGTTAATCTTCTAATCATAGGTCTATATTTTATATTTAATGTTAATTGGTAGCGTCTTCGAAATTCTTTTAAAATTAATTCCCCTTCTACATCATTTCAGTAATAGCAAAAGATTTTTTATTCAAAATTTACTGCTGTCAAAAATATGACATCATATTCATTCAGTTTAAATAAACGCTTCACACAGCCTCAACTTCTCCTGACTTGATCTGAATGCAAAAATGAACATGTTCCTACCATCCACTTTAACCAACCTTCTTCAGCACAAAGCTGCTGCTAAGCCGACGAGTTCTGGCAAGTCAGTCTATGTTCTCGTTCGCTCTGTAACACTGGAGGAAAAGGGCTGCAGTGAATGAGGGCAGTAGGAACCCAAGTTATAGAAGACATGACAACACCAACACACACGTCCCACAAACCAGATGCAGAGACAAAAATAGGAAGTAGTTAATGTAAATAAGCCTCCTTATTTACATTAAAGTAGGCAAGGTAGGCAAGTGGCAAAGTAGGACAAATTCAACCTGACTGATTACCACTCCATCAAGCTACTCTCAATAATCAGGAAAGTGACGGAAGGTGTCATCAACAGTGCTAGATAAGTAATCAGGGTGAGCCTACAAACATGGCAGTAACAGTCTGTAACAGGTACTCAAAACAACAACAGCAACAAAAACAAGCTCCATGTCACAGAATCATACAGCAGAAAACAGGCCCTTCAGCCCTTCCGGTCTGCACCAACCTGTCTATACTTTTCACCACTTGGCCCACAGCTGGAATGTATCAAGTGTTTATCCATGTACATTTTAGATGTTGTGAGGTTTTCCATTGCATGGCAAAGTAGGACAAATTCAACCTGACTGATTACCACTCCATCAAGCTACTCTCAATAATCAGTAAAGTGTCGGAAGGTGTCATCAACAGTGCTAGTGAGCAGCACCTGCTCAGCAATAACCTGCTCAGTGACGCCCAGTTTGGGTTCTGCCAGGGCCACTCAGCTCCTGACCTCATTCAGGCCTTGGTTTAAACATGGACAAAATAACTGGATTCCAGAGGGGAGGGGAGAGGGGCAGCCCTTGACATCAAGGCTGCATTTGAACGAATGTGGCATCAAGGAGCCCTGACAAAACTGAAATCAGTGGGTATCAGGGGGCAAACTTTCCACAGGTTGGAGTCATACCTGACACATAGGAAGATGATCGTTGTTGTTGGAGGTCAGTCATCTCAGCTCTAGGCCATCTCTGCTGGAGTTCCTCAGGTTAGTGTCCCAGACACAATCATGTAAAGCTGCTTCATTAATGATCTTTCCATCATAATGTCCAATATGAGGATGTTTGCTGATGATTGCACAATGTTCAGCACCATTCACATCACCTTAGATATTGAAGCAGTCCATGTTCAAATGCAAACTGATCTGGACAATATGCAGGCTTGGTCTGACAAGTAGCAAGTAAAGTTTGGGATTATGGTTGGCCTGCACTGGTTGGGCTGAAGGGTCTGTTTCCATGCCGTATGACTCTATGACTCTATCACTACGTGACAATAAATACCAGGTAATGACCATCTCCAATAAGAGACGATCAAACCATCACCTCATGACATTCAATGGAGTTGCCAGCACTGAATCCTTCACTGTCTATTTCTTTGGGGTTATCATTGACCAGAAACTTACCATATGAAGATCATGATGACAGAAACTGGTCAAAAGCTAGGAATACTCCAGCGCGTAGCTCACCCCCCCAAAGCCTGTCCACCATCGACAAGGCACAAGGCAGGAGTGTGATGGAATATTCCCCACTTGCCCTGGATGGGGGCAGCTCCAATAGCACTCAAGAGGTTTGACACAGAGGGGATTCTGAGTCTGGGATTTATTTGCTCTGTCTGTGTTTCTTTCCATCTCTTCACTTCTCTCTCTCTTTTATTTTATTTTACTCACCTCTTGGTGAGGAGTTCGGTCGTGGTGTTGGCATCAGCCGCGGTGAGTCAGCCCAGCGGCACAGACCCGTGATGGTCACATCGGAGACAAGTTCAGGTTCCCGGCAGTGTCTGCATCGTCGAGGTGGTCCTAGCACTGACTCAACATCAAGTTCAGCTTCCCTTCTCCTGACGGCTCCAGGGTGGGGGGGAATGGGGTTTGCCAGAGTGGAGAACGCGGTGTGGATCCATCTGTTCCTCGCGGCTGCGGACTGATGGCTCCTTCCACTGGCTCTGATTCGGTGGCGGCTGAAGGTGAGGTGGGACCCGTCCCATCATCCCAATGGCCTGGGTTTCCCTTGAGGCTCCTGCAGGGTCTTGGCAGCAGCATAGATGGCCTGGATCGGCCTGAGGGTCCTATCATCCACTTCGAAGGCTGTTTCCATCGGCATCGGTGTGGGTCTCCTTCAGCCAGTCTGTGACACCGTATGGTTTTATATTCGGCATCACTGGGGCCCAGCCCACCCATCCCACAGGTTTGGGGGAGCCTGGGGGGGGGTGGTTTCAGTCTTCAAGCCCAGAGCTGGGAAACAGACTCAGTGGATTTTGTCCTGAATTCTCTTTGTTTTTAAATTTATTTTTGATTAACTCCATTATTATGGAAGGACTGTCATTCTGAACCTTTCATTTCTGTATTTGTCTGATTTATTGCTGTGAGTTTGTACATCTGAGGATCTGTAATGCTGGACTTCCTATTTCTTTATTTTTCTTTTCCTGAGAAATTGTCCTCAGGAATCTGGACCGAGGTGCCTTTGTCCTGAAGATGGTGCCAGAAGTGGAAGCTGGTAAACCTTTCATTGTACTCATGTGGGTACGTGACAATAAAGATCATTCACTCATTTCAATTCAACCACCCAGGACAAAGGAGCCCACTTGTTTGGCATCACATCTACAAGTATCCACTCCCTCCACCATCGACCTTTCATCTTAAAACTATGGCCCCTTCATTTTAACCCTACAGCTAAAGTGCTTTCTATCCCAGTCCATGCCCCTCATAATCGTAAACCCCTCAGTCAGGTCCCTCTCAGCCTTCTCTGCTCCAAAGAAGACAGCCCGATCTTACCCAGCCTCTCTTTGTAGCTAAGATGCTGTATCCCAGGCTACGTCTTTATGAATCTCCTCTGCAGCCCCCATCCAGTGAAATCACATCCTTCCTGTAGCTTTGTGAGTCGGACGGCACACATTACTCCAGCTGTGACCTCATCAAAGTTTTCCCCAGCTCCCTACTCCAATAATCTATTCCACGATTGATAAAAGCCAGAGTCCCGTATGGCTTCAGTCCTACCCCTGTTAGGGATCTGTGGACAAACACCTCAAGGTCCCTCTGTTCTTCTGAGCTTCCTGTTTGGATAGCCCCTTTAACGGAGTAAAACATCACTTCACAGGAGCCTATCGAACAAAGTTTGACATTGAGTACATGTTGATCGTCTCGCATAGAGAGTGGTGAAAGCACAAAATGTTGGAAACCACAGCAGGTCAAGTAGCATCCAGGAAGGGAGAGCAAGCTAATGTTTCAGGTCGAGATGTTAGAGCTTTATCAGAGCTGACGTGAAGTATGAAAGGGGCAGCGTTTGTGAGGCAATAGGGCGTTGATGTGTAAGAGAGAAAGGGTGTTGATGAAGCAGATTAAGTGATCGGATTGTGAGAATGGCAGAAGAATGGTGTGTCTAACTGCCAGGCTGGAAAGGACAGACGGGCCCACTGGGGTCGGGGGAGGGGAAAGAGAAGATGGTGACAGAGAATGCAACAAGTAAAACTAAAAGAAAAGGAAGGAATGGGAGTGGGTTCACAATCTGAAGGTGTTGAACTCAATACTGAGTCCAGAGAGTTGTAAGAGTCTGAAGGTGAGACGCTGTTCCTCCAGGATGGTACTGAGCCTGAAATGAATGATCTGCTTATTTGGTTCATAGGGGTTTGTGGGATCTTGCTGTACACACATTGATTAAAATCTTAAACTCCGTGAGTGATGACACAATGGAAGAACAGTACTTTTGGATATCCTGAGGCTGGTAACGGTGTGATAAACACACAAGTCCTCCCCTTGGCTCAATGCTTTTTATGTAACTGAGGAGCCTGTTCACTTCCTGTTGTGCACCAGCCTTGCTGTAATTGGTGAGAGTTCGACAAACTGGATGAGATAAGGACTGTCGTTTCCTTCCTTGAAGAAGATGTCTGAACCTTCTGGGCTGCCCGCTAAGCTGACAGCTCATTCCCATCGATAGCTGCTTTTATTTCTTGGCCCCAGAAAAGCAAAGCAGAGAAGCTGATCGAGAGGCTGGTTGGGATTATTGACAAAGGATGCTAAGTCAGGAGAGATCGCTCAGGAAGGTGATGGTGACTGGGCGAGGAAACGTTCTCTCTCCTCCACATAAAGGCACATAGTCCAGAGGTCCAGCCTTTACTGTCTCCTTATACATATCCAATGTATGCATGACTAATGGGAAGTATGGTGGCTCAGTGGTTAGCACTGCTGCCTCACAGCGCCAGGGCCTGGGTTCGCATTCCCGCCTTGGGCAACTCTGTGTAGAGTTTGCACATTCTCCCCGTGTCTGCGTGGGTTTCCAGCCATAGTCCAAAGATGTGCAGTTCAGGTGAATTGGCCACACTAAATTGCCCATAGTGTTTGGTGCATTAGTCAGAGGAAATGGGTCTGGGTGGGTTACTCTTCGGAGGGTCAGTGTGGACTTATTGGGCTGAAGGGCCTGTTTCCTCATTGTAGGTAATCTAATCTAATTTCCAGTCTGGATGAAAGGTCCTGCCCAACATAGCGATTCTCCTGCTCCTCAGATGCTGCCTGACCTACAGTGTATGTTCCAGCCCCACACTTTTATTGACTCTGACTTCTTAGCATCTGCAGTCTTCACGATCTCCTATCTTCCCAAGGACAGAGGCATTTGAGAGCCATCATTCAAGAATAATGCATGTCTTTTAAAAACCTTCATCAACAGATGCTCTTCCTCAGAATGTATTGGTCACCCATCCTGTGGTCTATCTCTGTAACGCATGCTCATGAATGGGGATGAAGTATAAGTTCCTCATTCTCAACATCCTGTGGGTTATCTTTATTGGAACCTTAGTGCGCAGACGGCATAAATATTAGAACAATAAAATCAGATCAGAGGAAATCTCCAATCCTCGGCAAAAGACAACTACCGTTAACCTTTGTATATCCTTCATGATTTAAAAAACTTCTGCAAGGTCATCTCTCAACCTCCTACGCTCCAGCCTTTCTTGACTTTCTTTATAACTCAAATCTTCTATCTTTGGCAACACCCTGATAAATCTCTTTTGAACCCTCTCCAGCTTAATAATATTCTTCCTATAACAGGGTGACCAGAACTGGACACGGTATTCCAGAAGAGGCCTCACCAATGTCCTGTACAATCTCAACATGTCATCCCAACTCCTATAGTCATGAGACTAAGCAATGAAGGCAAGTGTATTAAACATCTTTTTAACCACCTTGTCTATCTGTGATTTAAACTTCAAAGATTGACTGTTGGGAAGAGAACCAAAGTGTACAGTCTTCCACCTTGAAAACTACCAGTGTCCAAGTCTGAAGAGAATGCATTTCGAAAGAATACCACCAGATTGCCTGAATTTATAAAGTCAGACTCTTGGGTAGGAGGGGAGGAGAGCGGTCAAGATCTGGGGCTGGGAAGGTGGGAGGATAGGACAAAAATAATTATGTGCACAGCTACATAATATTGGTGAGAGATAATAAAGTTGGAGGGAGATGATGTATCAGGATATGAAAGGGTTAGTTCTGAAGAGTGACCTCAGCACCACCCTACTGTGATGATGACTTGGAGGCAGAGCAACTTAAGATTCTGACTGAGTGAGACTTAATATGTGGTGCTTTACAAAACCTCTGTAACAATGTCCATTATATCAATGGAAAGTATAATTTAATACAAGCATGCAACTATATCTTCTCACATTCTTCGAGTTAGACAGGAAGTGCATATTAGACCAATAGCTTCCTGCCCTTACAGAGGTAGTAACAATCAACACTAGCAGTAGCCCAGGCAGGGCAGTGGGCTGGCATGACCATAAAAACAAATTGTGCCCATGACATTATGGTGAGCAAAGTCTCCACAATATCCAGCCCCTTCATCATTATAGCAGGGAGATCTTGGCTAGGACTCAGTCATACCACTGAACTCAAATTTGGGATCCTTTCTTTGTGACCTTACAGTGTCTGTGGCAAAGGACTGGTCAAACAGCAAAATAAAAGACATCATGAGGCGTTGAGTCATGGAGTATTACAACATTGGAAGAGTCCCTTCAGCCCATCCCGTCTGTGTCAGTCATCAAGCACCCATTTACTCTTATCCCATTTCCCAACCCTTGGTCCCTTGCCTTGTAAGTTATCTGAATTCACCTGAATGCTCCTTAAACATTGCAATGGTTCCCACCTCTACTAGCTCTAGACACCAACCCCCCTCTGGGTGAAATAGTTTTGCCTTAAATCCCCTCCTCCTGCCCCTTAGTTAAATCTGTGACCCCAGCTATTGACCCTTCTTTGAAGGAAAAATATTAAATCCAGTTGGAGGCAGTCTATGTAGACATAACATTGTAGACCTCAAGCCTCTCTGCTCTAAGGAAAACAACCCCAGCCTATCCAACCTCTCCTTGTAGCTGAAACAATCCATCCCAGGCAACATCCTGGTGAATCTCCTCTGCACCCTCTCCTGCACTAGCACATCCTTCCTACAGGGTGGGCAACAGAACTGTACACTATACTCCAGCTGAGGCCTAGCTAATTTTGTACACAGCTCCATCATAAACCCCCACCTCGCCTTTCAATGCCTGAATGGATAAAGACATGTATTCCATTGACCTCTTAACCAATCCATCCAGCTGTCCTATTGTCTTCAATGATCTGTAGATGTGCACACCAAGGTCCCTCTGATCCTCAGTATGGCCCAGGGTCCTACCTTTCAACATTGAAAGGTAGGACCCTCTTTCATTGTCAGTACTCCCACAAGTCTGGTTGAACGTCACACAGTCAAGCACTGCCCACTAGAAATATGGACTTCTGACGACATGTCATTGAACTGGTTTGAATGTGCTACACCAACCATTTGCATTTATATTGTGTCTCTAGGACTGTTGAACTGTCTAAGGTTCATCATAGGAACATTATGGTTCACATATTGTCACAGAGCCATTTAGAGATATTACAAAGGCTGGTCAAAGAAAATGGTTATGAGGGTTCTCTTAAAAGACTGATAGAGAGAGTTAGAAAATGAATTCCACATATTAAGCCTCTGCTAATTAATAATTAACACAATCCCTTTTACTTGCACTCAGGAAATTGGTTAATAAGTTTTAACTCTATCCATATTTAAATGGAAGCGTGAACATAGCCGTATGCTAAAGCCGAATTAAAGTATGCGTTCCACCTGATGAGAAGAGGTGAGAAAGGGGAGCGCCAATTTTACCTCCTGCCCCTTTTTGTAATAATTACTACAGAATGATGAGGTCAGTCAGCCAGTCAAAGAGCCACAAACAGTAGACAAATAGGAGGTTGGAGGAACACGACAAGCCAGGCAGCATCGGGAGGTGGAGGAGTCGCCGTTTCAGGTTGAGACCCTTCATCGTGACCTGAGATGTCGACTGCCCCACCTCCTGATGCTGCCTGGCTTGCTGTGATCTTCCAGCCTCCTGCCTGTCTACCTTGGATTCCAGCATCTGCAGTCTTTTTTCTTTTTGTCTCCAAGAGCCGCAGATGTTTGGTTGCATTATGGGATTTCCAAATATTAAGCAAAATGTAAGACTGCACAAGTTGTGAACAGCCAATTGCATTTGACAGACTGTGATGGGTTTCATTTCCTGAATGTGCAACTTCCCACGCAGTCATGACCAGAGGGCAATAGAGGTTTGTGTGCTGTGTGCTGTGTTGACTGCAGCTGCCAATGCCTGACCAGTTATACAGTCATAGAGATGTACAGCACAGAAATAACCCCTTCACGTTAACTCGCCCATGCTGACCAGATATCCTAAATTAATGATGTCCCATTTGCCAGCACTTGGCCCATGTCCCTCTAAAGCCTTCCTATTCATATACCCATCCAGATGCCTTTTACATGCTGTAATTGTACCAGCCTGCCCAACTTCTTCTAGCAGCTCGTTCCATACACGCACCACCCTTTGCATGAAGAAGTTGCCCCTCGGGTTCCTTTTAAATCTTTCCCCTCTCACCTTAAACTTACGCCCTCTACATTTGAACTCTGCTACCCTGGGGAAATGACTGTGGCTATTTATCCTATCCATTCACCCTCATGGTGGACGACACGGTGGCACAGTGGTTAGCACTGCTGCCTCACAGCACCAGAGACCCGGGTTCATTTCCCGCCTCAGGCGACTGACTGTGTGGAGTTTGCACATTCTCCCTGTGTCTGCGTGGGTTTCCTCCCACAGTCCAAAAATGTGCAGGTTAGGTGAATTGGCCATGATAAATTGCCCGTAGTGTTAGGGGAATGGGTCTGGGTGGGTTACTCTTTGGAGGGTCGGTGTGGACTTGTTGGGCCAAAGGGCCTGTTTCCACACTGTAAGCAATCTAATCTAATGATTTTATAAATCTCTCTCACATTACCCCTCAGCCTCCGTGCTCCAGGGAAAATTGCCCCAGTTTATTCAGCCTTTCCCTATAGCTCAAACCAACAATACCCTTGAAAATCTTAGTAGGTAGATTATATCAATTGACTATAACTGTATGCAATTGGATGGAATTAATTGGGGTTTCACTTGAGCACATATAGAGACAATGAAACTGTTGAGTTAGGAGGTGTGTGCTTATATTGTTTCACTCTGTAAATAAATGTGAGATTGAGTAAATGTTGTGTCCAGTACTACTCTTCACCAACTGGCTTTCCAGACAAGAACAAAGGTATTGTAATGAGTGTAGTTCAGTTTCTCCTCCGTACATACTTGTTACAGTGAGCTAAAAATGTATCTTTGCACAAGCCCAATGGAGGACAATGTACTTTACCAATGTTGAAATGTTCTTATGGTTCTTATGAAATAAATTTCACTGGAGTCACCAGCCCACCTGGACTGAGTGTAGGGAAAGTCCTGTGTGCATTAGGACTTATCCAAAGGGAAGAAGATTCTCTTCATGCACAATTTATTGTTGGAGGGAATCCTGAGAGACAGGATGCACATGTATTTGGAAAGGCAAGGACTGATTAGGATTAATCAACATGGCTTTGTGCATGGGAAATCATGTCTCACAAACTTGATTGAGTTTTTTGAAGAAGTAACAAAGAGGATTGTTGAGGGCAGAGTGGAGGACATGATCTATACGGACTTCAGTAACGTGTTTGACAAGGTTCCCCATGGGGGATTGATTAGCAAGGTTAGATCTCATGGATTACAGGGAGAACTAGCCATTTGGACACAGAACTGGCTCAAAGGTAGAAGACGGGGGGGGGGGGGGGGGGTGGAGGGTTGTTTGTCAGACTGGAGGCCTGTGCCACAAGGATCAGTGCTGGGTCCACTACTTTTTGTCATTTATATAAATGATTTGGATGCGAGCATAAGAGGTACAGTTAGCACGTTTGCAGATGACACCAAAATTGGAGGTGTAGTGGACAGCAAAGAAGGTTAACTCAAACTGCAATGGGATCTTGATCAAATGGGCCAATGGGCTGAGAAGTGGCAGATGGAGTTTGATTCAGATAAATGCGAGGTGTTGCATTTTGGGAAAGCAAATCTTAGCAGGACTTATATACTTAATGGGAAGGTCCTAGAGAGTGTTGCTGAACAAAGAGACCTTAGAGTGCAGGTTCATAGCTCCTTGAAAGTGGAGTTGCTGGTAGATGGGATAATGAAGAAGGCATTTGGTATGCTTTCCATTACTGGTCAGGGTATTGAGTACAGGAGTTGGGAGGTCATGTTGTGGCTGTACAGGATATCGGTTCGGCCACTTTTGGAGTATTGCATGCAATTCTGGTCTCCTTCCTATCGGAAAGATGTTGGGAAACTTGAAAGGATTCAGCAAAGATTTACAAGGATGTTGCCAGGGTTGGAGGATTTGAGCTATAGGGAGAGGCTGAATGGGCTGGGGCTGTTTTCTTTGGAGTGTCGGAGGCTGAGGGGGTGACCTTATAGAGGTTTATAAAATCATGACGGGCATGGATAGGATAAATAGACAATGTCTTTTCCCTGGGGTGGGGGAGTCCAGAACTAGAGGGCATAGGTTTAGGGTGAGAGGGGAAAGATATAAAGGAGACCTAAAGGGTAACTTTTTCACACAGAGGGTGGTATGTGTATTCAATGAACTGTCAGTGGAAGTGGTGGAGGCTGGTCAATTGCAATATTTAAAAGGCATCTGGATGGGTTTTGAGAGGTATGAGCCGGGTGCTGGCAGGTGGGACTAGATTGGGTTGGGATATCTGGTCGGCATGGACGGGTTGGACCGAAGGGTCTGTTTCGGTGCTGTACATCTCTATGACTCTATATCGGATCTTCTGCTTTTATGAACCTCTGAAAGAAACCAAGGACAACAAAACCTTGTTAGGAGCAGAATTGTCACAATGCTCATGGTTCATGAATGGAAGCTGTGTTGCAATTGAAGTCATGCACCCGGCGGAAAAAAATCCATTGTTAGGAGAAGGCTTAACATAAAGGTATCGCTGTGGGATCTGAAGGTGGAAAGTCATCATCTGGGTGAGGACGCACGCCAGCGACTGACCGCCCTCCTCAATAGGGAGACTCAGAACCTGCGCAGTGACCCAATGAGTCTTCTTGTCCCAGAGGAAGTGAACTAACTTTCTCTCAATGTCAGCAACAAAACCAGGAAGAGAATCAAAGGGACCAGCCGGTACCACAACATGGCAGCCTCCAGCTGGTTTATGACCAGCACTTGACTCCTGCAAGATGGCACTCCTGTCCAGCAGCCTAGGTGAGCCGAAACATTGGCCTCCAGCTCCTGTCAGTTCATTGGTCAGGATTCCTCAGCCAGGTTAAGGTACACCCCCAGATAGAGGAGAGGAGTGGCGCTTCAGTTACCTAATTGTTTCGATAAATGTATTGTTAGATAGGGATCAGATGGTTATATAACTGAAGCTATTTTTCATTTTGTTTCAGATGACTAATTCAGATCACGTCCTCCACCCACACTTATCTCACTGCCCTGTTCTGCTTCAAACATTAACAGCTAGTGTTTTACAACCTCAAGACTTCCTGAAGCACTTTAACAGCCAATGAAGTGGGGTTTTTGTGAAGTTTGGTTCATATTGTGCTGCAAAGTGGTTTGGTAGCCATTTTATTGCACAGTAATTGCCCATAAACAGCAATAAAATTAACCCGCAGCAGGAGCTGTCTTGAAATTTCCTGATCAACTTAACCATCAATTATATTGTCTCATAACCTCCTCCATAAAACCTCCAGTCAATTAGCCTACTCTGTTTGAATCAAACTGTTTTGATGAGTTGTTGTTTCCACTAAATCATAGCAGGATGTCGAGCGAACATGCTTTTGAGTATCTGTCCACCCTTATCATCATGGTTCATTTCCATCCTTGTGTGCTATTTGGCTCCACAGGGCGCAGGTGGTATGGTGGCTCAGTGGTTAGCACTGCTGCCATGCAGTGCCAGCGACCTGGGTTCAATCCCAGCTGTGGGCAACTGTCTGTGTGGAGTTTGCACATTTGACCTATGTCTGTGGAGGTTTTGTTTGGGAACTCTGGTTTCCTCCCACAGTCCAAAGAAACACAAGTTAGGTGAATTGGCCATCGGAAATTATCCATAGCATTCAGGGATGTGCAGGCTAGGTGGGTTATGAATGGGGAATACAGAATTACAGGGGTTGGGTGTAATGACGCCTGGTGTGGGCCTGATGGGCCAAATGGTCTGCCCCCACACTGTCGGGACTCCATGAATGAAAAATGCCATTGCCTCAATTAGTATAAAGTTGGCAGAGGGGGCAGTTAGATCAGGCTGCCCTTTCTATTTTCCACTGTGGACCTGCCTCTATTCATTTCCACTCCTCAAACCGCAGTTTGTGTCCCTTGAAATATACAGACAGTAGGTCGGCATTTCATATACACAGGAAATGCACAATTATTTCCTCAGTGTCTGTGGCATTGTGTCTAGTATTATTACTCAACCTCATCCCTCCAAAGAAAAGCTTTCTCGATCTAAAAAGGTACTTAACTCAGCATGGTTGCAGGAAATCCTTTTCTGATTCTATCTCATGCTCACATTCCTGATGAAGGGCTTATGCCTGAAACATCGCCTCTCCTGCTCCTCTGATGCTGCCTGACCGGCTGTGCTTTTCCAGCGCCACACTTTTCAACTCTGACTCTCCGGCATCTGCCGTCCTCACTTTCTCCTACTTGTGACTGTGAGCCATGTCTATCCACCAAATGTGGAATGCATGGTTGTGATTACAACCACAATGAGTAGTGCAGCAACAGAAGAATCCTTGACAAGTATAAACACTATCATTGCACCCACGGGTCTGTTTCAGTGCTGTACACTGCAGGCACAGCTAATTGTAAATCATTACTTTGACTGCACCTTAACAGAAACTGAAAATCCCCTTCTTGGCTATAATTTCTTCTAATTTTAGATTAGATTACATTACAGAGTAGAAACAGGCCCTTCGGCCCAACAAGTCCACACCGCCCCGCCGAAGCGCAACCCACCCATACCCCTACATTTATCCCTATACCTAATACCATGGGCAATTTAGCATGGCCAATTCACTTGACCTGCACATCTTTGGACTGTGGGAGGAAACCGGAGTACCCGGAGGAAACCCATGCAGACACGGGGAGAATGTGCAAACTCCACACAGTCAGTCGCCTGAGGCGGGAAATGAACCTGGGTCTCTGGCGCTGTGAGGCAGCAGTGCTAACCACTGAGCCACCGTGCCGCCCACGGCATAATTGCCGTATGCAGGGCACTTCTGCATACAATTCTGCTTGCCCTGCTGTATGAAGGATGTTATTAAACTTGAAAGGATGTAAGAAAAGATTCACTAGGATGTTACCGAGACTGGACCGTTTCAGTTATAAGGAGAGGCTGGCTAGGCTGCGGCCTTTTTTTCCCTGAAGTATTGGAGGCTGAGGGGTGACCTTATAGAGATCTTTAAAATCATGAGGGTCAGAGATGAGGTGAACAATCAAGGTCATTTTCCCAGTGTAGGGGAGTTCAGAACCAAAAGGCGTAAGTTTAAGGTGAGAGGGGAAAGATGTAAAATGGACCTGAGGGGCAACATTTCACGCAGAGGGTGGTGCGTGTATGGAACAACGTGTGTAGGATTGAGCAACAATCTCCATCATCTAAAATACTCGACCAAAACCCTGGAGTTTACAAAATGTTGAAAAGAAAGGAGGCAGCTGGACTGAGCGCTGGGAAAAATACGCAGGCACAGAGATAGCTGCCTGGGACCATTGTTCAGCCTGGAAATCCAATTGACGCCTCAACTCTAACAGAACAATCAACCAGGCCTAACACTCTAGACTGAACCTAACGTCTACACCTTGGGCTACCCCAACACAGACATTATGGAGCGGATACAGATACCCAACATTCAACTTCAATCAATGTTCATTCACATGTACTTTTAACTGCCAGGCAGCCAATTGACCTCAAAGTGAACACCAGTAACACAATGGAAAGCACAGATTTGGAGTGAAGGCATGAGGCCCACAATCGGTATAATTGCAGGCCCCAACCTCACCTGAGGAGCCATCTTCTCGAGAGCTATCCCCCACAGCCATCTCCAGGAATGGGATCCCTAACAGCTGTCTCCCAGAGAGCGATCTTCTGGCAGCTATTTCCCAGGAGGCTTTCTGAACAGCGATCCCCAGACAAAGAGTTCCAGCAGCTAATTCCAGAGGCTCTTTCCAAGAGCTAACTCCAGAAGGGGGATCCTGACAGCAATTCCGAAACCTACCGACACAGGCCTGTCCCTGACACAGAGGAACCAATGGCCTCCGACCATGACCAGCAAACCGGAGATCAGACAACGTCCGGAAATCACCGACTCGAGCAACACCCGTAAGGCCCTCAGACACATCCTGAGGTGAAACCCAGCTCACAGAACCCACCAGAAAGTAAGGAACACCGAGTAATCACCTGATAGATCCAACACGCCTCCTACTGCATCAGCGGACTCAACCCAGACTGAAGGCCTACGCTGTCTGACGTCTTCATCGAGGCACCGAGTACGGCCAGTGGGAACAAACAATCCAGGTCTTTTTCAATATATAATTTCACTTACAGCACACTGTAAACTTTTGCTATAAATTCTGTGTTTTACGATCTTATACTCCGCAACCACCTGGTAAAGGAGCAGTGCTGCAAAAGCTAGTGCTTCCAAATAAACCTGTTGGACTATAACCTGGTGTTGTGTGATTTTTAACTTTATCCTCTGTATAGTTGTGTCAATTTTACTGTTTATTACATTTGGCTTTATTTCTTGTATAACGCTTACCTTTTATAGTTAATAAACGCTGAGATTCTTTCACCCTGAAACAAAAATTGCCCGTAGTGTTAGGTAAGGGGTAAATGTAGGGGTATGGGTGGTTTGCGCTTCGGCGGGCGGTGTGGACTTGTTGGGCCGAAGGGCCTGTTTCCACACTGTAAGTAATCTAATCTAATCTAATCTGTCTACTGCCTTCTTCATTTCACATTTTGTCAATAAGTCCAAAGTCAGAACCAGGGATCTGGGGTGATTCAAACCACCTAACATCAGCAAATTACTGAGTGCAAACCAGAACCCTACAGCTGCCAGAGGTGAATACAACTACAACATTTAAAAGACATTTGGATGGGTACATGGAGAGCAAAGGTTTAGAAGAATATGGGCCAAACATTGGGACCGGTTCAGGAAATCTGGATGGCATGGATGAGTTGGGCCGAAGGGTCTGTTTCTGTACCTGAGGACTCAATGACTCTATAAATGGTTGTGTGGCCTATACCACCAAATTCCATCCCCAAACTTTATGCATTTCACCCTCCTCCATCCCCTCACCTCTGATTTAAAATCCTTCCTGTTCATGCACTCCCACATAACACCTCACGTTTCTCACTGAGGTACATTCATCGCTTCCCTTCTTTAGCCTCTTCACTGAGCAACTCTTCATCGGTTTATCATGTTCTCACCATCTTTCCCAGACGTTGAAGACATTGCCTTCAACATCTGTGAAAACAAAAATGTTCATTATCCATTGACGCTGTAAGGCACCATGACTTTAGTCACCTCCGTTTAGAGTTTTTTAAATCATTTGTGGACGTAGGGGCCACTGTTCAGGTCAGCATTTATTAACCAGCTCTAATTGCTCAGAGGACAATCAAGAATGCTCCTCAGACAACTCAATGCCAATTTCTGTATGATATTGCATTGAAATCATATTATTGTGCATGTTTTATTGCAGGTTCCACTGTATTGACAATAAAAGTCTCCCCTTAGAAGATTAAGGGGAGACTTAATAGAGACGTACAAAATAATACATGGCTTGGAAAAGGTGGATGCTAGGAAATTGTTTCAGTTAAACGAGGAGACTAGGACCCGTGGACACAGCCTTAGAATTAGAGGGGGTCATTTCAGAACAGAAATGCGGAGACATTTCTTCAGCCAGAGAGTGGTGGGCCTGTGGAATTCATTGCCACGGAGTGCAGTGGAAGCCGGGACGCTAAATGTCTTCAAGGCCGAGATTGATAGATTCTTGTTGTCTAGAGGAATTAAGGGCTACGGGGAGAACGCTGGTAAGTGGAGCTGAAATGCGCATCAGCCATGATTGAATGGCGGAGTGGACTCGATGGGCCGAATGGCCTTACTTCCACTCCTATGTCTTATGGTCTTATGGCCTTAAAATACAAATGTGAGGTTTACAGCTGCAAATTTTACCTCTGGGCCATGGTTGAGTTGAAGATGTGGGTCCAATTAAAGCCAAGACCCAGACGTTTTGAGTGAATTATTTAGTCAGAGAATCTCAGAAGGTCTAGCATCTTCTGTGGAGTGAGATACAGAATTAAAATTTTGCAAGCTGAAGAATCGATTCAGCAGAAGAATTGTACCAGACTCGAAATGTTAATTTGCCTCTCTCCAGTGATGCTAACAGAGCTACAACATTTTCTCTTTTGCTTTTAATTAGAGGTTCCCAGTGTCTGAGGTATTGTACATTTATTTAACTATGCAGTCTGCCTTGAGCTGACTTAGTTTCATTCTGTTTCAGTCTCTGGTTCCAGGAAACTCTGAGGGACCTCCTTTACGGTCAGTTTCCCCAGCTGTGAGTTTTCTCAGCTCAGTTAGCTGTGCTTCTCAAATACATGTTACAACATCTGCCTTCAAGCTTCCGGCGTATTCTCACTAAATAGAGAAATTGACAGGACCATCCCCAGTCGACAACGTGGTTTCAGCTAGCACTGCACCTGGGACACCAACACAAAGCTAACAGAGGGCATAAACTCACAAGACTCTCTGTGTGGGCAGTCTGGTGACTCAGTGGTTAGCAATGCTGCCTCACAGCGCCAGATTTCATTCCGCCCTCGGGTGACTCTCTGTGTGGAGTTCTCCCATCTCTGCGTGGGTTCCTCCGGGTGCTCTGGTTTCCTCCCACATGCCAAAGATGTGCATGTCAGGTGGGCTGGCCATGCTAAATCGCCCCCATAGTGTTCAGGGATATGCAGGTTAAGTGGATTAGCCCAGGAAATTGCCCAGAGTGTCCTGAAATGTTTGGGTTAGCCATGGGAACTTCAATTTAACAGGTCTGGGTGGGGGTGCCATTTGGAGGGTTGGTGTGGATTCAATGGGATGAATAGCCTGTTTCTGCACTGTAGGGATTCGATGTAAAGTCCCATAACAGACAAAGTATTGCAGAAAGCAAAAGCTAACAATGCAGCCTGCACTACAGAGCTATTTCACTGCCTGCCCCCCCCCCCCCCAATACCCGCCAATGACTGAATCAAGTCCAAGAAACTACATAGGGCTTGATCCATGTTCTTGACTACTTAACATTTATTCAGGGTATTATGGACTAGGCCAGACCACTCAAAACATTCTTGAGTAGGCAATCCATAACTTAGCAATTTGTTTTGGTAAGTACAGCAAAAATTACCCAGAGTAAGTTAGCTAGGTTGACTGCTAGGTGAAATTTATTCACAACATTACACAATGAAACACAAAGAACAGAAAAAGAAACCCCTACAGAACTAAGTCTATCCAAAGTAGACTTAATTATTGCTGTTCCGAATATAAGAAACAGTCCCAATAAGCAAACCTCTTCAAAGAACAGTAAAAATGGAACAAATGCTTCCAGGTTGAAGTTAGAAGGGCAGAAGGAGAGAGAGAGCCTGTTCACATAGTCCACAGCTGAATGTTTAACCAGTTCTGGACTGAAATGCTCAGCTAGAGAGCTGACCACTTGCATTTCATTATACAGGTCACTTTTAAAACATGACCACATTGGCCTGAAGTCTCTTGTATTTATATATGAACAAAAGGCCTCTCAATAACCTTTAAGCTCTGAACCAAACTAGTCTAATCGGAGCCGGGAGTATTTTATTGCCCATCTGAGGGAAACCAAGAACACAGTACCCTTGAGAAAAGGAACAGCTTTTAGAAAAAAGGGACCAGCTTTGTGACACATCTCCCTTAAAAAAAAAGCCATCAATATCAAATTCTGGCTTCACTTTTAAGACCCTTCAAAAACCCGGTTATTAGTCTAAACACACATACACTATGCTAACTTTTAATATGCAAATACACACAACCACATACAAATTCAGGCCGTAGTACACCCACTACTGAACGCCTCTGTATCTCATTCCAGTCTCGATAACGCATCGGTAATCACGTTTCCCCGACCTGCAACCTGCACAATTGTCAAACTGAACGGCTGCAGCAACAAGCTCCATCTAAACAGGCTGCATCTTTGTCCTTAAAGTTCTCCACAAATATCAATGTGTTATGATCAGTGTAGACGATTGTCTCAGGTGCATTGCTAGTAATACAAACACTGAAATGTTGGAATGCCAACACCAAGCATAAAGTCTCTTTCTCCACCATTGAATATTTCTGTTGATGAACGTTTAACTTCCTGGAAAAATACTCGATGGGTCTTTCTATTCCCTCATCATCCTCGTACAGGAGCACCGCACCGACACCCACATCACTGGCATCGATAGCCACCTTGAAAGGCTTTGTGTAATCCCGTGCGGCTAATACTGGGGGCAATGGTTAACACAGTGTTTAGGCTGTCAGTCCGCTGTCCACTGAAACGTCTTGCCCCTTTTTAACAATTCGGTGAGTGGAGCAGCCATTTGCTAAAGTTCGGCACAAACTTTCGGTAAAATCCATTCAACCCCAGGAACTTTAGAACTGCATTTGTCGTCGACAGTGTGGGAAATTCCACAAATACTTTCGTTTTCATTTGTTCATGTCCAATAACATGGTCCAAGAAGGTGACTTGGGTTTTGGCAAATTCACTTTTAATGAGGTTTACCACCAAGCCTGCCTTCCGAAGTTGATCAATCAAGTCCAATAAATCCTGTAACTGATCCTTCCATGAGTGACTAAAAATCACCAGGTCATCAATTATACACCACACAGCTGGATAACCTGGCAATGACCTTATTAATCAGTCTCTGAAAGGTGGCTGGAGCGTTTTTCATACCAAATGGCATGACTTTGAACTGATATAGTCCATTTGGTGTTATGAAAGCCGAAAGTGCCTTTACTCTCTCTGACAAAAGTAGCCAGTAGCCGCTGAGCGAGTCCAACTTAGAAATGAAAGTTGCTTATTCCACTTTTTCGACACCGTCCTCCAACCGTGGAATTGGATATGCATCAATCTTCATAACAGCATTGATTTTGTGATAGTCCACACATAACCATTGGGTACTGTCTGGCTTTGGCACCATGACTATGGGTGAGCTCCAGTCACTGTAACTCACTTTGATTATGCCATTTTGGAGCATGCGCTCTATCTCCTTCTGAACCTGTGCCAACTTTAGAGGGTTGTGCCTATAAGGATGTTGCCTAATCGGAACAGCATCTCCTATCTCACATCACGCACAAATAGGTTAGCACTTCCCAGTTTATTTCTGCATATCTCCCCATGTGATAGTAATAACTCTTTCAGGTAATTTTGATTTTCTGGTGGAAGGAAACTCAATAATTTATCCCAATTTTTGACAACTTCCTCATTGTCCAATATGATTTGAGGAATGTCCAATTCAGAACCCTCTGAACTTGGTTCTTCCTTCTGTGCTGTAATCATTATCACCTTCTCCTCTTGCTTCCCTTCCCTATCAAAATACCTTTTGAGCATGTTCACATGACTCACTCTGGGAGATTTCTTCCTGTCTGGAGTCCTTATCAAGTAGTTCACCTCACTCAATTTCCTCTCAATTTGATAAGGTCCACTAAACCTGGCTTTTCAAGGCTTACCTGTTACTGGAAGTAACACCAATACCTTATCCCCAATTGAAAAATTGTGAATTTATGATTTCTTATCCATTTCCTGTTCCATTGTATGCTGTGATACTGTTAAATGTTGTCTAGCCAACTGTCCAGCTCTATTTAATTATTCTCTAAAATTTGGCACATAGTCCAAATGGGTGGTCTCTGCATTCTGACTTATTAATTTCTCCTTAATCAGTTTTAACAGTCCTCTTATTTCATGTCCAAAAATTAATTCAAATGGACTGAACTTGGTCGATTCACTCGGTGCATCCCTGATCGCAACAAGTACAAATGGAACCCTCTTATCCCAATCATCTGGATAATCCCGACCATAAGCCCTCAATATGGTCTTCAGTGTTTGATGCCAGCTCTCTATCGCTCCCTGTGATTTGGAATGGTACGCAGTAGATTTAATTGCCTTATTCCCAAGTTATCTATAACCTCCTTGAATAGTTTGGATATGAAGTTTGATCCTTGATCTGTCTTGATCTCTGTTGGTCGTTCATATCTAGTAAAACAATTATGTCATTCTTCTACAACCATTTTAGCTGCAATGTTGCATAATAGGATTGCCTCTAGAAATCTGATTGTTAATTTATTCCCACTTTTTGTTTGAGGTAGGGGATCTACACAATCAATCAAGATGTTTGTGAAAGTTTCCTCAAATTCAAGGTATTAAAGGTGCAGGTTTTATGACTGCCTGTGGTTTTCTGATTAGCTGAGATGTATGACATGTCTGACAAAATTCAACGGCATCCTTGTGTGGTCCAGGCCAGTAAGAAATGTCTTTGTATTTTAGCCTGTGTTTGCCTCACCCCTAAAAGACCTCGAAGTCATAGCTCATGTGCTACTCTCAGCACTTCCCTTCTATAACCTACTGATGAAATATTTGATGAATCTCTGCCTATTTATCATCTGCTTGAATTAGTGATGGATTCCATTTCCTCATTAAGACATCATATGTTGAGTAATAACACACAGGGGTGCATTCGCTTTCCTTCTCTGTAAATGGCTTTTGATTTAATTGTTTTAAGTTCTCATCTTTTTGCTGTAATACAGTAAGTTTAGCGGAGCTAAAGATACTTACATGTTTACCTATTTGTTCCTTTTCTATTCCACTTATCTGATTAAAGAAGATCTCGGATAAAGCTATATCAGCTTCCTTATCTGTCCCTTTTGATCTCTCCTGCTTCAAGTTGGGCCTCTGTGATCTTGTGATCACACAATTTGGGAAAATTCCTGGATAAACATTCTTCATTTCTTCAATTGCCTGCATCTCCACTGGCTTTTCAACTAGAGTAGGCAGCACGCCTATCGATTGATCAGCTGTATCGTTTGCAAGGAAAAGTTGTATTCCTGGAGCTGAGAGGTTGTCCAGTACTCCCAACACAAATTCTCCACTCTTCACTGGACTCTCTAGCCTTACTTTACATAATCGAGCACTTTTTGTCTCACCATGAATTTCTGTTACCAGTACCTTCTCTGACAATAGCCCCTCAGGAGACCTATCTCCTCATCCCTCAGCATTACAGACTGAGAGGATCCTGTGTGCCTTAATATTGTAACCTCTTTACCTGCTACCCCAGGCCTAGGTGAATACATTTTACCCTTTCATGTGTATTTTTTAAGCAGATCTGGCACTTCCTCCTTAGTCAACCTCTGACAATCTTGTACACTCTGATACAGAGGGAATGACTGTAGTTTACTTCATCTATGGTTTCAAAGCAAACATTTTTCAAACATCCTTGTAGGAAACTGTGTCAGGTTCTCTGATAAGGTCTCTGTCTAATTTGTCACATGCGGCAGTTTTAATAATACTCTCATTACTTCAGCCAAGCTAATGGGCCTTTCCCCTTTTGGTAACAAAAGGCTCTTTGCAGAGTGAGCAACTCTCTTGTTTATTAAGTGAATAAAGTCCATAATTTTCTCTGTCTATTTCTCATTCCTGATGTCCCCAGACTGTGGGAGACTGAGAATGCGTGGGAGTCTTACCTTGCCTTTACCTTTTGGATTGTTTTAGCATGCACAAGTGTTGTGACAATGACAGTGGCTGCCCACAACAGGAGGGGGCGGTGAGGGGGATGGTGGAGTTTATCCTACTCTTATAGTCACCAGCATTCAATCCCCACTCCCCACCACGCACCCCCCCCGAAACCCTTTATTGGTCCCACAGTTGGTATATCCTTTACATAATTTCATAAGATGTTTTCATTGTGTTATACTTATTTTGAGAGTTAATTTCCTGATTCAAAACAGCAATTTTAAAAAAATTGACAAAGGATTGTATAGAACATGCTAATTTTTTAAAGGATCTTTTAATGGATATTATCAAAGATGGCAACTTTATCTGTTTTAACAGCTCTTAGTTGTATACGTACACACACACACGCACGTATACATGCATACAAATGCATGCACACCCACACAAATGTATATAACACACAGATCTCTATGACACGCACACAGCCACACACACAGCCACACACACACACAGATACACACTGACACACATACAGCCACACAGCCCCACACACACATGGATACGCACATGGACACATACAAATACACACACCCAGACAAACACAAGGACAAACACACACACACACAGGCACATTCACACACAGACAAACATATGAAGGCCGGTTTGCGTGATGGTTGCATTCACAACTCTCTGTAATTTCTCTCCGCAGCCAGCTGAGGAAGACATGCCCTAGGCCGCAGGTACTCAGTGGGATGGCAGAGACCGTGCACCTGCTCAGGCCCAGATTAGGAGGAGACTCTGTGGAGTCAGGAATCAGGGATTTCATCCATGTGCACAGGGAGGGACAAGAGCAGTGAGAAGGAGTGTGGAAGGGAATGGGCCACAGTGCCCAGGAGCTGCAGCAGTGCAGCGAGTCATGTGACTGTCTCCATGGACTGGGTGGTAGTTGTCATGGAGAGCCTAGGCCCAGCATCCTCAGGGTTACACACTCCTGCTTTCCATTGCCCCAGCCAATGGTCCTCAGGAGCAAAGGTACAGTGATAGGGGGCAAGGAACCTGGTGCACTCTCTACCTTCATAAGGAGATTTTTGTTTTTCATTTTGGAAGGAAGAATAAAACAGAGGCATCAGGCATTACCCATTGAAAATAGAGATGAAGGGCAATTTCTTCAGAAGGTCACAATCTGTGGAACCATCTTCTTGACAAATGGAAGCAGAATCCTTGAATATTATTCCGGCAGATGTGAATGGATCCTTGTCACGCAAGGAGGTGAAAGGTTATTGGAGTAGGTGGGAGTGCAAACTTCAGGTTATAATTAGATCACCCATGATTTAATTAAATGTGGGAGGAAAACTTGAAGGAAGAAAACGTCAAGCTTCTGCTCCATATTCATATGTACATGCAGTAATACGATAACTAGTTTTGTAAAAAGGGGGCATGTCTGTGAGAAACATTTGCAACAAATGTGTAGGGTTCTGCATCAGAAGTAGGAACTCCAACCCAGATTGCCAGATTTAGCTCCTTCACTCGTTTTTTTGCTCTGAAGATATTGGTCTGGACTGTTTCCAGAATGTGCTAATTTTATTTTTCATATTTCCAGCATTTTACTTTTACACAACAAATGACAACTTGGGCGGTTCAGTGGTTAGCACTGCTGCCTCAGAGTACCGGGGACCCAGGTTCAATTCCAGTCTTGGGTGACAATCTGTGCAGAGTTTACTTATTCTTACTGTGTCTGTGTGGTTTTTCACCAGGTGCTCCGATTTCCTCCAAAGATGTGCAAGTTAGGTGGATTGGCCATGCTAAATTGTCCCATAGTGTTTAGAGATGTGCAGGTTAGATGGATTGGCCATGCTAAATTGTCATGCAGTGTCTGGGATGTGCAGATTACGGTGGATTCTTCATGCTAAATTGCCCTGTAGCCTTTAGGGACGTGCAGGTTGGTGAATTGGCCATGCTGAATTGCCCTATAGTGTCCAGGGATGTGCAGGTTAGGTAGATGGGTCATGCTAAATTGCCTCATAGTGCTTAGGGATGTACAGGTTAGGGTGGATTGGCCATGCTAAATTGCCCCATAATGTCCAAGAATGTGAAGGTTAAGTAGATTGGTCATGCTAAATTGCCCTGTAGGTTTAGGTATGTGCAGGTTAGGGTGGATTGGTCATGCTAAAATGCCCCATACTGTCTAGGGATGTGCAGGTTAGGGTGGATTGGCCTTGCTAAATTGCCCCAGTGTCCAGTGATGTGCAGGTTAGGGTAGATTGGCCAAGCTAAATGCCCCATAGTGTCCAGGGATGTGCAGGTTAGGGTGGATTGGCCATGCCAAATTGCTCCATAGTGTCCAGGGATGTGCAGGTTAGGTGGGATTGGCCATGCTAAGTTGCCCTGTAGTGTCCTGGGATGTGCAGGTTAGGTGGGATTGGCCATGCTAAATTGCCCCGTAGTGTCCGGGATGTGCCAGCTAGAGGAATTAGTTATGATAATGTGGGTTTACAGAGTCAGGTGTGTGTCTGGGTGGCTTGTTTTGCAGAGGGTCAGTGCAGACTTGCTGCAGAATGGCCTCTTTCCGCACTGTTAGCGTTCTATGATTTTGAATTCATTGATGCTTTCTCTCAGTGCCATTTATGGAACCTTGCTGCATTCACAAGGCCTTCCAATTCCATTTATACCAAACTGTAAAAATGTACTTCATAGACTGTTCAATACTTTGGGAAGCCTTGAGGATGTGAAAGTCACGACAGGAATTCTTAACTTCTCAATATAATACTGCGAGACAAACATATTGCAACCCAGGGAATTAAATTTGGAATTGCACAATTCATAGAGTTCAGCTTCTCCCAAGTTTTGGCTAATTAATCCAAAGGGAATCTTTTTCCTGTTTACCTCTTCCTGAATAACCACAGTGGGCATGTCACTGACTGTCCATGTGAAGAATCACCACATTTTGAACACAGCAATTCCTAATAATCCAAGTGCTTTATTTAATTCTTGGGGTGGAATATTCCAGTTAGTAATTAATCCACAATTACTTGATTTACATATTTATTACAAGTTTTGGACGAACATAGTGAAATTCATAGACAAAGCCCATCGCTGTACAGACATAAAGGTATTTTCACTAAATATATATATTTTTTTAAAAAAGGACACTGTAACATACCAAACATCCCCAGGCGCCAACTCCCAATAAACCAATGGCAACTTGTGAGAGAAATAAATGGGGTATTTGTAATAATGGGAGATGGTGATATTGAATTGCTGCCCGTTGTAATCTCTGTCCAATTGTTTCGTCTAGAGAGGGTTAATTCAATCGCGCCCTCTCTATAGTTAAAATGACCGTGCTTCATATTATACTGCTTAACATTGTCATTGAAATGCAGATGACCCTATGTCATTGCATTACACTCTAGCCAGATATAGCTGAAGGGATAAGCCACTTCCTATCTGCAGACCGAGTTATCATTCTCAGCAATTTGTAATTATACAAATGCAGCATATTTAAAGCAACATTTTGTTTGTGAAATGCATGTGCTTTTTTACAGAAGTGGTGGTATGTTTCATTCCTGAGACTCAGTGCCTGGCGACTCTGAACACTTTGAACAACTAAAGTTGGTTTTCATATCTAAACAAGTGTAAGAGAAAATAACTTAAGGTGATTAATATCGAGCTGATATAACGCTAATTAACTGTTGAAACATTATCTGCTGATTTAGGTTTCTGTATTTTTATTGTTAGTTTATTTTTTTTAAATTCTAGGTTTATCCCTACTTTTATTGTGGCAAAATTTCTTTTAATTGCAATTATTTAATGGGTGTTGAGTTTAGTTTAATATGAGTTCACCTATAAAATGTTACACTAGTCTCTTCATTAAAAATGTTATTGGGAAGAGAGAAAATCAGAAGCTGTAACAAATGTAGGGGCATGGGTCTGGGTGGGTTGCTTTTCAGAGGATCGGTGTGGACTTGTTGGGCCAAAGGGCCTGTTTCCACACTGTAAGTAATCTAATCTAATCTAAAAACAGTGAGATACAGGAAATGATAAGGAAGGAAAGAGAGACTGAGGTAGCAAGATAGATAGGAGGAAACACTGATAGAAGTAGAGAAATGGATATACATCAAATGTGAAGATTGTGTGGAGTAAAGAGAAAGCAAGGGATAGGGAGAGGGATAGGTTGGGGAAAGTGATCGCAAGGGAGAGAGGTAAACACACAGAAAAACAAACAGATATACTGGGAAGTAGATATAGAGAGAAATTACTTCATTGAATAAACTAAGATGGATAGGAAGCGACAAAGGTAGAGCACCATACTACAGTTGCCATCCTTCCTGGACTGAAAATGTGTTGCTGGAAAAGCGCAGCAGGTCAGACAGCATCCAAGGAACAGGAGAATCGACGTTTCGGGCATTGTCCTGCTGCGCTTTTCCAGCAACACATTTTCAGCTCTGATCTCCAGCATCTGCAGCCCTCACTTTCTCCATCCTTCCTAGACTGTCCTGATCGCTCCAGGAACACGCTGTGAGAAAACGAGCAAAGTCCAAGCGATAAAACAATGTGGCCACAAAATGAATGTTGGGCAGTGGGACAAGGGGCTGTTTGATTGACAGTCAAGAACGATTCTGTCAGATCCATTCACTCTCCCAAGGTTAATGGGCAAAGTAGACTTGTTGAGCGACTGGAGGAGGGAGTATGACGGTGTGTGCTTAAACCTCGTGGAAACTACCTGGGCAGCACTGGCAACGCCAGAACATGAAGCCAATCAGTTTAGTGGTGGGCAGAGACAGTTAAAGAAAACACGCGTATTGTTAAAGGTCAGGGGGGAAACCAAACATCGGATTGAGGTGGGACGGCAGACACGTGAACCTTATTTACATCGGTCTGAGGATATATGAACGAGCACATGCCATCAGGAAGACATCAGATACCAAGGTTGGAGACCTTCCAGGAAGAAAGGAGATGTTCCTAGTTGGTGAGTGTGTTGATGAGCTGTGCCCTTGCTTTTCTGCCCGTGTACTCTTCGATTTCCTGATGTATCTTCCTTTAAAGTGGGCACTTCAGAAACATCAGCTCGCAAGTGTTAGCATCATGTACTCAGAGGTCAGATATAGCATGATTAGACTAAGAGTAAAGATGCTGTCGGACCTCCTCTACTTTGGCACAATCTCATCTAGGAACACTGTGTCTTTGAGAAAAACTGGAAATTAGGATAAATTACTTGTGCTGCCTGCTCAAGATCACTATAAAATGGAACAAGATGAGTCAAACTCCACATAGTACTCCTGCAATCAGAGGACTTTCTGATGTGGACTGTATTTGTATTTGAATGGAAGACCTCTGTCTCATTGCAATATCTAGTCATGCAGATTTCATCCATTTTAACACTATCTGTTTGATGAGATAATCTACAAAATCAGGGGGGATCAGATGAAATCTAAAATCACTATGGATCTTCAAGAATTTTCAACATTCCAGCTTGCAATAAATTATATTTGTCCTTTTTGTGAAATATCTTGAGGCTTTGCTCACAGTGAGTCAGAGCTGGTAATGCTTCTACGCTATTAAGAAAATAGGGGGAAGAATTTTGCAAGCCAAGTGAATATTGAGTGTTCGTGAGGTACATGACAGGAAAAAGCAGAAAGGGGGGAAGTGGGATGGAAAAATAATGGGCAACTGGAGGAAATGAGTGGAAAGCAAGTGTGACAAAACATGACAGGAAGTAAATTACAGGTGTCCACATAACACACAAGGAGTTTGATACTTTATACATTTGACAGCCCATAACTATTTTACTTCCATTGCACAAAAATACAGTTTAGGGTTCATTTCCAAATTACTTTACCCGTAAAAAATACCACGCTCAATTTTGTTTCAGTGTCGTTTACAGATTTGCCGATTCTCTGCCATTCGTGTTAATGAACTGATTGCAGCATTCCGTCCGCGTTCTTTCACACAGCCCCCAAGATCTCCACTCTGTCACTCTGAGCTTTTGCCTGCCTTGGCACGATTGATTCGTGCTGCAGATTGGCGTAGGCAAATTCGTTTTCTCGTCTGCCACTGGCCTCAGATTGAGTTGCCTGAGTCTGCAAGGCAAGAGAGGGAGGGACAAATTTGAAATGCCACAACAAGTTGTTTTTACATCTGAACCAGTGCATGGTCCCATTCACCCAGCAACCGCCTACATATGTTGCTCCCAGTTCAAATAAAAACTGAAGAAAGTAGGAATTAGGAGCAGGAGTAGGCCATCTGGCCCTTGAAGCCTGCTCCCCCATTCAAGAAGATCATGGCTGATTTTTTCATGGACTCAGCTCCAATTATCCATTCCCTCACCATAACCCTTAATTCCTTTACTGTTCAAAAATCTATCTATCTTTGCCTTAAAAACATTCATCGAGGCAGCCTCAACTGCTTCACTGGGCAGGGGCTTCCACAGATTCATAGAAGCTGCCCCTCAACTCAGTCCTAAATCCGCTCCCTCTTATTTTGAGGCTATGCCCCCTAGTTCTAGTAAATATGGCCTTGGTTCTAATATTATCATCTTAATTGTTCAACAATTCCTTCTATCGCCACATCCATCTTCACGTCTGTTACCTCCTTCTGCCTTACAAACCTCTGAGATCCATGTATTCTTCCAGCTCTGAATGATTATGCACCTTAATTTTAAACATTGCATTTTCAATTTCGGTCCAAGCCTTTGAAATTCCTTCATTCAACCTCTCATCCTCTCTATATCTCTCTCCTCTTTTGAATTTCTCGTTAAAAACCCCTTGCAGGTCAAGGTTTGGATCTTCTGTACAAGTTTGTTTTTAAATCACAAGGCGTTTGGACAGGCCTGCATTTATTGTCCTCCCTCATTGCTGCGGAGATCACAGACCCTTCCTGCCCCTCTGCCGTTTGTGTGGTGGAGGTTGTTGCGGAGGGAGTTTGTGATTGAGATTTGATCCAAACGGTGAGGATTCTGAAACAAGTATCTGCAGGAATTAACAAAAAAACACAAAGAAGTCCCAACACTTCAGTGTCTCAAGAAGGCAGCTCACCACCACCTTTTCCAGGGTGTTTCAGGATGGGAAATAAATGCTGGCCTATTCATTGACACACACATTCAAGTGGATGCCTTCCAAGGATGCTATCTTTTAGAAGATCTCCTCCTCTCTCTACAAGGCCTTGGATGCTGCCTGACATGATGTGCTTTTCCAGCGCTACTCTAATCTTGACATACATTCAATGAACGAATAGCTTAAATGTGACTTGCAGAATGGGTGAAAGCAAACTGGATGAATCTTTGCCTTTCATCATCAAACATGATCAATCCGTACACAATGAAATTAAAACTCTCTCCCTCATTTCCAAGAGTCTCCTTAATCCACTGAACTTCTGTACCTCATCCCCTCCCACAGCATTCAGTCTTCTGATTTGAGGTTTTTCTGCACTGGCCTCCTCTGACTGCTTCATCATTGGTTTGATGATCTGGGAAACTCTCTCTAAACAACTCAAACTCTCTGGTTTGATCTATATCTTTCCAACTTGTTCATTATGTCATCCTAAATTTAGCATCCAGCCCTTGTATTAATCACTGCGTCCTCCTTCTGTGGAATGGGTTGTGATGGTTGTCTACATTAAACATGCAACGAAAAGGTTCCGATGTAATTGGAAGCACTGTTACAAACCTTTTTTGGTGTCTGCACTTCAGTGTAGATCACAGGTTGGGAATCACTTTCCAACTCTTGCCCTGGGACAATGCAAAATCAACCAATTAGTGAGGAAAGATCGAAGGGTAACTTGCATGTTGTTGCACTCCCAGGGATAACACACACTTGAAGTGCTGTTTGGGCAGGTTATGAGATGCCTCATGTTCTACACCATCGAACCCCAGTAGAATACCCTTCCATTCCTTTCTCTCTCGTGCACTTATCTCACTCACCCTCCCATTTTATTTGCCTCAGCTATTCTATCTGGCAGTACGTTCTACATTCTAACCAGTCTCTGGATAAAGACGTTATCCCGAAATTCTTTCTTGTATTGTTTGGAACAATGTCCTACAGCAAAGATTAAGAGTCAATAAATAGAACCATATTGTAAGGGTGCAACACTTCTCTTCCTGGAGGTGACGAGAAGAGGAAATAATCGGTTAGGTTTGATCTTGGTGAGAAACTCAGCCCAGTCTTGCCAGTGCTGGGTGAGAGGGGTCCATTTTCGACTGTTCTTGACTCAGCAAGGTCATGGAGTGGTCAATGAATGGGAGCCTCAATTCAGGAGACTTGGGAGTCAATGAATGGGAGCCTCAATTCAGGAGACTTGGGAGTCATTTCCTGACTGGAAAACTGTGGAGAGCTGCCTGCTGTGTTGGTGGAGATGGTGGGGAGGGGGAGGGGTTACCTCCAAGTGTCCATCTGGGGGCAATTAAAGACACAGATCGAGTCAACTGCTGGCCTTCGAACGCAACCCCCCCCCCACCACTTGCTTCCGACACTTGTTACAGCTCCTATGACAGTCATCATCACCCCCGTGATTGGCTGATTGGCTGGAATAAAGACTTACCTTCTCACCTCTGGATCCCCCATGGATTTGGCCTAACTGGCAGGTTTAGGATCCAGTGGCTGCTGGCTAGGGTGAGTGTCGAAGCCGAGGAAGGGCAAGTCAGCCATTCTCACTCACCCGTCAGGTCTTAGTGCCCCGAGTGGCGGGAGAGCTAACAGCCTCACCCATCCTCAACCCCATCTCCCAACTCTCTCCCTTACAGTTCATGAAGGAAATGGAAAGTGGTGTACTTAATGTCCAACCATATTGAACTGCTTGATAACTTTAAAGATCCACATGACGTCAGCTGGCAGCTTTTGCTCTGATAGAATTTTTACAGAGTGGAAATAGACCATTTGGCCCTCACTGGTCCTCTGAAGAGCATCCCATCCAAATCCACTTCCCCATCCCTCTCTAACTGTGCATTTCCCATGGCCAATCCACCTAACCTGTACATCCCTGGACACTATGGGGCAATTTAGCATGGCCAATCCCCCCTAACCTGCACATCCCTGGACACTTCAGGGCAATTTAGCACAGCCAATCCATCCTAACCTACACATCCCTGAACACTATGGGATAATTTCCCATGGCCAATCCACCTTAACCTGCACATCCCTGGACACTACGGGACAACTTAGCATGGCCAATCCCACCTAACCTGCACATCCCTGGACACTACGGGACAATTTAGCATGGCCAATCCCCCCAAACCTGCACATCCCTGGACACTACGGGACAATGTAGCATGGCCAATCCACCTTAACCTGCACATCCCTGGATCTGCACATCCCTCTACTGTGGCAGGGAACTGGAGCACCCAGAATAAACCCACACAGACATGGGGAGAATGTACAAACTCCAGACAGTCACCCGAGTGTGGAATTGAATGTGGGTCCCTGGTGCTGTGAGGCAGCAGTGCAAACCACTGAGCCACCGTGCCGGCCTTAGACAGATGGAATGGAGTGCAAGGCATTTGCCAGGGTTAGACTAGAAGCACATCCCCAGATATCCTGAACGCAGCCTCCTCTATGTAAATAAGCCCAGCATGGCGAATGTGACATTGTTTCCATTGTTGCTAACGGTACCGGAGATCTTGGCTTCGTCCGACTATACAACATTTGTGATTCGAAGTTGACATTTTTTCTGATTTGGTACTATGGTGTTCAAGCAGTAACAGAGGGATGTAAAGCAGGCTGCTTACTCCATCGCACAAAATCAAAACCTACCCTCGGGTGACATTTTCCCATCTTCAGTGAGAGTGTTTCGTCCCCTCATTCATTACGCAACTTGGGTGCCTTTCCTGTGGAATCATGTGGCAGGTGCGGAGGACATGCCCACCATGGCTGGGATTTCCCAGCATTCACTCTGCTGGTGCCATATTGAAAGATCATGTGCACAGCCAATCAGATCCAGGGAGCCAGGTGTCGGTTCTCACACAGTGCTGGTTTAACTGTTATCACTGTGGGCAAAGCCCAGAGGGAAGGAGTACTCACTGTCTACTCCGCAAACAGGAACCTGAAGGGCTGGTGGATGCAACACTAGAGAGGTAGGCAGTTCCTCGCCCAGCAGACTCCCACAGGAGGCCATGCCACCATATCAGCTTGGACCACTGCTATGTCTTGGGTGAAACGACACACACAGCAGTGCTGGAAGAAAGTTAATGGTCTAGTCAGCTCTGCAAGGGTAAGTGATAGCATCCTCCCTCTGGTATGTCACACTCACAGGGCTTTTACTCGCTCTAGCTATGTCACTACACAAAACAAAAAAAAACACCAAAATAACTGCCGTGTTAGACCCGAAACCTCAACTTCTCCACCTCCTGATGCTGCCTGGCTTGCTGTGTTCTTCCAGCCTCCTGCCTGTCTACTTTGGATTCCAGCATCTGCAGTTTTTTTTGTCTCTGGTCATTCTCCCAGGCTGACCTATCCTCATTCCCTAGTCTGCCTGACGGCTGCCCTCTCTCCCTAGGCTTCATCTCCATTGATCGTTTACTCTTCCCCCTGACCCCATTGTCAGCATATACACCAACCTTTTCCCATCTACATTTGGGACTGAAAAAGGGTCACTGGACCCAAAACGTTAACTCTGCTTTCTGTCTCCACAGAGACAGAGCTGCTGAGTTTCCCCAGCAATTTCTGTTCTTGATGCCACTACACTTGCCTTTCACTCATCCTCATGGACTATCAGCCTCATTATTGCAAGCAGCTCGTCCACTTGACATCTCTTTGCACCTCAAGGTCCCAATGAACAAACCCTTCCCGTCCTCTGTACATTCTACTCACTCTTTTGGGACACTTCAGCTCCTCTCCTCTTCCTGCTTGAGTCTTGACTGCTCTTCCATCCGTTTCCATCAAACTCAATTCCCTCCCTTTGACTCATTGGCCTGCCCATCCAGACTGACCTCTCCACAGCACGCATTACCATCTTTAACCTGGTTGCACTTGGCCTGCAGGACTGACCGTGGCCCAATCATTGGACTGTAAGGATGTAGGTCCCAGTCTCTGACCAGAATGAATGCTCTGGACTGATAGTGTTCAACCAAGAAACACGTGAGGTAGCACGCATGGGGTGGACTAACAAGGCAAGAGATTACACGTTACTGGAAACCTGGAAAGGACTGAAGAGCAGAGGAAGCTTAGTCCACATATCCACAGATCCCTGAGTGTAATAGGTCACGCAGGTAAGGGGCACATGGGACGTTTGCTATTGTTTGTTGTGGCATGGAATACCAAGAGGAAACAAACTGTCCTGGCACAGCACAAAACTATAGATAGGCGTCAATGAAAGTACTGCATGCAGTTCTGGTCACTGCATTGTGTGAAGAATATGACTGCACTAGGGAGAATGCAGAGGGGATTCACTGGGATGCTGAGTGGAATGAGATGAGAACCTTAACTGAATGTGTGGGTACCCCTGACTAACCACAGTCCTCTTTCACCTCACTAAAGAACTACCCGCATTTAGCGTTCACTCAGCACCATTCACCTGAAGCACACACGCAGTGTGTTGCCATAGAAACAGCAAGCACCTTTTGCTGCAAGCCTGACACTGGCTTGGCATAGGGATGCATTCAGCTCCTGGATTGTTCATTGCTCCTCAGCTGCCGGCCTGTCCCTCCGTGTGCTGCCTTACTCCCAGCTCCGAAACGGCAGGCCTGCCTTGGGGGGAGGGGATGCGCTTCAGGGATACCCACAAGGTCTTACTGGGGAAGTGCAGCATTCCCACACACACCTGCGAATCACTGGCTCGAGACCGTCCAAAGTGGGGGAGGAGCATCCAGGAAGGCATCAAGATTTGCCATTGGGAAAAAGCGGAAGTCAGCCGGAAACGGGAAAGGAGCATGCTGCCTCACTAATGCCCCAGTCACCCCCTTCACGTGACCACCTCCTGCCCCAAGTGTAACAGAGCCTGCAGTAGCCCCATCAGTCTGTATAGCCACCTATGGATTCACCCTGAGAGTGGGAGAGGGTCATCATACAGGGGACCGCAGATGACGATGATGCTAACAAAACAATGCAAGTCACAGAGGCTGGCCTCCTGTAAGCCAGTCAGTGCATGACAAGAAAGCCAGTACGAAAACAAGCTGAGGCAGACAGCATTCCGATAACTGGATACATGTGTGTTATCAGAATGCTGTCTGCCTCAGCTTGTTTTCATACTGGCTTATCCATGCACGAACACACATGACGTTGCTGCTCCTTGAACAAGGTTTGGTTGCCCTTGGGTTTCCTTTCAGAGGAGTCATAAAGACAGAGGTTCCGCTATGTTTGTGTGTATCTACTTGAAGAAGCTTTTAAGTTTAAATAAAACTTGTACAACGAAAGGGTAGTGGCAAGTTCTCCCAGCTCAGCTTTTCTCTGGCTTGGTTTGGTTTGGTTTTTAGCAGTCTGGCTGCTTTGAGCTGCTGGCCCGTTGTTAGCTGGAAATCCAAAATAGATAGCTACATGGAAGAATGAGTCCCATGCTGAATCTTGCTGCTATCTCTCTCTCTCTCTCTTTCTCCTGTAAGACCCTGTGTTTGATTTTGCCGAGGGGTTTATGAGGATTGTTGCAGGAAATTGGAACAGCATCATTTAGTTGGGATAATCTGTTAGGTTTTCACATAGGTTAAGTTATTTCATATTCTGTTCTCTTTTGTTTATGTTTCATTCTATACTCTGTAAATAAATTCTGTTTTGTATAAAACTGAGGATTTTTGACCAGCTGCATCACTCCCTGAAAATCCACTTCAGACCTGCTTAAAACAACGAGCAAAGTTAGGGTCTGGACTACTTTCTTGAAATGGACTGAGGAGGTTTGGCCTAGTCGATTACACACTGTTGTGATTATGGCCAGGATAAGCATCTAGTGATTTACAGTCACCAAGTACCAGCTCTGATATACATGTGATGGGTTTACGCTGTCTAGCTTCTTAGGGAAGGTGAAGAGAATTGAAAATGGTGCATAAGTGAAGAGAGTTGGGGATTTAGTAAGACACGAATGCATGGAAAAAAGGTAATTGCTGAGATTCTGAGGTCACCATTTTATACATGACATGCCTGTTGTCATCTATAGCCTGTGCCTTCATGCGTGAAATGAGTAATTCAGGATAAAGATTCACCCGACACACACAAGCAAAGTGCAGCAATCTGGCAACATCGGTGGAGTGAAATCAGAGTTAACGTTTTGAGGAAGGGCCACTGGACCTGAAACATTAACTGATTTCTCTCCATGGATGCTGCCAGACCTGCTGAGCTTTTCCAACAATTTCTGTTTTTGTTTCTGACCTCCAGCGTCATTTCAATCTCCATTTGACATTCACCCCAGTGGGGTAAGTGATCACTGGGGATCACGATGCTAACTTGGTGCTTTTAGAAGATGGAAGATGTCACACAGAGCAATGCCTTCAGCCTGTGTTTAATTATCCAATGTGTTTTAAGAATGGCTTGTCAGGAGGATTGGGTTTGAGTCCCAGAGGTGTGTAATAACGTCTCTGAACAGGTGGACGAGAAAATATCGAAGATTAGTTTGTGATGCACTGAACTAAAATACCTTAAAACAATCTAAATAGAAGCACTTCACAGATGTCAGAAGGTCCGAATTTGAATCTACTCCTCACAACGTTTCACAAACAATAAGAATTCTAGTGTCTCACTATCCTTCCTGAAGTGATGCAATAGGTCGTGGATTTCTATCGAATTTGATCTCCAGAAGGAGCTATAGTCTGTTAAAGCATTTCTCAGCAAAGGACAAGGGAGATGATGGCACAATGGGTATGTCCCTGGATCTATAATCCAGGTGTTCCCGCTAATTCTCTGTGCCATGATGTTAAAATGCTGGTGGCATTAATAAATCTGGAATCTTAAGCTCATCGCAATAGAACTTTGCTTTTGGTGTAAGTTAAATCAGCTAGAGTCAAATCAATGAAATATGGCTAATGCAGCTGCCTATTGATATATCGTGCAATATTCCTGCGTCTTATAATTCACCGAGGATTGCACAGACTGATATCTAGAAATGTTTTTTATTCTTTTCCCTATGATGGGATTTGAATATCGTAGATGAAGCAATTTGTTGCCTCTCACTAAAATCTCACAAAATTATGACCTATGTGAAAATCTATCCAACTAGATTTTGAGGGGAGGCAATGGTCTAATGTTATTGTTAATCCAGAGACGCAGGTAATGTTCCGGGGACCTGGATTCACATCCAGACATGGTAGATGGTGGAATATGAATTCAATAGAAATCTGGGATTAAGAGTCTAATGACGACCATGAACCCATCGTTGGAAAAACCCATCTGGTTAAGAAGGGCTTTTGCCCGAAACGTCGATTTTGCCTGTCCTCGGATGCTGCCTGAATTGCTGTGCTCTTCCAGCACCACTGATCCAGAATAATGTCCTTACCCAGTCTGGGCCTACTTGTGACTCCAGACCCACAACGATGTGGTTGACTCTTAAGTGTAATTAGGGATGGGCAATAAATGCTGGCCCAACCAGAGACACCCTCATCCCGTGAATAACTTAAAGAAAAACAAATTCTCTTTGGGTTGGAAGACTGCTGTCTTTATCCAGTCTACAGAAATTGGATTGATTCTTAATTATCCTCTAAAATGGACTGGCAAGAGTGATAATAGGCGGGCAACAAATTGCTTCATCTGCGATATCCAAATCCCATCATAGGAAAAAGAATAAAAAACAATTCTAGATGTCAGTCTGTGCAATCCTTGGTGAGTCATAAGACACAGGAATATTGCACAATATATCAATAGGCAGCTGCATTAGCCATATTTCATTGATTTGACTCTAGCTGATTTAACTTACACCTAAAGCAAAGTTCTATCACCTAGGTGGACACTCAAATGTCAGGGAAAAGGTTTAACCCAGACCTGAGAGTGGCCATTATTGATGAGAATTGCACCTTCACTTTCTGGTAAGCTAACTAAAACAAGGGATGTTTGTTTCCTGCGATTGGGCCCTGGGCATGTGCAAAAGCGATTGGTGTCACACTGTGCTGTCCCGGAGAATGAACCAGCAATCCTACCTCCAATCACTTCCTTCTTTTTTCTCCAGGCAACAATGACGAAAATGATGATGACAACCACTCCACTGGCAATGACCCCAACCGCCACCAACAATGTCTTGGTGAATGTACCTGTTAATCAAAACACCGGAGGCTGGAGTTAGGATATACTCAGTTGAGGACAATGCACGTGGACAGAGAAATGGAATCCATACTTCCTAGAGTTACATAAAAAGATTGGCATGTGTTATAAGCTGGTGTCCATGGTCTCGCTGAGCTTTCTGCCACTATTATTGAGAGGACGAACCTCCATTTCCCCACCCCAGCGCCTCTCTGTGTTCTATAGATATGTAGCATTACGTTTTATAGGTGTTTCCATTCTTCAATATGGATGTTTTCAGTTGCTACCCATAAAAAGAAACCAAATGTTTCCACAAATGCAATCTGATTGACAAGGCCCATTGTTCTTTTGTTAGTGGAGCTGCATAAATTAACATAGCAGTGACATTCCAATACATGGGTTAACTCTAATTCCATGCTAGAGCCAGTTACTCTTGAAAGTCAATGAGGTTCAATTATGAAATTCATTCCAATGATAGATCTGTGTTTTAATTAATTACCACATCTCCTCCACTTCCCGCTCCTCCACCCTTGAACCCCGCCCCTCCAATCACCACCAGGACAGAACCCCACTGGTCCTCACCTACCACCCCACCAACCTCCATATACATCGTGTCATCCGTCATCATTTCCGCCACCTCCAAACGGACCCCACCACCAGGGATATATTTCCCTCCCCTCCCCTATCAGTGTTCCGAAAA
>NC_057723.1:73412329-73418180 GCF_004010195.1 Chiloscyllium plagiosum
AAAAATGCCGGAGGAAAGATCACAGAAGCGTTTCACAGGAGGCTCCCAAGCACTAAGGATATCACCTAGACAGGGGACGAAACGTCTGTAACACAAATTCCCAGCTCGGCGAACAGAACCACAACAACGAACACCCGAGCTACAAATCTTGTCACTCCTCATTCCTGAAGAAGGGCTCATGCCCGAAACGTCGATTCTCCTGCTCCTTGGATGCTGCCTGACCTGCTGCGCTTTTCCAGCAACACATTTTCAGCTCTGACCTCCAGCATCTGCAGTCCTCACTTTCTCCTTAATTAAACATTGCCAATGAGAATATAAATGGGGAAGATCTGATCAACCTCTTTGATTTCTACGAGGGGACTATAGATAGCAGGAAAACTAAATTAGTGGAAGCAAATCCACTGATTCCTCATCTCCCAGAAAAGAACGAAAAGCAGCATCCAGAGAAGTTTCGCTTCAGTATTATTAAGAACTGTTCACAACTTGGAATCTACAGGGAAGAGACTTAGGGTCATTCGGTCTATCTAGTCTATGCTAGAATTTATGCTCCATATCAGCCTAGCCTCTTCCTCCTTCAATTATCTCCCGAACCCACATTACTCATTCCCTTTCGGACCATATATGCATCGAACATTACTTAGAACCCCTACAGTGTGGAAGCAGGCCTTTTGGCCCACCAACCCCACATCAAATATCTGGAGCCATGTTCCAAAACATGATTGGTTTTAAAAGAATAACTAAGGCAGAATTGTCAGTAATGGAAGAGGACTGCTATGACACAATGGGAAAAAGAATTAGTCAATATGAATAAAAACATTTATTCTGCAGAAAGTTCATTTGTAATTGGGAAACCATGGCTGATTGGGTGGTGGAAGGAATTGAGTCAAGCTTCTCAAAAGACCTGGATAAACACTAGAAGAGAAAAGATTAAAGGGGGACGAGGGATGAAGGGTGATTATTTGGAAAAGTCCATCAAAAACCAACATGGGATGGAGGGCTAAGAGGGCTGCTTCTCTATTGCCTCATTCCCTTAAACATTGGACACAAACATTAGTCTTTGGACCACTAGCCCAAAGGCTGGAATCTGGCCAGAGCACTGACCACTCCATCACAGAGGACCTGCTAAACATAAGGGCCCGGATAGGCACTTAACTGATCAGCATGGAGCCTTCTTTGCGATGGAGGAGCCAAGGGGTAGTGTTCTTAAACAGCAAGGGACCTGATGTAACTCAATGCGGACTCCCAGACGCAGCATGGACACTCAGTCTCAACACAGACTCAACGCCTCAGCTCAGACTCCAATTCTCAGCAAGGACTCCCAATCTCAGCACGGACTCCCAGTCACAATCTTAGCATAGACTCCCAGCCTCAGTAGAGACTTCATTTCTCAGCAAAGGTGCACAGACACAGCACAGACTCCCAATCTCAGCAGACACTCCCAATCTCAGCACGGACTCCCAGTCTCAGCAGAGACTTCCAATCTCAGCACAGACTCCCAGTCTCAAAACAGACTCCAAGTCTCAGCACGGAACTCCCAGTCTCTGAATAGATTCCCAGCCTCAGCACAGCCTCGAGTATCAGTATAAGTCTCTGCACAGACTCCCAGTCTCAGGACAAACTCACAGTGTCAGCACAGACCCCCAGTCACAGCACAGACTTCGAGTCTCAGCACAGACTTCCAATCTCAGGACAGACACCCAGTTTCAGCACAGAGGCAGAGTCTCAGCACAGACTCCCAATCAAAGGACAGACTCCCAGCCTCAGCACGGACTCCCAGTAGCAGCGTAAGTCTCAGCACAGATTCCCAGTCTCAGAAAGACTCCCAATCTCAAGACAGGCTCACAGCCTCAGCACAGACTCCAATTCAGAGCACAGACTCTCAATCTCAGAACAGACTCCCAATCTCAGGACAGACTCTCAGCCTGAGCACAAACACCCATTCTCAGCACAGACTCCCAGACACAGCACAGACTCCCAACCTCAGCAAAGACTCCCAATTGCAGCATAGACTCCCAGTCTCAGAAAGACTCCTAGTCTCAGCACAGTCTCCCAATCTGAGTACAGACTCCCATTCTCAGCACAGACTCCCAGACTTAGCACAGTCTTCCAGCCTCAGCATGGACTCCCAGTCTAAGCACAGATTTCCAGCCTCAGCACAGATGCACAATCTCAGCACATATTCTCAGACTTATCGTGGAATCCCAGACGCCAGTCCCAACACAGACTCCCAGTCCCAGCACAGACTCCTAGTCTCAGCAGGGATTCCCAATCTCAGCAAAAACTCCCAATCTCAGCAGACTCCCAGTCTCAGCACAGACTCCCAGTCTCAGCACAATCTACCAGTCCCAACACAGATAGCCAGTCCCAACACAGACTCCCAATACTTGCACAAACACCCAGTCTCAGCATAGACTTTCAAACTAAGCACAGACTCCCGGTCTCAGCACACACTCCAAGTCTCAGCACAGACTCACAGTCTCAGCACAGACTCCAAATCTCAGCACAAACTCCTATTCTCAGCACAGATTCCCAGTCTCTACACAGACGCCCAATCTCAGCACGGACTCCCAGCCTCAACACAGTTTCCCATTTTCTGCAGGGACCCCAGCCTGTGCACGGACTCCCAGTCTCAGCAAGGACTCCCAGTCTCAGCACAGACTCCCAGTCTCAGCACAGACTCCCAGTCTCAGCACAGACTCCCGGTCTCAACACAGACTCCCAATCTCAGCACAGACTCCCAGTCGCAACACAGACTCCCAGTCCCAGCACAGACTCCCAATCTCAGCACAGACTCCCAATCTCAGCACAGACTCCCAGTCCAAACACAGACGGCCAGTCCCAACACAGACTCCCAGTCCCAGCACAAACTCCCAGTCTCAGCATAGACTTTCAAATTGAACACAGACTCCCAGTCTCAGAATAGACTCCCAATCTCAGGACAGACTCCCGGTCCCAGCACAGCCTCCAAATCTCAGCTCAGACTCACGATCTCAGCACAGATTCCCAGTCTCTGCACAGAGTCCCAGTCTCAGCACAGACCCCCAGTCTCAGCACAGATGCCCAATCTCTGAACAGACTCACAGTCTCAGCAAGGACTCCCAGTCTCAGAACAGTCTCCCATTTTCTGCACGGACCCCAGCCTGTGCACGGATTCCCAGTCCCACCACAGACTCCCAGTCTCAGCACAGGTTCCTGGCCTCAGCACAGACTCCCAGTCTCAGGACAAACTCCCATGTTTCAGAACATACTCCGAGTCTCAGGACAGGCTCCCAGTCTCAGCCAAGTCTCCCAGTCTCATCACAGACTCCCAGTCTCGGGACAGACCCCCAGTCTCAGCAGGGACTCCCAATCTCAGCAAAGGCTCCCAATCTCATTTCAGATTCTTATCCTCAGCACACACTCCCAGTCTCAGGTCAAATTCCCATGTTTCAGAACAAACCCCCAGTCTCAGCACAATCTGCCAGTCCCAACACAGACACCCAGTCCCTACACGGACTCCCAGTCTCAGCACAGGTTCCTGGCCTCAGCACAGACTCCTAGTCTCAGGACAGGCTCCCAGTCTCAGCCAAGACTCCCAGTCTCATCACAGACTCCCAATCCCAGCACAAAAACTGAGATTCATCATAGATCCCAGTATCAGCGCAGAGTCCCAGTCTAAGTACAGACTCCCAGCCTCAGCACAGACTCCCAATCTCAGCGCAGACTCCCAATCCCTGCAGACTGCCAAGCTCAGCACAAACTTGCAGTCTCAGCACAAACTCCGAGACCGAACTCAGACACCCAGTCCCAGCACAGACTCCCAGTCTCAGCACAATCTGCCAGTCCCAACACAGACTCCCAATCCCAGCACAGACTCCCAGACTCAGCACAGACTCCCAGACACAGCACGGACAGACATTCTCTGCACAGACTCCCAATGACATCAACGACAGGATCGTTCCCAGGACGGAATCCAATCTCAGCACAGACTCTCAGTCTCATCACGGACTCCCCGTCAAAGCACAAACTCCTGGTCCCAATTCAGACTACCAGTCCCAGCACAAACTCCCAGCCTCAGGAGAAACTCACAAACTCAGCACAGACTCCTAGTGTCAGGACAGACTCCAAATCTCAGGACAGACTCCCGGTCTCAGCACAGACTCCAAATCTCAGCACGGACTCAGGATCTCATTCAGACTCCCAGTCTCAGCATAGATTCCCATTCTCAGCACAGACTTCCATTCTCAGCACAGACTCCCAATCTCAGCATAGACTTTCAAACTGAGCACAGACTCCCAGACTCAGGACAGAATCCCAGACTCAGGACAAACTCACAGTCTCAGCACAGACTCCCAGTCTCAGCACAGACTCCCAATCTCATAACAGATTCCCAGTCTCAGCACTGACTCACAGTCTCAGCACGGACTCCCAATCTCAGGACAGACTCCTGGACTCAGCAAAGACTCCAAATTTCAGCACAGACTCCAAATCTCAGCACAGACTCTCAGTCTCATCACGGACTCCCCGTCAAAGCACAAACTCCTGGTCCCAAGTCAGACGCCCAGTCCCAGCACAAACCTCCAGTCTCAGCATAGACTTTCAAACTGAGCACAGACTCCCAGTCTCAGGACAGACTCCCAGTCTCAGAACAGAATCCCAGCCTCAGGACAAACTCAAAGTCTCAGCACAGAATCACAGTCTCACGACAACGACTCCCAATCCCAGGTCAGACACCCAGCCTCAGGACAGAATCCCAGCCTCAGGACAAATTCACTGTCTCAGAACAGACTCCAAATCTCGGGACTGACTCCCAATCTCAGGACAGACTCCCAATCTCAGGACAGACCCCCGGTCTCAGCACAGACTCCCAATCTCAGGACAGACTCCCAGTCTCAGCTCAGACTCCAAATCTCAGCACGGCCTCCCAGTCTCAGCACAGATTCCCAGTCTCAACACAGGCTCCCAATCTCAGCACGGACTCCCAGTCTCAGCAAAGACTCACAGTCTCAACACAGACTTCCTGACTCAGCATAGAATCTCAGCCTCATCACGGACTCACAGTCTCAGCATGGTCTCCCAGTCTCAGCACAGTTTCCCATTTTCTGCACGGACACCAGCCTGTGCAGGGACTCCCAGCACCACCACAGACTCCCAGTCACAGCACAGATTCTAGCCTCAGCACAGACTCGCAGTCTCAGGACAATCTCTCATGTTTCAGAAAAAACTCCCAGGCTCAGCCAAGACTCCCAGTCTCATCACAGACTCCCAGTCTCATCACAGACTCCCAGTCTCGGCACAGAGCCCAAGTCTCAGCAGTGACTCCCAATCTTTGCAAAGACTCCCAATCTCAGCACAGACTCCCAATCTCAGCACAGACTGCCAGTCTCAGCACAAATTCCTCGTCCCTACACAGACTCCCAGTCTCAGCACAGACTCCCAATCACATTACAGACTCTCATCCTTAGCACAGACTCGCAATCTCAGCACAAACTCGTCGGCCCTACACAGGCACCCAGTCTCAGCAGAGACTCCCAGTCTCAGCACAATCTGCCAGTCCCAACACAGACGCCCAGTCCCAGCACAAACACCCAGACTCAGCATAGACTTTCAAACTGAACAGAGTCCCAGCCTCAGGACAGACTCCAAATCTCAGCACAGACTCACGATCTCAGCACAGACTCCCATTCTCAACACAGATTCCCAGTCTCAGCACAGACTTCCATTCTCAGCACAGTCTTCCAGTCTCAGCAAAGACTCCCAGTCTCAACACAGACTCCCAGTCTCAGCACGGACTCCCAATCTCAGCACAGACTCCCAGTCTCAGCACGGACTCCCAATATCAGCACAGACTCCCAGTCTCAGCACAGACTCC
>NC_057723.1:73418680-73437345 GCF_004010195.1 Chiloscyllium plagiosum
ACCTGACTGACTTGTCCTCCTTCTGAAATCGGAGGAACCATTTCCAACCATTCAATCCTCTGACACCTGTCCCATATGCAAGGGTGGTTGGAAATTTTGGGACAATGTTTACCCTGACATGAATAATAAATAAGGGTATATCTCTGATGGAATTGGTGACTTTTCTTTGGACTTCCGTTTTGACAATGTTTTGAGCCAATATGGCAAAAAGCTAGAAACAGTGGTTCAAAGTGACTTGGAGGTCTGGGTATTTGAATCATTAAACTGTCACAAAGTGGTGCAGAAACTAATCAAAAAGGCTCATAGAATACAAGGCCCTCTTATCCAGATTACTGGAAGGCAAAAACATAGAAGTCAAGCTTCAGCATTACCAATTTGAGAAGAGGCAATGGAAGAGGCTTTAACACTAGATTGCTGACCTGAGGTAATGTTCTGAGGACCAGTGTTCAAACCTAGCTGTGGCAGATGGTTGGATTGGATTTTAATAATAATCTAGGAAATTCCAGTCCAATGATGACTGCAAAGCCATTGCTGATTGGCAGGAAAATCCCATCTGGGTCATGAACGTCCTTGAAAGAAGGAAGCTTCTGGCAGCCATATGACCCCAAACCCACAGCGAAATGGTTGACTCTTAACAGATGTCTGGCCTAGCCAGCAATGCTTGTGTCCTGTGTGTTTTTTTTAACAAAAGCTACAATACCCTGAGCAGGACTTGCTACAACCTTGGCAATGACATTAAGACTTCAGAGGGAGAGCACTTCTGATGCATTCAGAATAGCACCTGGACTCCAAGGGTTATCGGATAAGATTATGCAAATTAACATCACTTTCTCTAAAATTTAATTCACTTCAATCACTTGGTTGACTCTCAACTGCCCTCTGGGCAATTAGGGATGGGCAATGAATGTTGGCCTGGTCAGTGACATCCTCACCCTCAAAATGAATATAAAAAAATCAAACTGAGTGATACGATTGAAGATTCCATGTCATTAACACAAAATAGAAACTAATCCTGCTGCTTGAGGAATATTGGACTGGCGGTTAAAGTTTAAAATGTGGCCCAGTCCAAAGATATGCAGGTTAGGGTGAATTGGCCATGCTAAATTGCCCATAGTGTTAGGTGCATTAGTCAGAGGGAAATGGGTCTGGGTGGGTTACTCTTCGGAGGGTCGGTGTGGACTTGTTGGGCTGAAGGGCCCATTTGCACACTGTAGGGAATCTAATCTAACCTTATCAAGAGGGAGGGCAGCACTATCCCCCACCCAGTGTGACAAGAGCAATGGTAGGTTTGGTGATAACAGTGAGGTTTGAAAAAGAACCAGACTGTCAACGTTGAGAAAAGATTTCCTGATCTTTTCCCCTCAAGCCTTAAATGGCAACTTCAGAATCTCACCCTTGAGTGACAATTGCTTGTTCCCTTTCCTCATGCTTTTGTAACTCATTCAAGCCAACTTATTTCCTTCCCTGTTTACATCTCATTTCCATTTCGTCTCTTTATTGGGAGACCAGACCCCACCAATTCCTCACAGGTGAACTGTCTGGGTACCTAGTGTCTACAGCCCACTGAGTGCTGATCCTGGTCAGCAGCCGACTGCTTCTCCGTAACATTGTCCCCTTATGCTGCATGGCCACTATCCTCATCAATACAAGTCAGCATTTGTAAACCACCAGCCTCAGCCCATCTTCATGACTGCTTTCAGACCAACTTAGACACCATTCAGCTCTTCACCACTTCAACAGACACCTGAGGCTAATCAGGAGGGCAAACTTTGGTATTTATTGCTGAAAGGATAGAGGATAAAAGTAGGGAAGAGTTACTGTAATAGCACAAGGCATTAGAGAGACCACACCTTGAGTTCTGTGCACAAGTCTGGTTCCCTTACTTGAAGACAGGTAGAGTTACGTTGGAATAGCTCAGAGGAGGTCAGATTCATAAACCGTACAGATCTGAAGGCTATGAAAAAGAAGATTAAGGAAAGAAACTAATATTATGCAATAAATTGGCAGTTTTAGCAGTTTTTGTTTTCCAAGTTTCAGGAAGAGAAAGTAGCATTCAGAGATTGCAGAACTCAGCTGAAAGGGAACAAGATTGCTGTCATGCCAACTAAAGAACGAGCTTTTAATTGGAGATGGGAGTGTCCAGTCACAGAGCTTTGAGTATCTCTGAGGCTGCGGCTGAAGATCATCTTACTGCTGTGTGGATTCAAACTGCTCCCAATAGTTCATGCATCATGTAACATAGGTTTACTTTCTCTCTCACATAATAAATCTTTATACACTTTTCTTAAAAGTATGTTGGCAGCCTCTTATGAATATAATCAGTGACTGACCATTGTAGTCATGAAAAGAGACCCTTCACTCCAACTCGTCCCTGCCAACCAGATATCCCAACCCAATCTAGTCCCATTTGCCAGCATTTGGCCCATATCCCTCTAAACCCTTCCTGACCATGTACATATCCAGATGCCTTTTAAATGCTGTCATTACACCAGCCTCCACCACTTCCCCTGGCAGCTCATTCCATACATGCGCCACCTTTGCTTGAAATAGTAACCCCTTAGGTCCCTTTTAAATGTTTCCCCGCTCACCTTAAACCTACACCATCTAGTTTTGGACTTTCCTAGCTTGTGGAAAAGACCTTGGGTATTGATCCTTTCTATGCCTCTCATGATTTTATAAACCTCTATAAGGCCACCCCCAGCCGCCAAGGCTCCAGGGAAAACAGCTCCAGCCTATTCATCCTCTCCCTGTAGCTCAAACACACCAATCCTGGCAACATCCTTGTAACCTTTTTCTGATCCCTTTCAAGTTTCACAACATCACCTTTACCAAAAGGCACAATATTGTTAATGGTCTGTCAAGCCAGGTCTCACTCTAGCATCTGTCTTGTCCAGTACTCACACTAACTGGGACCATAATAACTGAGATTGTTGTTACTGTGATCAGGGGCAAGCAAAGTCAATGGCTGAGGAGGAAATTGGGAGCTTTGGAATGGAATTGTGGAAATATATCTCAGCATTTTTGACCTCGACATAGAAAGACAGTATGTGCACTGAGGGCTTGGGGACTTCCCAATGTCATGGGCTCTGGGGCTAAAGTGAACACATCAATTATTATATAATGAGACCGAGTAAAAATTAGCGGTGTGGGTCGCAGTTTGAAAGATCATCTGTGTCACAGTGACAAGAACAGGAAAGAGAGTGTGAGGACTGAGATGGGGGTGATCCATGGGTCACAGGGAAAGCCTGCAAGTGACTCCCTCACATTAACACAAAGTTGAAACCTTGCCTCGTCAGGTCGAGAGTCAACTGGTAAAGGAATGGAATAAGTTACAATTCTTTTCTTTGAGAATGGAGCAATTATCTTTCATTTTGAGGCCTTGCTGGGGAAGTTGCAATAATCATTGCTCCCATTGATTCTGTAATGCCTTCGATTTGCACTTTCTCAACATGTCATTTGCCTTCCAAGAATGCAGACCGGAAATTACTGCCTTAAGCAATCATAGAGTGTTGCATTTCCCACCAAATTGTCACTAAATAAGGAACTTAACAGTGTGGCATGAAGTTTCCATTTCATAACCATATTCCATAGTAAGTTCTTAAAGTGAGTACTTTGCAGCTGCCAATTTGTCACATTGAAATGTAAACGTGTGAGAACATCAGCCGTAATGTGGGAGAGAAGTTTTTTATGTGTTGCAGGAGTGGGGTATATTTTGTGGTGGCTTACTGACAGAAGTCCACTCACAATGTGGCATTGTCACTCCGGCTTTGTAACCAGATCCATTCGCATTACTCAGGGTTCCTTACTCCACATTGCACCGTGTGATGGCATAGCATGAGGCTTCACTATGATGGATATGAGGACACAGGAACACCTTCAATGAGACTGAGCTATCTTTCTGACCTTCCTGATGGATTATCTGCTCAGAACTTTCACACAGGGAACACTGTCACTGGAGTCATTGTTAATTTTAAGAAGCAGCCAGTGATTACAGAGGGAACTCAATTATCTGAAGCACACAGGCAGGGAGTATTTCGCTCGGTTAATCAATGCCAGATAATTGAGTTTCCTCTGTACTACTTTGCCAAGCGAAAGTGGGTACTGCAAATGCTGGAGATTAGAATCAAGATAAGAGTGGTGCTGGAAAAGCACAGCAGGTCAGGCAGCAATCGAGGAGCAGGAAAATTTACCTTTTTGGGGAAAAACCCTTTATCACGAATGAGCTCATTCCCGATGAAGAGCTTTTGTCTAAAACATTGATTTTCCTGCTCCTCTGATTCTGTTTGACATACTGTGCTTTTCCAGCACCACTCTAATCTTGTCACTACTTTGCCAGCACAACATCCAAGAGCTGCCACACAGGAGAAGTGCCAAAAAAAAATCAAATGATGAGCTCCATGGTCTATCACTGTCTGAAACATAATACATCAGACATTAAGGCTGCCCCATCCCACCTTCACTGAACTTTGCACTCTGCTGGTGGAGGACTTGTGCTCTGAAGGATTGGGTAGTAATGTTGCTCCATCAACAACCTACACAGTTTATAAACAGAAAAGCCTTCCACTCAATAAATGTGCAAGTAATTTGTGACCATCAATGCTGAATCTGTGCCTGGGAGCGGCTGTAGTTTTTACACAATGGACAACGCACAGGATCTTGCTTCCACCCAAGTTTGCGAGCCACAAGAACACAGAACATAAGGAATTGGAGCAGGTGTAGCCCTTTCGAACCTGCCTCCGCCATTCAATAAGATCATGGCTAATCTTTTCATGGCCTCAGCTCCACTTAGCCATCCCCTCACCATAACCCTTAATTCCTTTACGCTTCAAATATCTATCTATCTTTGCCTTAAAACATTCAATGAGGTTTCCTCAACTGCTTCACTGGGCAGGGAATGCCACAGATTCACAACCCTTTGGGTGAAGAAGTCCCTCCTCAGCTCAGTCCTCAATCTGCTCCCCCTTATTTTGAGGCTATGCCCCCAGTTCCAAATACATGGTGCATCAACTATCCGGATTTATGAGAGAGTTGGTAGGAATTATTAGATCCTACAATGTGGAAGCATTCTATTTGGTCCATTGAGTCCACACCAATCCTCCAAACAGCTTCCCACTCAGATGCACCCTTCAACCCTGTAACCCTGCGTTTCCCATGGAATATCCACCCACCCTGCATATCCTGGACACTATGGGTAGAGGCTAGGAATACGTCAGTGAGATACTCGCTCCCTGACTCCTCAAAGCCTCCCTGACGTCTACAAAGCACAACTCAGGAGTGTGATGGAATACTCCCCACTTGCCCTGGATGACTGCAGCTCCAAAAACATTCAAGAAGCTTGAGACCATCTAGGACAAAGAAGCCTGTTTGATTGGCACCACACCCACAAGTATCCACTCCCTCTATCACCGATACTCAGTAGCAGCAGTGTGTACTGTCTACAAGATGCACTGCAGAAAGCCACCAATGACCCTCAGACAGCATCTTCCAGACCCACAACTCCTTCCATCTAGAAGGACAAGGGCATATATGGGAATACCACCACTTTCAATTTCCCCTCCAAGCCACTCCCATCCTGGCTTGGAAATATATTGCCGTTCCTTCACTGTCACTGGGTCAAAATCCTGGGATTCCCTCCCTCCCAGTATTGTGGGTCAACCCAAAGCAGGTGGACTGCAGTGGTTCAAGAAGGCAGCTCACTCCCACCTTCTCGAGGTCATCTAGGGATGGGCAATAAATGCTGGCCCAGCCAGCGCTGCCCACATCCTACAAACGAATAAACAACTAAAAAAATCTTGGCCGATCCACCTAACCTGTATATCTTTGGACTGTGGGAGGAAACCGGAGCACCTGGAGGAAACTCACACAGTCACGGGGAGAATGTGCAAACTCCAGGTGCACTGCACATAGCAGACTGATGGACGACACACTGCATTGACTCCAATGCACTGCAATTACTGAAGGTAAGATAAAGACCTTTATAATGGAATAACACGTTGTGATATCACCTAACTGTCTTAGAGAAATACTGCCTTTTCTGGGCTGTGAGCACCAAAGCAACACAAGTGTTTTCCTCTCTCTTGTCTCATGTATAAATACATTCGACGTTACAACTGATAACATCAGTAATATCTTACAATCCTCAGTACACCTCCAATTCATTTTTCTGCATTAATGATTATACTTTTAGAAGTATGTGAATATTGCAAATGAATTGTCTTTTTTTATGACAGCTAATACAGAATTATTGATGTTAGATCAAGACTTACCACTCCATATGTTCTTTCTCTCTCTCTCTCATTCCGAATCTCTCCACCTTGAAATAACTCCACAGGGGTCAGTATCCCATCACCAAGTCACCCTTTATTTACAGGTGCATAGTACTTGGCGCTGGTCTATCTTCCTCAGAGACAGCTCAGAGTGAACAGAACCTCTGGCACTCCTGCTTATATCTGTCAGCCAGGGCTCCCTGATTGGACCAGGTTAACAGCCCCAGTCAGGGATCTCATACTCTAAGAGGTCCACCTGGCTGACCTTGTTACAATCACAGCCCCCTCCCCCTCTAGCCCCACTTGGAGCATTTTCACACTGGGTCCGGGAGCTCCTGTCGCTCTGCTTCAGATACGGGCGATGTGTACCAGACTGTGGCTTTTCTCTTGTGCCCAAAGCATCTCGGAAGAAATTCATCCTCAGCTTCAGGTGGTAAAAGCATTGAGACTGAGACACCTGCCGTGTCTATCTCAGACGCCGAGGTATCTTTGGATAGACGGTTAAGCGCATGGGTTCTGACAACCTTTCTGGCCGTTCTGAGGGGCCGGGTATGTTTCCTCCTGCCCTGTTTGTGAGTTTGCAGCTTTCACCTGGTCCATATGTTTATTCAAGCCCACCTCACCGACCTGAACTTGATATGTCATGGGGCCTGACCTCATGCTGACCACCCTCTTCTCCATGTAGGGCCATTTCCACGGTTTTAGCACCAAACTTCATCCCCTGAAGTAAACTGTCTCTCTCGAGTTTAGAGGAATCTTGAGTCCGGCGTTGACATTCCTGATGCTATTTCGCCCTCCCCTCCAGGTCTGGGAAAATCAGATTTAACCTGGGTCTTCTCCCCATTGGCAACTCTGCTGGAGCTATCCCTGTAGGTGCATGGTACAATAATCAAATAGGACCGGGGACAGTTTGATGAGATATCCTACAGTATTGAAGTAGACCCTTCAGGCCAGCAGGTCCACACCGACCCTCCAAACAATAACACACCCAGACCCATTCCACTATCCTATATTTACCCATGACTAATACACCTCACACTACGGGAAATTTAGCATGGCCAATCTATCCTAACCTGTACATCTTTGGATTTTGGGAGGAAACCGGAGCACCTGGAGGAAACCCACACAGACACGGGGAGAATGTACAAACTTCACACAGACAGTCGCCCGAGGCTGGAATCGAACCAGGTCCCTGATGCGGTAAGGCAGCAGTACTAACCAGCAGTACTGTCAGGAGAATTACCCTTTGTTTTGCTTCTGCCCAAATGTGATTTGCCCAGGATAAAAACCACATTCTCTTCACATACTTTGAGAGCAGGATTGAACAAGTCAAACTTCCCAAATAACAGTGTGATGCCAGAAATGTTTACCCCAACTCAGAGATGACTGTTGCGAACAATCTTCTTCATCAATTTTTTTTAGCCACTGAAGTAACTCCACAGAGGCCGGTATCCCATCACCAAGTCACCCCATGTTTACACTTGGAGAGTCCTTGACACTGTCCAGCTCCCTCAGAGCCAGCTCTCAGAGTGAACAGAACCTCTGACACTCCTGTTTCTATCTGTCAGCCAGGGCTCCCTGATTGGACCAGGTTAACAGCCCCAATCAGGGAACCCATATTCTGTGTGGTCACCCGGCTGACCTTGTTTCAATCACTACATCCCTCCCCCACCTCTCTCTTTCATCTTCTGATTCAATGATCAAAGCCCATGGGGAAGGGTGGGAAAAGGTGAATTGGGGGGTTGGGGGGGGGGGGAGAGGGGGGAGTGTAGACAAGGTTTGAGAAAGGAGAGGGTGAACGTCTCTCAAGGGTAATGAGGTAATCACAGAACAAACCCAATCAAAACAATATTTTGAAAAAAACACATCATTGCTCACATTGGACTTGAATTTCCAAAGTTTTTGACTTGCTACTTCCAACATGATTTGCTGCTGTACAACTGTAGAACCCAGAGTCGCTGCTTGTAATACTCTGGAAGGATAGAGTTCCTTTTGAGCCATTAATAAGTCTTGTCTCACCGCTTTCTTCCTCCCTCTTATGCCAGCTGTACATAGCTTCAGGATTACTGTTACTGGTGCACATCAAGGAGAGCTTATCACCTTCTCTGATTGTTAATCCTGATCCTTTATCTACTCGGATTGTTACATTTTTGGGTGCATCTGAAAGTGAAAGATAATTTGTGGACTTATAACATATATTATGGAGAACAGCGCAAATAGAATTGGCCATTACTAAGTCACATGTTGTCTGCCATATTTCATAATCCCCGCAGGAAGAGGGTCAACCTTTACCTGTTTATGTTGGAATTAGGATGTTCAATCGTATCTTACATATAGTTCGATAGAATTCGAGATTGATGTAGCTCAGCTACAGCCATGAACCCTGTGCTGCTGGGTCTGTGTAACCAATCTCACTGCACTGCTCATTCCATTGAAACCTACCAATCCTTTCTCATCTACAACATTTGTTGAATTATTTTTTGAACCTTTTCTGGTGAACCTGCTTCTACAGGCATCTCAGATCATAATAACTTGCTGTGTAAGTGGGAGTGTCTGCATGTTCGTGCTCTTTTTAGATTAGATTAGATTCCCTACAGTGTGGAAACTGGCCATTTGACCCAACAAGTCCACACCGACCCTCTGAAGAGTAGCCCACCCAGACCTATTTCTCTGCATTTTCCCCTGACAAATGCACCTAACCCACACATCCCTGGCCACTATGGGCAATTTAGCATGGCCAATTCACCCTAACCTGCATAATCTTGGATTGTGGGAGAAAACCGGAGCACCCGGAGGAAACCTGCACAGACATGAGGAGAATGTGCAAACTCCATACAGACAGTCGCTCGAGGTGGGACTCGATCCCCATCACTAAGGCAGGAATCGAACCTGGGTCCCTGGTGCTGTGAGGCAGCAATGCCACCTAATCAATCACCATGCCGCCCAGCCACCATACCATCCTGTAAATCCGTATTTTTTTATTTACCAATCCTTCTGCCACGGGGAACACAATCTTTGTGTTCACTCTACCAAATCCTTCATGATCTTGAATATTTCTCTCATATCTCAAAATGCTTTGGTCTAAAGATTACAGCTCCAACATCTCTTGCTTTTTTCCATAAATAAGATTATCTCTAACCCTGTCTATCTTTATCGAGGTCATTAAAATATTTCAAAGGAGCAGGTATCCTATCATCCCATGAAAGATTAAAAGCACACCTCTGTGCAGTCTAAGAAACACCACTTCATGCCACTGTTGTTGTATATATTTATCTAATCTACCCATTCAGTGATGTTGTTACACAGCGTTGGAGCAGGTGGGACTTGAACGCAGGTCTCTTTGGTCTGGGGGAGGGACACTCCCACTCAACTGCAAGAAGGCCCCTTTTTTTAATTTAGCTTATTTTCCAAATCAACCTTATCAGAGATACTATTACACACCTCTGGAGCCGATAGGACTTAAACATAGGGCTCCTGATGCAGAGGTAGGGACACTGCCACCACACCACAAAAGGAGTCACCACTGTTGGCATATAAAGGTCACAGGGCAGCATTAATTGTCCATCCCTAATTGGCTCAATTGAGTCTCTTCAACAATTGGAGCTCATCTACAAAGCAAGAAGTTCAAGGATTTTTGCAAAGTGACTGTGAGGGGACACGTCAGGCTGCTGTGCGAAATGGAGGGGAATTTGCGGTTGGCAGTGTTTCGGCTCATCTGTGTTCTGAGGAGCCAAATGTTAACTCTGATTTCTCTCCGTAGATGCTGCCAGGCTTGCTGAGATTTTCCAGCAATTTCTGTTTTTATTTCTGTTCTTCTGCCCTTGTTTATCTTTTCAATCGAGGTCTCATGTTTGAAAATTTTTTACCAAATCCGTTTTACACATGTCATGCCATGGAGGCAGGCAGTGAGTGATCTGAAATCATTTAATTAAAACCATATCCTCTTAAATTTTCTTTAAAACTGCACACTTTCTTGGCCAACAATATGGATGGCACTGATCACATGATGCCAGTTGACTACGATTTTTGGAAAGCTCCGACCTGCAATTACCACGACAACAAATATGAACTAACCATCCAGGGAATGTGACCCACTTTGTATTGTATGACTAGTCCAACACAAATGGCTTGTAGATGTGACGTCTACCCCAGTCAATTCTGAACAAAGGGGACCATCAAACCCTATCAGTGTTTACATTAATGTAGATATCACCAGAACTATTTCTGTAAATCAGTGGTTCCTCATGAGGGATCATTAAAACCATTTCACTGATTATGTATTTCCTCATTAAGCTTCAGCCACATGGCTGAAAGTGTTGGTTTGCTTGAATTGCTTTTAAGTACACAGCTTTGAATTTTGGGGCTCGGTCAAGCTCGAAACATCTAAACATTAAGCAGATTTGAAAAGTGTGGCGTTGGGAAAGCACAGTAGATCAGGCAGCATCCGAGGAGCAGGGGGTTCAACGTTTCAGGCATAAGAGGAAGCAGTTCCAGAATTAACAGAAATTCTTGATCCCAGTGTTTCTTAAAGTTTGATTTCTGAAAAGAAAACTATGTTTCAATTGCACAGTGGATTAATTTCCAGTTTACCATGATGACTCCTTTACCAACAATTCAACTACATCTCAGCTCCAATGAAAAAGACAGAAAGACCATCACTGACTTTCTGGGCTTTCTAACTCAGTTGAACTAGTTCTGATATCTTTACTCTAAATAATTTGTAACAACTCTTCTTTCCTTCCTCTTTCCTTTCTTTGCTGAATGCAAGTTTGTGTGAATGTGTTGCGAACCACTTTCCCTGGGTTTTGTTGCAGAAATAAACCTTGCATCGTTTTCACCCTCAATAGTTTGCTGTCAATCATCAGGTTGGACTGAAGGGTCTATTTCTGTGCTGGACAGCTCTATGATTCAATGACTCCATGTTAAATTAGACTCCCCGTGTTGTAGGGATACCAACCACAAACAATTCTTCAAAGGGAAAAGGAAATAGGCAAATAAAGTTTGTAAAGTCAACTCCTGCCACAGAAAGGAGGACAGTAAAAGTAATTTATTTTAGCTCTCTCTCTTTTCTCTGTCACGCAAGATCAAAGTTAAAAATCACACAACAACAGGTTATAGTCTAACAGGACTGTTGGACTATAACCAGGTGTTGTGTGATTTTTAACTTTGTCCATCCCAGTCCAACACCGGCTCCTCCAATCAATGCTTTTCATCAGCATTTTATAAACAACCTCATTCAACCCAATGAAGCAAGATTACAATTAAAAATTCCAAGCTGATTGTCATTTATTCATTTTTGTGGGTCTGGGTATTTGAATCATTAAACTGTCACAAAGTGGTGCAGAAACTAATCAAAAAGGCTCATAGAATACAAGGCCCTCTTATCCAGATTACTGGAAGGCAAAAACATAGAAGTCAAGCTTCAGCATTACAAATTTGAGAAGAGGCAATGGAAGAGGCTTTAACATTAGATTGCTGACCTGAGGTAATGTTCTGAGGACCAGTGTTCAAACCTAGCTGTGGCAGATGGTTGGATTGGATTTTAATAATAATCTAGGAAATTCCAGTCCAATGATGACTGCAAAGCCATTGCTGATTGGCAGGAAAATCCCATCTGGGTCATGAACGTCCTTGAAGGAAGGAAGCTTCTGGCCTCCATATGACCCCAATCCCACAGCGATAAGGTTGACTCTTAACAGATGTCTGGTCTAGCCAGCAATGCTTGTGCCCTGTGTTTTTTTTAAACAAAAGCTACAATACCCTGAGCAGGACTTGCTACAACCTTGGCAATGACATTAAGACTTCAGAGGGAGTGCACTTCTGATGCATTCAGAATAGCACCTGGACTCCAAGGGTTATCGGATAAGATTATGCAAATTAACATCACTTTCTCTAAAATTTAATTCACTTCAATCACTTGTTTGACTCTCAACTGCCCTCTGGGCAATTAGGGATGGGCAATAAATGTTGGCCTGGTCAGTGACATCCTCACCCTCTAAATGAATATAAAAAATCAAACTGAGTGATACGATTGAAGATTCCATGCCATTAACACGAATAGATAGGGGAGATAGAAACTAATCCTGCTGCTTGAGGAATATTGGACTGGGGGGTTAAAGTTTAAAATGTGGCCCAGTCCAAAGATATGCAGGTTAGGGTGAATTGGCCGTGCTAAATTGCCCATAGTGTCAGGTGCATTAGTCAGAGGGAAATGGGTCTGGGTGGGTTACTCTTCGGAGGGTCGGTGTGGACTTGTTGGGCTGAAGGGCCCATTTCCACACTGTAGGGAATCTAATCTAACCTTATCAAGAGGGAGGGCAGAACTATCCCCCACCCAGTGTGACAAGAGCAATGGTAGGTTTGGTGATAACAGTGAGGTTTGAAAAAGAACCAGATTGTTAACGTTGAGAAAAGATTTCCTGATCGTTTCCCTTCAAGCCTTAAATGGCAACTTCAGAATCTCACCCTTGAGTGACAATTGCTTGTTCCCTTTCCTCATGCTTTTGTAACTCATTCAAGCCAACTTATTTCCTTCCCTGTTTACATCTCATTTCCGTTTCGTCTCTTTATTGGGAGACCAGACCCCACCAATTCCTCACAGGTGAACTGTCTGGGTACCTAGTGTCTACAGCCCACTGAGTGCTGATCCTGGTCAGCAGCCAACTGCTTCTCCGTAACATTGTCCCCTTATGCTCCATGGCCACTATCCTCATCAATACAAGTCAGCATTTGTAAACCACCAGCCTCAGTCCATCTTCATGACTGCTTTCAGACCAACTTAGACACCATTCAGCTCTTCACCACTTCAACAGACACCTGAGGCTAATCAGGAGGGCAAACTTTGGTATTTATTGCTGAAAGGATAGAGGGTAAAAGTAGGGAAGAGTTACTGTAATAGCTCAAGGCATTAGAGAGACCACACCTTGAGTTCTGTGCACAAGTCTCGTTCCCTTACTTGAAGACAGGAAGAGTTACGCTGGAATAGCTCAGAGGACAGGAGAATCGACGTTTCGGGCATTTCAGGACGTTTCAGGAATCTTTCCTGAAGAAGGGCTTATGCTCGAAACGTCGATTCTCCTGTTCCCTGGATGCTACCTGACCTTCTGCGCTTTTCCAGCAACACATTTTCAGCTCTGATCTCCAGCATCTGCAGACCTCAATTTCTCCTCAAATAGCTCAGAGGAGGTCAGATTCATAAAGCATACAGATCTGAAGGCTATGAAAAAGAAGATTAAGGAAAGAAACTAATATTATGCAATAAATTGGCAGTTGTAGCAGTTTTTGTTTTCCAAGTTTCAGGAAGAGAAAGTAGCATTCAGAGATTGCAGAACTCAGCTGAAAGGGAACAAGATTGCTGTCATGCCAACTAAAGAACGAGCTTTTAATTGGAGATGGGAGTGTCCAGTCACAGAGCTTTGAGTATCTCTGAGGCTGCGGCTGAAGATCATCTTACTGCTGTGTGGATTCAAACTGCTCCCAATAGTTCAGGCAACGTGTAACATAGGTTTACTTTCTCTCTTACATAATAAACCTTTATACACTTTTCGTAAAAGTATGTTGGCAGCCTCTTATGAATATAATCAGTGACTGACTATGGTAGTCATAGAGTTGTATAGCATGAAAACAGACCCTTCACTCCAACTCGTCCCTGCCGACCAGATATCCCAACCCAATCTAGTCCCCTTTGCCAGCATTTGGCCCATATCCCTCTTTCCCCTTCCTGACCATGTTCATATCCAGATGCCTTTTAAATGTTGTCATTGCACCAGCCTCCACCACTTCCTCTGGCAGCTTATTCCATACATGCGCCACCTTTGCGTGAAAAAGTAGACACTTGGGTCCCTTTTAAATGTTTCCCCGCTCACCTTAAAACTACGCCATCTAGTTTTGGTCTCTCCTACCTTGTGGAAAAGACCTTGAGTATTGACCCTTTCTATGCCTCTCGTGATTTTATAAAGCTCTATAAAGCCACCCCCAGCCTCCGACGCTCCAGGGAAAACAGCTCCAGCCTATTCAGCCTCTCCCTGTAGCTCAAACACACCAATCCTGGCAACATCCTTGTAACTTTTTTCTGATCCCTTTCAAGTTTCACAACATCACCTTTACCAAAAGGCACAATATTGTTAATGGGCTGTCAAGCCAGGTCTCACTCTAGCATCTGTCTTGTCCAGTACTAACACTAACTGGGACCATAATAACTGAGACTGTTCTTACTGTGATCAGGGGCAAGCAAAGACAATGGCTGAGGAGGAAATTGGGAGCTTTGGAATGGAATTGTGGAAATATATCTCAGCATTTTTGACCTCGACATAAAAAGGCAGTATGTGCACTGAGGGCTTGAGGACTTCCCAATGGCATGGGCTCTGGGGCTAAAGTGAACACATCAATTGTTATATAAAGAGACCGAGTAAAAATTAGCGGTGTGGGTCGCTGTTTGAAAGATCATCTGTGTCACAGTGACAAGAACAGGAAAGGGAGTGTGAGGACTGAGAGGGGGGTGATCCATGGGTCACAGGGAAACTCTGCAAGTGACTCCCTCACGTTAACACAAAGTTGAAACCTTGCCTCGTCAGGTCGAGAATCAACTGGTAAAGGAATGGAATAAGTTACAATTCTTTTCTTTGAGAATGGAGCAATTATCTTTCATTTTGAGGCCTTGCTGGGGACAATTGCAATAATCATTGCTCCCATTGATTCTGTAATGCCTTCGATTTGCACTTTCTCAACATGTCATTTGCCTTCCAAGGATGCAGACCGGAAATTACTGCCTTAAGCAATCATAGAGTGTTGCATTTCCCACCAAATTGTCACTAAATAAGGAACTTAACAGTGTGGCATGAAGTTTCCATTTCATAACCACATTCCATAGTAAGTTCTTAAAGTGAGTATTTTGCAGCTGCCAATTTGTCACATTGAAATGTAAACGTGTGAGAACATCAGCCATAATGTGGGAGAGAAGTTTTTTATGTGTTGCAGGAGTGGGGTACATTTTGTGGTGGCTTACTGGCAGAACTCCACTCACAATGTGGTATTGTCACTCCGGCTTTGTAACCAGATCCATTCGCATTACTCAGGGTTCCTTACTCCACATTGCACTGTGTGACGGCATGGCATGAGGCTTCACTATGATGGAAATGAGGACACAGGAACACCTTCAATGAGACTGAGCTATCTTTCTGACCTTCCTGATGGATTATCTGCTCAGATCTTTCACACTGGAAACACTGTCACTGGGGTCATTGTTAATTTTAAGACAATGTAGAAGCAGCCAGTGATCACAGAGGGAATTCAATTATCTGAAGCACGCAGGCAGGGAGTATTTCGCTCGATTACTCGAATGCCAGATAATTGAGGTTCCTCTGTACTACTTTGCCAAGCGAAAGTGGGTACTGCAAATGCTGGAGATTAGAGTCAAGATTAGAGTGGCGCTGGAAAAGCACAGCAGGTCCGGCAGCTATCCGAGGAGCACGAAAATTGATGTTTTGGTCAAAAACCCTTCATAACGAATGAGCTCATTCCTGAAGAAGGGCTTTTGTCCAAAACATTGATTTTCCTGCTCCTCTAATTCTGTTTGACATACTGTGCTTTTCCAGCACCACTCTAATCTTGTCACTACTTTGCCAGCACAACATCCAAGAGCTGCCACACAGGAGAAGTGCCAAAAAAAAATCAAATGATGAGCTCCATGGTCTATCACTGTCTGAAACATAATACATCAGACATTAAGGCTGCCCCATCCCACCTTCACTGAACTTTGCACTCTGCTGGTGGAGGACTTGTGCTCTGAAGGATTGGGTAGTAATGTTGCTCCATCAACAACCTACACAGTTTATAAACAGAAAAGCCTTCCACTCAATAAATGTGCAAGTGATTTGTGACCATCAATGCTGAATCTGTGCCTGGGAGCGGCTGTAGTTTTTACACAATGGACAACGCACAGGATCTTGCTTCCACCCAAGTTTGCGAGCCACAAGAACACAGAACATAAGGAATTGGAGCAGGTGTAGCCCTTTCGAACCTGCCTCCGCCATTCAGTAAGATCATGGCTAATCTTTTCATGGCCTCAGCTCCACTTAGCCATCCCCTCACCATAACCCTTACTTCCTTTACGCTACAAATATCTATCTATCTTTGCCTTAAAACATTCAATGAGGTTTCCTCAACTGCTTCACTGGGCAGGGAATGCCACAGATTCACAGCCCTCTGGGTGAAGAAGTCCCTCCTCAACTCAGTCCTCAGTCTGCTCCCCCTTGGTATTTGAGGCTATGCCCCCTCGTTCTAGTTTTACCCGCCAGTGGAAATAACCTCCCTACTTCTATCTTATTGATTCTCTTCATCATTTTATGTGTTTCTATAAAACCACACCTCATTTTTCTAAATTCCAATGAATATGACCCCAGTCTACTCAATCTCTTCTCATCAGCCAACCCCCTCAACTCCAGAATCAATTCTAGTAAACGTCCTCTGCACCCCCTCCAGTTCCAGTACATCCTTTCTCAAGTAAGGAGGCCAAATCTATTCAATGTACTCCAAGTACGGCCTCACGAGCACCCTATACAGCTGCAGAATAACCTCTCTGTTTTTAAGCTCCATCCTTATAGCAGTGAAGGACAATATTCCATTTGCTTTCTTAATTACCTGCTGCAACTGCAACAAGGAACTGTACCTACAACATAAATGGACAGCTACTCAGTGACAATGGCTCCCCCCTGTAAACATGGCTGATGGTATCTTTAAGAAGCAGTCAGACTGCTGCAGAAAACAGATACAATGCTGCTCAGGCAGTGGAACAGGTAGTAGGCATCTTGAAGATGAGGTTTTGCTGACTGCACAGTGTACCTGGGACCTAACGGTATAACCCAGGCAGAGTTTCCCACATCATTGTGACATTCCGTGCCCTTCAGAAGTGAAGCCAATGATGGGAGATGTCCTGGATACAAATTAAATGGGGGGGTCATCAGCAATTTTCTGAAGGTGAAGACGAATCAGCACTGATTCCACCCTCTCCCTCACGAGGATGCAATGGCTGAATGACGTGGGCAGGCCAGACCTGAACATATTTCGTGTGCACCATGTTTAATGCCAGTGTTCTCCACCACACTATACACTCTCACACACAAACACACACACAAACACACACACTCTCTCTCTCTTTCTCTCTAACACACCACCACATGCAAACACACAATCTCACATGCACAAATATACACACACACTCACACTGACTCCCACACATACACACACTCTTACACGCACACATATAAGTCCATGGGGTGAATTTGCATTTGCAGAATTTTAATTGCAGGTACATTCTATTTTGTTCAAAAAGTACACAATCTGCAGGCAGTCAATCCACGTGACATTTTATAAATTCCTACTTTGGAAATGAAATCAGTGTGACTCCAGGTTGGGATACAGACAGACTATAACCTTACACCTTTAATGTATTATCTGAGTTGAGACGTCATCATTTTTATCCACTGATAAAACCTTAAGTCATCTTGGGAATATGACGTGAAGGAAATTCTGGAATTTTCATATTAATAAACTGAAACCTGCACCCTCGTTCTAAGTGATTAAAGACCTAACAGCAATCTAGTTTTATCTACTACATCACATTAGTTGTATGACACTTTGATCTTTTGCTATAAATCCTGTGTCCTATATACCTGCCCCACTAGGTACCAGATGAAGGAGCAGTGCTCCTAAAGCTAGTACTTCCAAATAAACCTGTTGGACTATAACCTGGTGCTGTGTAAGTTTTAACTTTGTCCACATTAAGTTGTAACACCTTGGCTGCAGTCTCAACCTCAGGACCCCTGACATCTGAGCTATCTGCAGTCAAGGGATCAGTTGCTTGTGGAAGATGAGCCACATTTGGCCACTGTACTTTCTGTTGGAGGTCTGAAGAGACTTCTCAACTTGTATATAAGTCTGAGCTAACCAGGTTCAACTGTCTGAAGATTATAGACAGTAGGATTTCAAACAGTGCAAGTGAACATAAGCTTACAAATGCAGCATGTTATTTACAATGATGTAATACCCATGCCAGCTATGTGGCCTCAGTAACTCCTATTGTCTCACTGCGACCAATGGTGTCCAACGCTTTTGTAATGGGGCCGGAGGGACCTTGTTTTATTCTGAGCTCTGTTGGTTTATGCGACTCGGGCTGTCATTCCATGATCTTTAAGCTGAGTCATCCCAAGCCTGCTGACAGTGTCCTGCTCACAAACAGGCTTAGGCTCCTAAGACCAGAATACACAGCAGCAGGAGTAGGCCATTCAGCCCATCGAGTCTGCTCTACCATTCAGTGAGATCGACGCTGATCTGATCATCTTCAACTCATTCTCTTGCCTGCATTCTCCCCGTAGCCCTTAATTCCTTGTGACATCAAGAATT
>NC_057723.1:73437446-73442042 GCF_004010195.1 Chiloscyllium plagiosum
AAGAGTCTAATGATGCCCATGAAACCATTGTTTACTGTCAGAAAAACCCATCTATTTCACTCATGTCCTTCAGTAAAGGAAATCTGGTCTGGCCTACATGTGACTCCAGACCCAAAGGAATGTGGTTGACTCTTAACTGCCCCTCAGGACATTAGAGATGGGTAATAAATGCTGTGCCTAGTGGTTGACATCCACATCCTGTGAATGACTAAATTAAAACCTTGTATGTTTATCAGGTCACCTCTCTTGCTTCTATATTCCATTTCCCGTACAGGCCCAACCTATTCAAGCTTTCTTCATAGGGCAGTCCCTCCAGACCCAGTATCAGCTGAGTGAACCTTTTCTGGATTGCCTTATGTCTTACCTTACAGAAGGGGCCAAATTGATTCAGAGTATCCAGTTATGGTTTGACTAATGTTTTGTATAATTTAGCCAAACCTCTCTACATTTATACTCCATTTCCTTTGAAATGAAGACCAACATTCCATTTGCCCTCCCTACTTTCTGTGGAGCTTGGATGTTAGCTTTTTGTGATTCATGGAGCAGGACTCCCAAATCCCTCTGGCCTGGAGCTGCCCAGTTTTTACCCGCTCACTCTTTGTGTCATCCTCACCACCTGCCTTCCCATTTATTATTGTGTCATCTACAAACTTGGCTTCAGTACATTCACTTTTTCCTCCAATTCATTGATATATGTTGTTGTAAATGACACACCATGGCACACCACCAGTTTCAGGTTGACATTTTGACAATGCTCTCCTTGTTCCAACTCTCTGTCTTCTATGAGTTAACCAATCCTCTATCCATGGTAATCCACTAACCCCAACACCATGGGCTCCTATTAAGTAGCCCAATGTGTGGTATCTTATCAAACAACTGGAGATCCAAATATATAATAATGATCCTTTCCCTTGTATCTATCCTACTTGTTACCTCCTCAAAGCATTCTGGTAAATTCATCAGTCATGATTTCCCCTTCATGAGCCAATCCTGACTCTGCTTGATCATATTATGCATTTTGAAATGATCTGCTATTGCATCCTTTATGGCAGACTCTAACATTTTCCCAATAACTCATGTTAAATTAACTAGCCATTAATTACCTGTTCCTTGTCTCCTTCCTTTATTAGATAAAGGTGATGCAATGATAGTATTTCAATCTTCTGGGACTGTCCCAGAATCTAAGGATTCCTGGTGGGTTACTACTGGAATATCTACTATCTCTGCAGCTATGTCCTTTAATATCCTGGGATGCAACCGATCAGGATCAGTGGACTTATTTGTCTTTAGCCCCCATTAGTTTATCTCTTGTGATAATTATTGTTTCTATTTCTCCTCCTCTCCTTGATTATTTAGTAATTTTGAATACTATTAGTATCTTCTACTGTGAAGACTGATGGAGAGTACTAATTCATCTTTGCTACATTGCCTGTTCTACAATACGGTCACTTTAAGAAGTTATTTTGTCTTGTTTTATTTTGAAGAGAAGTTGTGAGGCAGAGATTCTGATCTATCTACTGAAGATCACTTGAGTAAACAGCTTGGGAGTCCTTGGGCTATTTTTTAATGCAGCCTGAATGGGTGTGGCTGGCACTGACAGATCAGGATTTCTGGGTTTTGTTGTTTTCATTGGTATCAGAAGCTATTGACATCTCAACAGACCCTTCAGCGAATCTGTCCTGGCTGTTATTCTCTCTGAATTCTCTCTTAATGTTTTTCCTCGTGGATAGGTGAACTGCATGTGAGAATCTTGCTGAATTTACCTTTTTGCCAAGGGGTGTGTTGATATGACATTACAATGTTGGAACAGTCTATTAGTAATTGGCACTGTATCTATTATTTTGTTAAGTTTCCAATAGACATAACTTTAAATTCCTTGCTTGTATTTTAACTACAATGTTTTGCTTAACATCAGTAGTGTGACCAGTCATTTTGCATCTGGAACAGACACTTTACATTTGCCTTTAAAAATAAGAGGTTATGAAGTTGAAGGTGCATATTGTATCTTTAACTGAGAGTTGAAATTGTTCGCAGTGAGAGTTTGCAGGCACCTGTCATGTGACTGACTAGCAGTCTCAGAGTTTACTGGACAATTGAAAATATGTAACATTTGGCTGCTATGTTCACAACAGTTCAAGTTTAACCAATCCGTTTAAATTATGGTCCAGGGTACTGAAACCCAATCAAAGTTGAATTTTACTGTTTCGACATCATTGAACCATTGAGACAATCTAATGATTGGGGTATAAATAAAGTTAGCCAGAGAGCAACAATCTTCCATCTAGAGAGGGAGACCGCCATTCAAAACACTATCAAAGGTACCTTTTTCATTTGAAACATCTTTGCAGCAAAGAACCGAAGACATGAGGGTCATGGATAGGACAAGTCTTTTCCCAGGGGTGGGGGAGTCCAGGACTGGCATAGGTTTAGGGTGAGAGGGGAAAGATCTAGAAGAGACTTAAGAGGAAACCTTTTTACTCAGACGGTGGTATGTGTACGGAATAAGCTGCCAGAGGAAATGGTGGTGGCCAGAACAAATGCAACATTTAAAAGGCATCTAGATGGGTATCTGAATAGGAAGGTTTGGAGGGATATGGGCCGGGTGCTGGCTGGTTGGGATATCTGGTTGGCATGAACAAATTAGACTGAAGGGTCTGTTTCCGTGCTGTACATATCTATGGCTGTATGACGACCCAGGGAAATCTTCAGCTAAAAGAGGACAGACACCAATGCTGACAGCTGATGTTTGGTTTGGAAAATTACGTTGATGTAATTTTAATAGGGGCGTTTACTGGATCAGTATATTGTTACAGAATTGGAGGTAGATAACAGACCTTAAAGAGAAAGGCTTAGAGTTGTAAATAGTTGTTTTTAACGTTCACTTTTAGAGTTAAAGAATAAAATTGATATTTTTCTTTAAGTAGTGGAATTTGGGGCGTTCTCTGTCACTCATACTGAAACAGATTATGAGGCGAGGTGAGCTTTTCTGAGTGTTTGGTTTAATTAGCAGAAGGGTCCACTGCTGTGTTGTAACAAAGAAGAAGTTATAATCTACACTATGTTCTTAAAATATTTTGAGGGGATCTGGTCAGGCCCACAACACCTGGTTCTCCATTATTATTTCCCCAGCCTTATTCTCTCAGTGACACAAGTTCACTGTGGCTCTTTCTTCCTTTTCCTATATTTATAGAATTTCTTGATGTCAGTCTTGAAACTAGTTACAAGTTTACCCTGAGTTTTTATTTGCTTCCTTGACTATTTAATTATGAGGTTGAACTTTGTGCTAAAGTTTAAGGTGAATACAGTCGGACTCGGGCCTATGTAACCCAGGATCAGCAACGAGCCATACTGGAGTTTCAGGAGGTCTCACACAAAGGTGATACCTGCAAAGCTCCTCTGGATATGTGGGGGTTACAGGAGGACCAGAGGCTTCCCATCCTAGCTCTCCTTCCTGGAGTATAGTCTCAACATAGGCTCCGTGTGTCCCAGGGCACTGGGATGGAACTCTGCCGGATGCTAGAGTGGGTCCTGAGGGCTGCAGGGGGAAGGAAGACAGCCTCTCCCTGTGCCTGGGTAGGTCACTGTTACTCTGACACTCCCTGTGACTGGTTCCTTCCAGTGTGGGATGGGTGACCTGTGTGGGATCTCTCAGTCGTATTCCCACAGGTGCAGCAGGACAGTGACCGATGGGTCTCTGTTCAGGGTCACACCGGTTCAATTTGTTCCCCTGTGACAGGGTCAGTGCTGCAGTCCCGGGCCGTATAAGATTCAGGAATATAGCCGACATCCCCAGGGGCAGGGTACCATCGACTGTATACACACATAGGGCTGAAAGAGCTGTGTCACAATGCAATAGAATTCACCAACAGGAAGGTGTCAGGTGAGCTGAGATTACTTCCTAAATATGCCCCCTCTACCCAAGAAGCTGGCATGACCCCAACACTCTGGGGCACTCTCTATACCTACTGCGTTTGAGGGTCTGGGTGCCTTACAAGGCTGGTTACCGGGGGCAAGGCCTAGCCATTGTGAGCATTGTGGAACCCCCTGTCAGATGCAGAGCACCGAAACAATGCTGCCAATGTTTCCACCAGGCAGTGTGGTGGAGCAGGTGATGGGGCTCTAGTCCTGTGGCTTGGCCCAGTCTGGGGTGGGCCATCCTCCAGTACAGTCTGCACAGACAGCACTGCATTGTCCTGTCACATTGCCCTCTGCACAATTGGAGCAGGTAATGGGGCACTGTGATATATTATGGGGCGGGGAGGTTGTGGGGAAGGAAACAGTTTTGGAAAGAGGAAGGTGAGGACGTTAGGGAAGAAGAAGCTGATGATGTCTACAACAAACACAGCTGAGTTGAGCACTACAAGCCAGACAGACCCTGACTGACACCCATCTGATGAGAGCTGTATGTAGCAGATGACCACGGAATATAAAATCAGTGTTGGTCACAATGCCAGTATTTGGTCAGCATTGTGCAGGGATTTGCAGCCAGAGTGTGTGTGTGTGTATCTATGTCTGCATGTGTATGTTTGTGTGTGTGTGTGTGTGAGTGTGTGTGTGTAATGAGTAGACTGTGGTGTGTGTGTGCGCTGTGTGTGT
>NC_057723.1:73442338-73451180 GCF_004010195.1 Chiloscyllium plagiosum
AGGAAGAAGGGCTCATGCCCGAAACATCGATTCTCCTGCTCCTTGGATGCTGCCTGACCTGCTGCTCTTTTCCAGTGACACATTTTCAGCTCTGATCTCCAGCATCTACAGTCCTCACTTTCTCCTCGAACATTCAGTGATTCTCATGTGAGAGCACCCACTTCCCTCTGAGTGACATTTCCTGAACTCTCACAATGTTAAAAGTATTCTGTTTCTTTTTACTTTTTCCTTCCAAAGTGAAGAAGTTTGCATTTCCCCATTTTATCTTCCATTTTCCATATTAGTGCCCGCTGAATGAACCTTCACTTCTCCTTTGCAACTTGCCTGCATCCTTAACCCTCAGCCTTGCTGCTCAGGCAGACCCTGCTCTTGTATTCAATCATCCCTCACACGGACAGTGACGTAGGACAGAAGGTTAAAGAAGACCTATTGCTGGCCAAGGATGTTGCTGATTTCTAACAGCTCCAACCAAAAATGCACTTTTCAGCATATTTCAGAACTAACCCCACCTTCATTTACTTCCCTGCAATTATCTGTAAAAATAAGTTTCAGAAGATGATGAGAAAAAACAGCAAATTACTCCTGCAAATTGGAAGTAAAACAGAGTGCTGTAAATACTGAGTAGATCCAACCACTGTCTCCCACAAGGCAACCCTTGAGAGCTACCTTACCTCTATGGCTTCATAACGGAATTTATCTTATATGTGCAGTCTTAATCCATGAGATCTTAAATCCTTGCAAGGGAAAAGAGGGTAATCCTATGTCCTGTACAGCTGCAACATGACCTCCCAACTCCTATATTCATTTCTACACAGGGAAATGAAGGTGCTGCAAAGTATAAACAATAATGCAATGATTTGAACTCCCTCCTTTTCTCACATGACACTCTCTTTCACCTCTCACTCCCATTGGTCCAACATTAATATGATTCCTCCGTTAAGTTCCTCTACCTGTCTCTTCACTTGAGTGAAACCACAGACTACCAGTCGCGGTAAATGTAATTGGAGCGGGGAGTTTCTCTGAGTATCCTGACCAACATTTACCCAACACCTAACACAAATGATCTCGTCAATTGTCGAACTGTTTTTTGGGGGGCATTTGTATGTCTCCATCTCACAACTCGGCGAAAGTGAGGACTGCAGTTGCTGGAGATCAGAGTCTGCCAAGGAGCAGGAAAATTGACGTTTTCATGCTGCTCGGATGCTGCCTGACCTGCTGTGCTTTTCCAGCACCACTCTAATCTAGAGACCATCTCACAACTGTTGAAAACTCTTAATTCAAAATGGCGAATCAGTTGTGGAATTCGTTGGAACACCTTGAGGTTGTGGAATGTGTGATTTATAAAGATGAGGTTTGCTTGGCTACATAACCTTCTTGAAAAACAAACTTTGCTCAAATCTTTGACCACTCTCTCTCTCTCGCATCTCCTTTGACCCAACAACCATATTTTTCTTTCACCTGTAGAAAATGCCAGAGGAGATCTCTGACTGGAGACACGTCAGTGTGGTTATTTTAACAGTTGAGTTTGTTTCTAACGAGGAACTTACATGATACATTGAGAGTGATGCTGGCTTTGTCAGAATAGGCGAATGCGCTGTAGGTGACTGAGCATTTGATGATCTTGTTGTGATCCTGATACGATGGGATGAAACGGAGACAGCTGCTGAGTACTGTTGGATCATCACTGCATTGTTCTGCCGACTGGTCAGGTAGACCATACCAGTTTAGACTGGTTTTTGTCTTTTCATCAATATTAGAGGAGGAACACTTCAAATTGGTCGTGACCCCTTCAACCAACTCTGAAGGTGAGATGACAGGTGTTCTTGGACGGGCTGCAGGGTAGTAGAAAGATAAGTGACAGATTTTCAAGTTAGTTCATGCCTCCTCGATCATGAAATAAATGATGAACATTGGCAGGTGACATTTGTACAAGACTGGGGTCTGTGCTGGGTCTCCTATTATTCATCATTGACAGAAATGACATGGGGGTTTGGGGGTTCAATCAGTAAGTTTACAGATGACACAAAGATTGGTCGGGCAGTTAACAATGAGGTTGAGTGTCTTGGGTAAGGAGAAGATTAAAAAAAGGGTGGTCAATTGGGAAGGTAAGTGGCAGATGGAGTGAAAGGTGTGAAGTGATACACTTTGGAAGGATTAATTTGTCAAGAAGGTATTCAATGAATGGCATGACATGAGGAAGTTCTGAGGAACAAAGGGGCCTCAGCATGTTTGCCCACAAGTCTCTGAAGTTGGAAGGGTATGTTAGGAGGGTGGTGAGAAAAAGGCATAAGGGAGATTTGTCTTTATCAATCCAGGTAAAGAATAGAATAGTGTTTGTTGTCACTTGTACCCAATGAATACAGTGAAATGTTTGTATGTCACCAACTACAGCATTGATTTAGATACAAAAGTACAGAGACACAGTTCAAGATTTGTTACCGAAATAAACATGCCCAGCATTACAGAAAAGAGTTCAGTACAGCAGACCACGCTGGCACTAGCTCCCAGTCCGAACCTCGCCCTGGCTCCACACCACATGCCACACTGAAAGGCCACTGCAGGAGGGCGGAAGATTGCGATGCTGAGAGACCCCTGCAGGAAGAGGCGTCAGCACCAGGCTGGGATGTCGCTATGCCAATGCTGGGAGGCCGGGAGGTCACTACGACAACTCTGAGAGGCTGAGAGGCCACCGTACCAACACTGGAGGCCAGGAGATTGGGAGGTTGGGAGGTCACTATGCCAACTCTGGGAAGCCAGGAGATTGACACACCAACTCTGGGAGGCTGGGAAGTTACCGTGGCAATGCTGGGAGACCGGGAAGTTACTACGCCAACTCTGGGATGCTGGGACATTGCCACGCCCATGCTGGGAGGCCAGGACTGCCACCTTGCCACACAGGGAGGTCGCGGCACCAGGCTGGGCAGGTCAGGAATTGTCAGGGATGTGGGAATCAAAGAGGAAAAAAAGGAGAGGAAGAAAGAAAAGCACTCGGAGGATAAAAAAAGAGACAAGAAAGAAGAAAAGGTGAAGAAAAACAGGCAGAGTGGATGGTCTCTGGCTGGAGTGTCCTACTCCAGAGCATTAGTGAGACCACCGCTAGTGTACTGTGTGTATCTCTGGTTGCTACATGACAGGGGCTTTGTGATTGAACTGGAGGGTGTGCAGAGGACACTCACCAGGATGCTGCCTGGGATGGAGATGCAAGGTATGAGGAGAGACTGGACAGGTTTGGGTTGTTTTTATTGGAGCAGAGAAGACCAAGAAGAAATCTGATTGAGGTGTAGAAGATTATGATGGATATTGACAGAGTGAATAAGGAGCAGCTGTTCCCCTCAGTTGAAGGCTCTGTCATGAGGGGACATAGGGTCAAGGTGAGGGGCAGCAGGTTTTGGGGGAGGTGGGGAAAGACCTTTTTACCCAGAGGCTGGTAATGGTTTGGAATGTGCTGCCTGGGAAGGTGGTAGAGGGGAGTTCCCCCACACCCTTTAAAAAGTACCTGGCTGAACACTTGGCACACCATAACATTCAAGGGTACGGGTCACACGCTGGTAAACGGGACTAGGTTGGAGGTCAGGTGTTTCTCACATGTCAGCACAGACTCGATGGGCTGAAGAACCTCTCTGCACTCTATGATTCTATGATTCTATGAAAATAACTCTCAGGCAGGAATAATTACCGTAAACAATGAGCTGCAAGCCTGGCTTTCCTGTCCAGGTGTCTTTATCTACTATCATAAATCTGAAGCAGAAAGTGTAATTGTGCTTTTTCTGAACATCTTTAATTCGAAGAGAACAGTTTTTCTGACCCAGATTTCCAATCCATTCTATCCCAGGGTCCTGATTCGGATTGTCACTGTTGTATAGTTCTTCAGAACCATCGAGGCATGGGTCTTTTAACCAAACGGCAATTATCTTGTGTGCAGGCTGAGGTCTATCAGGGTACCGGAAAGAACATTTAAAGGTCACAGATGACCCCTGCAATGCAGAAAGAGATTCTGGAACTGAAACACCCCATCCATTCGTAGACGAACATCCTGGGTAGGGAGTGGATAAAAGAAAAAAGCAAATATTGATATCACTGACCTCAAACCCACTATCACCATTGCAATCCAATTGGCTATGTATCATTTAATCTTTTTCCACATTTTTATGGTGCACTTAATTCAAAGATAAAGACCAAGGAAGTTGAAGCTCAATGGTAGTGCTCTTACCTCATTCCAACAGCAGGTTCTGTACAAACAGAAAGATTTGAGCACAAAATGTCCCATTTATGGAAGTGCTACATTGTTGTAGGTGCAGTTTTTTGAATGAGACCTTTGTTCTCAGTTAGACATTTAATGAAATCCCGCAGCAGTTATTCTCCCTGGTGCATTGGAGACTGAGGGATGATCTTATAGAGGTTTATAAACTCTTGAGGGGCATGGATAGGATAAGTAGTTAAGTTATTTTTCCCAAGGCAGCAGAGTCCAAAACTAGACAGCATGGGTTTAAGGTGAGAGGGGAAAGATTTAAAAGGGACCTAAGGGGCAACTTTTACACACAGAGAGTAGTGCGTGTATGGAAAGAGCTGCCAGAGGAAATGGTGGAGGCTGGTACATTTACAACATTTGGATGGGTACATGAATAGGAAGGGTTTAGAGTGATATGGGCCAAGTGCTGGCAAATGGGACTAGATTAACCTAGTATGTCTGGTCAGCATGGAATTGTTGGACCAAAGGATCTGTTTCCGTGCTGTACATCTCTAGGAGTATATGACTTTTTGAAGAGGAGAAGGGATTTCTACTTGGTGTCCTGGATCATTCAATAGAATCTCAAACTGATGACCTGGTCGTTACATCCTTATTGAGAATTGGGTCAGGAATCCAGGCCCCTCCAACTCACCAGTATTTTCTGTCAATAGTTAGCTACTGGAGATTGGCAAAACTGTAAATTTAGATCAAGGCATTATGTTTGTAGTAAGCTTTATTGCTTAATCTTGCTTCTCGGTCACTTCCATTGACTTTGAACTCTTCCACAAAAAAGGTATCTCATATGGGAATCTAATTGCAAAGCAAAAGACTGTACCTTATCAGTGAATTCGAATCACTCGATCAATGTCTTGTCGGTTATCATTGTTCAGAAACTGAATTGGACCAGCCATGTAAACATTGGCTTCAACAGAGGGTCAGGGAATTGAAAGTTTGCTGTGAATAACGGTGTCTCCAAGAGAGGTCAGAGGTTGAGAATACTGCGGCAAGTAACTCACCTCCCAATTCTTTTTAGATTAGATTAGATTACATTACATTACAGTGTGGAAAGAGGCCCTTCGGCCCAACAAGTCCACACCTACCCGCCGAAACGCAACCCACCCATACCCCTACATTTAGCATGGCCAATTCACCTGACCTGCACATCTTTGGACTGTGGGAGGAAACCGGAGCACCCGGAGGAAACCCACGCAGACACGGGGAGAATGTGCAAACTCCACACAGTCAGTCGCCTGAGGCGGGAATTGAACCTGGGTCTCCAGCGCTGTGAGGCAGGAGTGCTAACCACTGTGCCACCGTGCCGCCCACAAAGCCTGTCCGTGCCGCCCAAAAATTCCTCAAAGCCTGCCCACCATCTACAAGGCACAAGTCAGGAGTGTGATGGAATACTCCCCACTGTCCTGGATGGGTGCAGCTCCAACAATACTCAAGAAGTTTGTCACCATCCAGGACAAAGTAACCTCTGTGATTGCACTCCATCCACAATCATCCACATCCTCCACCACCAAAGCTCAGTAACAGCAGTGTGTACTATGGACAAGATGACCCACATAAATATCCCAAAGCTCCTCCGACAGCACCTTCCAAACCCACAACTACTTTCATCTAGAAGGTCAAGGGCAGCAGTTGCATGGGAACACCACCACGTTCAAGTTCCTCTCCAAGCCACTGACCATCCTGACATGGAAAAAAAAAGATCATTCCTTCACTGTTGCTGGATCAAATTCCTGGCACTCCCTCCCAAAAGGCATTGTGGGTCAACCCACAGCAGGTGGACTGCAGTGGTTCAAGAAGGCAGCTCACCCCCACCTTCTCAAGGGGCAACTAGGGATGGGCAATAAATGCTGGGCTTATCCAGTGTCACCCACAAATGAATAAGAAAGAACTCATCTCCTGTCTCCCCAAAGCTCATCCACTATCTACAGGATACAAGTAATGAGTAGGATGGAATACTGTCTACTTGCCTGGATTAGTCGATTACTCCACTAGTCATCCAGGCTTCCCTACTCCAGCCAGCCTTACCCTTTACTCCACAGGAACATCCTGGCCCTGGACCCTCATTGACTCACTTCGGAAAGCTTCCCACTTACCAGACATCTCTCTGCCTGCAAACAACCTCTTCTAATCAATTGTTGAAAGTTCCTCTCTGGGATCATCAAAATGACCTTGCCCCACTTTAGAACTTTAACTTGTGGATCAGACCTATTCTTTTCCATAGCTATTTTAAAACTAATGGAATTACGGTCACTGGTCCCAAAGTGCTCCTCTATTAACATGTCTGTCACCTGCCCTGCCTTGTTTCCCAATAGGAGGTCAAAGTTTGCCCCTTCTGTGGTAGACAAGCAGGAAACTGGAAGAACACAGTAAGCCAGGCAGCATCAGGAAGTGGAGAGGTCAACGTTTCGGCTGCAACCCTTCTCCACCTCCCTTCTCTATTGGGCTATCTACATGCTGCATAAGAAATTCTTCCTGAACACACTTAACAAATTTCTCTCCATCCAAATCCTCAGCACTGTGGCAATCCCAGTTATCCTAACTGATTACAACCTTGTTATTCTTGCAGCTATCTGCAATCTCCCTATATATTTGCTCTTCAACCACCAGCTGATTACTGGATGGCCTACGGTACAATGCTATCAAAGTGATCTTCCCCTTTTTAATCTCTCAGTTCTACCCACATAGACTCAGCGAACAAACCCTCAAGAATGTTTTCTCAGTACTGCTGTGATGTTCTCCCTGATCAAAATACAACTCCACCTCCTCTCTGGCCTACCCTACTACCCATCCTAAAGCATCTGTACCCCAGAACATTGAGGGATCAGCCCTGTCCCTCCCTCAGCTGTGTTTCTGTAATAGCTTTAATATCCCACTTACCTGAGGCTGGAATCAAGCCTGGGACCCTGGCACTATGTGGCAGCAGTGCTAACCACTGAGCCACTGTGCTGCCCATAATTTGCATCATGTCAGTAAATTGTCATGTTGTCAAAATATTCATTAGAAGAGGGGAGAAAAAAGACTGGAAGAAAAAGCAAACACAAATTAATGTTCTGATATAATGATTTGTGGAATTGGATACTCACCCTGGATGAGACATAGAACTATAAGTGCCAGGGTCCAGTGTGATGTGGTCATGGTGCAGATCTCACCCTCGATAGGACATGTACACACAGCAAACGGGGACAATCAGACTCATTGACACCTGCACAATAGACAAGGGACCACAGTGAACAAAGAGATGATTTACAACAGGCTGAACAATGGATGCTGAGTGAACTGCTACATATATCAGAACTGATCTCTCATTATACTTGTGGACTCTCACCCTGTCTACACCTCCTTCAGGATATTACAATAATTAAGTGACTATTGTAATTAAGAAAGACTTTAATGTTAACTATTACCATATTTCTTTATTTTCTATTTATTCTATGAAGTAACGTTTAACTTTTTAACTCTGTTCCTCTTACTACTTTGTAGCTAAGTTTTTCATACCCAGGTACCTTGGTACTTATGATGGCACCTTGTGTGGTGGCATTACACACTTATCACTGTACTCCTGTACTTCTACACCTGAGTAATACTGAACAATAAAATCTAAATCTAAATCTAAAACCCCTGCAAGCAATTCATTCAGTGCCTGGAGAGGATGAATCAAGTATCCAGGAAAGGGTTAAAATTCTGGACCCTGCAGAGAGCGATCCATGAGGAAATTTCACCGCTGTATGCAAGAAATGATACATTTTTTAAAAAAAATCTTCATTCCCTTTTATAAACTGATCATCAAAATATTGGAGATGATGGAATAAAGGCTGTCAGATGCTCAAAGGGTGGGAGGTCATGGACTGAAGTCTCCAAGTGTATGCTCAAACAAACATGGCAGAATAAGCAATGTTTAGAGGGATATGGGCTAAGCAGAGGCAGGGGGATTGGTTTAGTTTGGGGTTATGGTTGGTATAGACTGGTGAGACCGAAGGGTCTGTTTCTGTGCTGTATGACTCTTTGAGTCTATGATCTGTAGTGGGAGGCTCATTCACACCTTGAGAGCAAGGTCTCCTGCTCCATCGCCCCAGTGTGTCAATATACTCAATGCTGCAAGTAAAGCATGAAGGAGGATGCATTGGTGCATTGGCAGGTAGGGGCCTGACAGTGAATGGAAGCTGTCAAAAAGTGTGGTGTTGGAGAAGTATAGCCAGTGAGGCAGCATCCAAAGAGCAGGAGAGTTGGCATAAGCTCTTCATCAGAAATGTTTATGCTCTAGGGGCCTGACAGTGAATGGAAGCTGTCAAAAAGTGTGGTGTTGGAGAAGTATAGCCAGTGAGGCAGCATCCAAAGAGCAGGAGAGTTGGCATAAGCTCTTCATCAGAAATGTTTATGCTCGAAACGTCAACTCTCCTGCTCCTCGGATGCTACCTGACCTGCTGTGCTTTTCCAGCATCACATTTCTTGACTCTGATCTCCAGCATCTGCGGTCCTCACTTTCTCCTGGTGAATGGAAGCTCTCTAGGTTGTGGTGCAGGGCAGGGCATAAAGTTTGGAGAGTATCCTTCCGTCGCATATGGTGAGCAACTTCAAGGCTGTATTGATGGGACCATTTGA
>NC_057723.1:73453005-73474826 GCF_004010195.1 Chiloscyllium plagiosum
CCTTGAGGCTCCTGCAGGGTCTTGGCAGCAGCATAGATGGCCTGGATCGGCCTGAGGGTCCTATCATCCACTTCGAAGGCTGTTTCCATCGGCATCGGTGTGGGTCTCCTTCAGCCAGTCTGTGACACCGTATGGTTTTATATTCGGCATCACTGGGGCCCAGCCCACCCATCCCACAGGTTTGGGGGAGCCTGGGGGGGGGTGGTTTCAGTCTTCAAGCCCAGAGCTGGGAAACAGACTCAGTGGATTTTGTCCTGAATTCTCTTTGTTTTTAAATTTATTTTTGATTAACTCCATTATTATGGAAGGACTGTCATTCTGAACCTTTCATTTCTGTATTTGTCTGATTTATTGCTGTGAGTTTGTACATCTGAGGATCTGTAATGCTGGACTTCCTATTTCTTTATTTTTCTTTTCCTGAGAAATTGTCCTCAGGAATCTGGACCGAGGTGCCTTTGTCCTGAAGATGGTGCCAGAAGTGGAAGCTGGTAAACCTTTCATTGTACTCATGTGGGTACGTGACAATAAAGATCATTCACTCATTTCAATTCAACCACCCAGGACAAAGGAGCCCACTTGTTTGGCATCACATCTACAAGTATCCACTCCCTCTACCATCGACGCTCAGCATTGATGTACTATCAGCAAGTTGCAATGCAGAAATTTACCAAAGTTTGCACACTTTCTCCGTGTCTGCACGCGTTTCCTCCGTGTGCTCCGGCTTTGTCCCAGAGACCAAAGATGTGCAGGTTAGGCAGATTGGATTATGGTTAAATCGACCCACGATGTGCAAGCGAGCTGGGTTAGCTATGAAAATGCAGGGTTACGGGAACGGGTCTGAGTGGGATGCTGTTCAGTGTGGACCAGTGTGGCCTATTTCCACACCATCAGGATTTTATCCTCAGATAGCAGCTTCCAAATCCATGACCCGTTCCATCTGGAAGGATGAGGGCAGCAGGTACATGGGAACACCACCCCCTTCAAGTTCCGTTCCAAGTCATTCACCATCCTGCCTTGGAAATATACCACAGTTGCTTCACTGTCGCGGGGTCAAAATCCTAGAACTCCCTTCCTAAAGGGGCCAAATGTTCCCTAAGGTGGACCGCAATGGTTCAAGAAGACAGCTCAACCCCACCACAAGGGCAGCTAGGGATGGGTAATAAATGCTGGGCCCAGCCAGCGACACCCACATCCCAGGAGTGAGTTAAAAAAAAATTCTACCTTTCCAGACAGATTATTCCAGAACCCCACCACTCTCTGGGTGAAAACATTGCTCCTCAAATCCCCTCTAAACCCCAACCTTTCATCTTAAAACTATGGCACTTTCATTTTGACCCTACAGCTAAAGTGCTTTCTATCCCAGTCCATGCCCCTCATAATCGTAAACCCCTCAATCAGGTCCCTCTCAGCCTTCTCTGCTCTAAAGAAGACAGCCCGATCTTACCCAGCCTCTCTTCGTAGCTAAGATGCTGTATCCCAGGCTACGTCTTTATGAATCTCCTCTGCGGCCCCCATCCAGTGAAATCACATCCTTCCTGTAGCTTTGTGAGTCGGACGGCACACATTACTCCAGCTGTGACCTCATCAAAGTTTTCCCAAGCTCCCTACTCCAATAATCTATTCCACGATTGATAAAAGCCAGTGTCCCGTATGGCTTCAGTCCTGCCCCTGTTCGGGATCTGTGGACAAACACCTCAAGGTCCCTCTGTTCTTCCGAGCTTCCTGTGTGGATAGCCCCTTTAACGGAGTAAAACATCACTTCACAGGAGCCTCTCGAACAAAGTTTGACATTGAGTACATGTTGATCGTCTCGCAAGGAGAGTGGTGAAAGCACAAAATGTTGGAAACCACAGCAGGTCAAGTAGCATCCAGGAAGGGAGAGCAAGCTAATGTTTCAGGTCGAGATGTTAGAGCTTTATCAGAGCTGACGTGAAGTATGAAAGGGGCAGCGTTTGTGAGGCAATAGGGAGTTGATGTGTAAGAGAGAAAGGGTGTTGATGAAGCAGATTAAGTGATCGGATTGTGAGAATGGCAGAAGAATGGTGTGTCTAACTGCCAGGCTGGAAAGGACAGACAGGCCCACTGGGGTCGGTGGAGGGGAAAGAGAAGATGGTGACAGAGAATGCAACAAGTAAAACTAAAAGAAAAGGAAGGAATGGGAGTGGGTTCACAATCTGAAGGTGTTGAACTCAATACTGAGTCCAGAGAGTTGTAAGAGTCTGAAGGTGAGACGCTGTTCCTCCAGGATGGTACTGAGCCTGAAATGAATGATCTGCTTATTTGGTTCATAGGGGTTTGTGGGATCTTGCTGTACACACATTGATTAAAATCTTAAACTCCGTGAGTGATGACACAATGGAAGAACAGTACTTTTGGATATCCTGAGGCTGGTAACGGTGTGATAAACACACAAGTCCTCCCCTTGGCTCAATGCTTTTTATGTAACTGAGGAGCCTGTTCACTTCCTGTTGTGCACCAGCCTTGCTGTAATTGGTGAGAGTTCGACAAACTGGATGAGATAAGGACTGTCGTTTCCTTCCTTGAAGAAGATGTCTGAACCTTCTGGGCTGCCCGCTAAGCTGACAGCTCATTCCCATCGATAGCTGCTTTTATTTCTTGGCCCCAGAAAAGCAAAGCAGAGAAGTTAATCGAGAGGCTGGTTGGGATTATTGTCAAAGGATGCTAAGTCAGGAGAGATCGCTCAGGAAGGTGATGGTGACTGGGCGAGGAAACGTTCTCTCTCTTCCACATAAAGGCACATAGTCCAGAGGTCCAGTCTTTACTGTCTCCTTATACATATCCAATGTATGCATGACTAATGGGAGGTATGGTGGCTCAGTGGTTAGCACTGCTGCCTCGCAGCGCCAGGGCCTGGGTTCGCATTCCCGCCTTGGGCAACTGTCTGTGTGGAGTTTGCACATTCTCCCCGTGTCAGCGTGGGTTTCCTCCCATAGTCCAAAGATGTGCAGTTCAGGTGAATTGGCCACACTAAATTGCCCATAGTGTTTGGTGCATTAGTCAGAGGAAATGGGACTGGGTGGGTTACTCTTCGGAGGGTCAGTGTGGACTTATTGGGCTGAATGGCCTGTTTCCTCATTGTAGGTAATCTAATCTAATTTCCAGTCTGGATGAAGGGTCCTGCTCAACATAGCGATTCTCCTGCTCCTCGTATGCTGCCTGACCTACTGTGTATTTTCCAGCACCACACTTTTATTGACTCTGAGTCTCCTGCATCTGCAGTCCTCACGATCTCCTAATTTCTCAAGGACCAAGCCATTTGAGTGCCATCTTTCAAGAAAACTACATGTCTTTTATAAACCTTCATCAATGGATGCTCTTCCTCAGAATGTATTGGTCACCCATCCTGTGGTCTATCTCTGTAACACATGCTCATGAATGGGGATGAAGTATAAGTTCCTCATTCTCAACATCCTGTGGGTTATCTTTATCTGAAACCTTAATGCGCAGACGGCATAAATATTAGAACAACAAAATCAGGCCAGAGGAGATTTTGCAATAACTTGCTCAGCTCCTGACTGCCCAAACCTTTCCACTGGGAAACACTCTCCATTTGCCTGAATGAGTGCAGCTCAAGCAAAAATGAAGAAAGTTACCTCAATCCTGGATGAAGCAGCCTGTTGTTTGGTGGCCCATCCATTACTGTAACTATTTATTCTTTCCACCACAGCGCCAGTGGTACATCATACATAACCAAGATTCATTTGACTGTACCTTTCCACCATCTATAATGACAAAGGCAGCAGATGTATTGGAGCATAAAATCTGCAAGTCCCTCATCACAGTCAAGTGTGTGGCACTGGAAAAACACAGCAGGTCAGGCAGCATCCGAGGAGCAGGAAAATTGGCATTTTGGGCAGAAGCCCTTCATCAGGAATGAGGCTTTAGGCCTGGTGGTGGCGGGGGAGGGGGGGGGGGGGGGTAGTTAAAAAAAAATCTACCTTTCCAGACAGTATATTCCAGAACCCCACCACTCTCTGGGTGAAAACATTGCTCCTCAAATCCCCTCTAAACCCCAACCTTTCATCTTAAAACTATGGCACTTTCATTTTGACCCTACAGCTAAAGTGCTTTCTATCCCAGTCCATGCCCCTACTTTTTATTCAAAATTTACTGATGTCAAAAATATGACATCATATTCATTCAGTTTAAATAAACGCTTCACACAGCCTCAACTTCTACTGACTTCATCTGAATGCAACAATGAACATGTTCCTACCATCCACTTTAACCAACCTTCTTCAGCACAAAGCTGCTGCTAAGCCGACGAGTTCTGGCAAGTCAGTCTATGTTCTCGTTCGCTCTGTAACACTGGAGGAAAAGGGCTGCAGTGAATGAGGGCAGTAGGAACCCAAGTTATAGAAGACATGACAACACCAACACACACGTCCCACAAACCAGATGCAGAGACAAAAATAGGAAGTAGTTAATGTAAATAAGCCTCCTTTGAAAAGTAATCAGGGTGAGCCTACAAACATGGCAGTAACAGTCTGTAACAGGTTCTCCAGGTGCTCCAGTTTCCTCCCACAGTCCAATGATGTACAGGTTAGGTGAATTGGCCATGCTAAATTGTGCATAGTGGAAAGTGAGGACTGCAGATGTTGGAAATCAGAGTTGAGAGTGTGGTGTTGGAAAGGCACAGCAGGTCAAGCAGCATCCAAGGAGCAGGAGAATCGACATGACAGGTTCATTCCTGATGAAGGGCTCTTCCCCAAAACATTGATTCTCCTGCTCCTCAGATGCTGCCTGACTTGCTGGGCTTTTCCAGCAACACACTCTCGATTCTAAATTGCTCAGAGTGTCCAGAGGTGCGTGGGTTAAGGGCGTTAGTCAGTAAAAATGTAGAGCAATAAGGTAAGGGAATGGGTCAAGGTGGGATACTCTTCAGAGGGTTAGTGTGGGGCCAAATGGCCTGTTTTCACCCTGTAGGGATTCTATATAATTCTACATGACAACACCAACACACACATCCCACAAGCCAGAAGCAGACAATAGGAAGTAGTTAACATAAATAAGCCTCCTTTAAAAAGTAATCAGGGGGAGCATACAAACATGGCAACGCAGTAACAGTCTGTAACAGGTACTCGAAACAACAACAGCAACAAAAACAAGCTCCATTTCACAGAATCATAAGCAGAAAAGAGACCCTTCAGCCCATCTGGCCCGTGCCAACCCATCTATACTTTTCACTACTTGACCCATAGCCAGGAATGTTAAGTCATATCAAGTGTTCATCCATGTACATTTTAGATGTTGTGAGGTTTTCCATCACATGGCAAAGCAGGACAAATTCAATCTGACTGAAAAGGGTCTGTTTCTGTGCTGTATGACTCTATGACTCTATCACTTGCGCCACAAAAATACCAGGTAATGACCATCTCCAATAAGAGATGATCAAACCATCACCTCATGACATTCAATGGCGTTGCCAGCACTGAATCCTCCACTATCTATGTCTTTGGGGTTATCATTGACCAGAAACTTACCATATGAAGATCATGATGACAGAAACCGGTCAAAAGCTAGGAATACTCCAACGCGTAGCTCACCCCCCCAAAGCCTGTCCACCATCGACAAGGCACAAGGCAGGAGGGTGATGGAATATTCCCCACTTGCCCTGGATGTGGGCAGCTCCAATAGCACTCAAGAGGTTTGACACAGAGGGGATTCTGAGTCTGGGATTTATTTGCTCTGTCTGTGTTTCTTTCCATCTCTTCACTTCTCTCTCTCTTTTATTTTATTTTACTCACCTCTTGGTGAGGAGTTCGGTCGTGGTGTTGGCATCAGCCGCGGTGAGTCAGCCCAGCGGCACAGACCCGTGATGGTCACATCGGAGACAAGTTCAGGTTCCCGGCAGTGACTGCATCGTCGAGGTGGTCCTAGCACTGACTCAACATCAAGTTCAGCTTCCCTTCTCCCGGCGGCTCCAGGGTGGGGGGGAATGGGGTTTGCCAGAGTGGAGAACGCGGTGTGGATCCATCTGTTCCTCGCGGCTGCGGACTGATGGCTCCTTCCACTGGCTCTGATTCGGTGGCGGCTGAAGGTGAGGTGGGACCCGTCCCATCATCCCAATGGCCTGGGTTTCCCTTGAGGCTCCTGCAGGGTCTTGGCAGCAGCATAGATGGCCTGGATCGGCCTGAGGGTCCTATCATCCACTTCGAAGGCTGTTTCCATCGGCATCAGTGTGGGTCTCCTTCAGCCAGTCTGTGACACCGTATGGTTTTATATTCGGCATCACTGGGGCCCAGCCCAGCCATCCCACAGGTTTGGGGGAGCCTGGGGGGGATGGTTTCAGTCTTCAAGTCCAAAGCTGAGAAACAGACTCAGTGGATTTGTCCTAAATCTTCTTTCCTTTAGCGAGTTTTGAGAACTCTTTTTAAATTTATTATTGTTTAACTATATTATTATGGAAGGACTGTTATTCTGAACTGTTTATTTCTGTACTTAACTGATTTATTGCTGTGATTTTGTACATCTGAGGATCTGTAATGCTGGACTGCCTATTTCTTTATTTTTCTTTTCCTGAGAAATTGTCCTCAGGAATCTGGACCGAGGTGCCTTTGTCCTGAAGATGGTGCCAGAAGTGGAAGCTGGTAAACCTTTCACTGTACTCATGTGGGTACGTGACAATAAAGATCATTCACTCATTTCAATTCAACCACCCAGGACAAAGGAGCCCACTTGATTGGCATCACACCCACAAGTATCCACTCCCTCTACCATCGACGCTCAGCATTGATGTACTATCAGCAAGTTGCAATGCAGAAATTTACCAAAGTTTGCACACTTTCTCCGTGTCTGCACGCGTTTCCTCCGTGTGCTCCGGCTTTGTCCCAGAGACCAAAGATGTGCAGGTTAGGCAGATTGGATTATGGTTAAATCGACCCACGATGTGCAAGCGAGCTGGGTTAGCTATGAAAATGCAGGGTTACGGGAACGGGTCTGAGTGGGATGCTGTTCAGTGTGGACCAGTGTGGCCTATTTCCACACCATCAGGATTTTATCCTCAGATAGCAGCTTCCAAATCCATGACCCGTTCCATCTGGAAGGATGAGGGCAGCAGGTACATGGGAACACCACCCCCTTCAAGTTCCGTTCCAAGTCATTCACCATCCTGCCTTGGAAATATACCACAGTTGCTTCACTGTCGCGGGGTCAAAATCCTAGAACTCCCTTCCTAAAGGGGCCAAATGTTCCCTAAGGTGGACCGCAATGGTTCAAGAAGACAGCTCAACCCCACCACAAGGGCAGCTAGGGATGGGTAATAAATGCTGGGCCCAGCCAGCGACACCCACATCCCAGGAGTGAGTTAAAAAAAATTCTACCTTTCCAGACAGTATATTCCAGAACCCCACCACTCTCTGGGTGAAAACATTGCTCCTCAAATCCCCTCTAAACCCCAACCTTTCATCTTAAAACTATGACCCCTTCATTTTGACCCTACAGCTAAAGTGCTTTCTATCCCAATCCATGCCCCTCATAATCGTAAACCCCTCAGTCAGGTCCCTCTCAGCCTTCTCTGCTCTAAAGAAGACAGCCCGATCTTACCCAGCCTCTCTTTGTAGCTAAGATGCTGTATCCCAGGCTACGTCTTTATGAATCTCCTCTGCAGCCCCCATCCAGTGAAATCACATCCTTCCTGTAGCTTTGTGAGGTTAGGTGAATTGGCCATGCTAAATTGCCCGTAGTGTTAGATGAAGGGGTAAATGTAGGGGAATGGGTCGGGTGGGTTACACTTCGGCGGGTCGGTGTGGACTTGTTGGGCCGAAGGGCCTGTTTCCACACTGTAAGTAATCTAATCTAATCTAACCTCATGTAGGAAATCCAAGAGACTAAAAATCCTCCAGTTTCAAAGAACAGGCAGTCATAGAGTCATCCAGCATGGAAACAGACCCTTTGGTCCAACCAGTCCATGCAGAACAGAATCTGAAACTAAACTAGTTCCAGCTGCCTGTTCCTGGCCCATATCCCTCCAAACCTTTCCTATTCATGTACTTATCGAAATGTCGTTTAAATGTTGTAATTGTGCCATCCACCACTTCCTCAGTAAGTTCATTCCACACCTGAGACACCTGTGTGTAAGAAATTTGCCCTTCATGTCTTTTTTAATTCATTTCTGATGAAGGGCTTTTGCCTGAAACATTGATTCTCCTTCTCCTCGAGTGCTGCCTGACCTGCTGTGCTTTTCCAGCACCCCACTCTCGACTCTAATCTCCAACATCTGCAGTCCTCACTTTCGCCTCTTTTTTTAAATCGCTCTCCTCTCACCTTAAAAATGTGCGCCTTAGTCTTGCAATCTCCCATCCTCGGGAAATGACAACTACCATTAACCCTGTCTATACACCTCATGATTTTATAATCTGTATAAGGTCACCTGTCAACCTTCTACACTTCAGCCTATCCAGCCTTTCCTTATAACTCAAACCTTCCATACCCAACAACATCCTGGTACATCTCTCCTGAACCCTCTACAGCTTAATGACATCCTTCCGATAACTGGGTGACCAGAACAGGGCACAATATTCCAGAAGAGGCTTCACAAATGTCCTGTACAATATCTACATGATCTCCCAAATCCTTATAGGACTAAGCAATTAAGTCTAGCGTATTAAATGTCTTTTTAACCACCCTGTCCATGTGATGTAAATTTCAAATATTGATTGTCAGGAAGAGAATCAAAGTGTACAGTCTTCCATCTTGAAAAATACCTGTCTTCCAAGTCTGAAGAGAATGTATTTCGAAAGAATACCAAGAGATTGCCCTAATTTATAAAGTCAGAATCTTGGGTAGGAGGGGAAGAGAGTGGTCAAGAACTGGGGCTGGGAAGGGGGGAGGATAAAATAAAAATAATTCTGTGCACAAATGTATAATATTGGTAAGAGATAATAAAGTTGGAGGGAGATGATGTATCAGGATATGAAAGAGTTAGTTCTGAAGAGTGACCTCAGCACCACCCTACTGTGATGATGACTTGGAGGCAGAGCAACTTAAGATTCTGACTGAGTGAGACTTAATATGTGGTGCTTTACAAAACCTCTGTAATAACTCAATACAAGCATGCAACTATATCTTCTCAAATTCTTCGAGTTAGACAGGAAGTGCATATTAGACCAATAGTTTCCTGCCCTTACAGAGGATGTTGGTAGTAACAATCAACACTAGCAGTAGCCCAGGCAGGGCAGTGGGCTGGCATGACCATAAAAACAAATTGTGCCCATGACATTATGGTGAGCAAAGTCTCCACAATATCCAGCCCCTTCATCATTATAGCAGGGAGATCTTGGCTAGGACTCAGTCATACCACTGAACTCAGATTTGGGATCCTTTCTTTGTGACCTTACAGTGCCTGTGGCAAAGGACTGGTCAAACATGAAAATAAAAGGCACCATGAGGCGTAGAGTCTTGGAGTATTACAGCATCGAAAGAATCCCTTCAGCCCATCCCGTCTGTGTCAGTCATCAAGCACCCACTTACTCTTATCCCATTTCCCAACCCTTGGTCCATAGCCTTGTAAATGATCTGAATTCACCTGAATACTCCTTAAACATTGCAATGGTTCCCACCTTTACTAATTCTAGGTACCAACCACCCTCTGGGTGAAATAGTTTCTCCTTAAACCTCCTTCTCCTGCCCTTTACCTTAAATGTGTGACCCTTGACTATTGACCCTTGTTTGAAGGGAAAATATTTAATCCGGTTGGAGCCAGTCTATGCCTCTTGTAATTTTGTAGGCCTCAATCTGGTACTCCATCAGCCTTCTCTGCTCTAAGGAAAACAACCCCAGCCTATCCAACCGCTCCTTGCAGCTGAAACGATCCAGCCCAGGCAACATCCTGGTGAATCTCCTCTGCACCCTCTCCTGCACTCGCACATCCTTCCTATAGGATGGGCAGCAGAACTGTACATAATCCTCCAGCTGAGGCCTAGCTAACTTTGTATACAGCTCCATCATAAACTCCCACCTCTTATATTCAATGCCTGAATGAATTAAGACATGCATTCCATTGGCCTCTTAACCAACTCATCTACCTGTCTTGTTGTCTTCAAGGATTTGTGGACATGCACACCAAGACCCTCTGATCGTCCGTACAGCCAAGGGTCCTACCTTTTAATATGTAACCCCATGCTGTACCTGTCCTGGGAGTGTTCTATGGGGACAGTATAGAGGGATCTTTGCTCTCTGTATCTAACACCAATCTCTCCACAGACTCTGGGAGTTTTGGATGGAGAAAGTGGAGATAGAGGCATACTCTGCATCTAACCCAGTGATGCATTTGTCCTGTGTGTGTTATTATGGACCAGGCCAGGCCCCCTCAAGATCTTTTTGGAAGATAGACCAGACCCTAACCTTTAAAAGGCTGCAGTAAAGTGGATATTCCAGGAGTAATGCAGCTGGTCAAGCCTCCTCTGATTGTTGACTTAGACAATATCCGTTAGCCACTTCCAGACATATTGGCACTCTGCCTTTATGACCCCTCTTGCAAAAAACCAAGGACAACATAACCTGTTAAAGGAGCAGCATTGTCACACCTCCCCCCTTAATAAAATCATTAATATACAAAGATGGTTCCATTTTAAAACCCTTTGGTCTTACACTGTTAATACACTACAGTACATATACATTACATTGACTATAACCATGCAAACATTCACGACTACATTTTGTTTCAGTTCATTTGCTCCTGCTACCAAACACCTCCATTTCTCATCCAGGTCTCGACAATGCGTCAGCAATCACGTTTTCTCATTCTGCCACATGTACAATATTCAAATTGAATGCCTGCAGTAATAAACTCCATCTAAACAGTCAGGAATTTTTGTCCTTAAATTTCTCCAAACATTTTAGTGGGTTATGATTAGTATATAAGATTGCTTTGGACACATTACTGGTAACATAAATGTTAAAATCAACTAGGAGAAAGTGAGGACTGCAAATGCTGGAGGAATCATTCCTGAAGAAAGGCTTATGCCCGAAACATCGATTCCCCTGCTCCTTGGATGCTGCCTGACCTGCTGCGCTTTTCCAGCAACACATTTTTCAACATAAAAGTTAAGATGTTGTAACACCAACACCAAGCTCAAAGTCCCCTGCTTAATTGTTGAATATTTCTGCTGATGAATGTTCAATGTCCTGGGCAAAGTTAAAAATCACACAGCACCACGCTATAGTCCAACAGGTTTATTAGGAAGTAGAAGCTTTCAGAGCGCCGTTCCTTCATCAGGTGGTTGTGAAGGTTAACATCACGCTCACATAATTTAGAGTCAAAGGAGTCCAGTGACATGGAGATGTGACACATAAAGAATCTGTGTACTGTATCACACGCACACACTCACTCGCACACTCAGGTCTGTCACCACTACATGCACACATATATAAACTCGTGAGGTGAATTTGTTTTTCCAGAATTACATTTCATTTTGCTCAAAAACTGCATGAATCCATGTAAAACTCTGCAGAACTATACAGAGGGTTTGTCAGTCTGACCTAACATTGGGACACAGACAGACTTCACCTATTGCTTAAAAAGCTGAGCTATGTTGAGAATGTAATTTAAAAGGAGTTCTGGGATTTACATATCAAAGCACAGAAACCAGCATATCCCATTAGAAAAGATGAAAGTTTTAATCTATGATTGTTTACTGTATCACATCTCCATGACACTGGACTCCTTTGGCTATACATATTGTGTGCATGACCTTAACCTCCACAATCACCTGATGAAGGAGCGGCACTCTGAAAGCTAGTGCTTCCAAATAAACCTATAACCTGGTGTTGTGCGATTTTTAACTTTGTCCATCCCAGTCCAACACTGGCACTTCCAAGTCACAGTGACCATCGACACCACAAACTGCTGGCTCAATTTCCTGGAGAAATATCTGACAGGTCTTTCTATCTTCTTGTCGTCTTCCTGTAAGAGCACATCACTGACACCCATATCAATTGCTTCGATAGCCACCTTGAATGGCTTTGTGTAATTATGTGTGGCTAATACTGGGGCAGTGGGTTAACACAGCTTTCAGGCTGTCAAATGCCTTCTGACCATCTGCTGAAGCTCCCTGGTTTTCTTTGGTAATGTAGTGAGTGGAGCAGCCACACTGCGAAAATTCAGTCAGAGTTTCCAATAAACCCAGTCAATCCCAGGAGTGTAGTATGGCTCTTTTTGTTGATGATATGGGAAATTCCCCAATAATCTTAGTTTTTACATTATGTGGAGCCATCTGTCCATATCCGATAACATGGTCCAGGAAGGTGATGGGCTTTTGAAAATTCACTCTTAACCAGGTTTATCACTAAGCCTACCTCCCTAACCTCAATTGTGTAATTCTGATAAATGCTGCAAATGTTCCTTCCAAGTGTGACTAAAAATCACCAGGTTATCGATATAAATCACACAATTAGGTAATCTGGAAATTACCTTCTTGGTTAGTCTTTGAAGGGTGGATGGCATATTTTACATACCAAATGGCATGACTTTAAATTGATACACTCCATTCGGTAATATGAAAGCTGAAATTATCTTCGCTCTTTCAGATAAAGGTGCCAGCCAGTATCCCCCGAGTAAGCCCAGCTTAGAAACATATGTTGCTTGTCCCACCTTTTCAATACAGTCTTCCAAATGTGGAATAGGATATGAAACAGACTTTGTAACTGCATTGACTTTACGATAGTCCACATATAACTATTGGATACCATCTGGTTTTGGCACCATTACTATGGGTGAGCTCCAGTCACCATGACTCACTTTGATTATGTCATCTTGAAGCAAGCATTTAGCCTCCTCTTGAAACTGTGCCAACTTTAGAGGGCTAAGACTATATGGATGTTGCTTAATGGGAACAGCATTTCTTATATCTACATCATGCATACTTAGAATAGTACTGCCCAGCTTATTTCCACACATTTCCCCAAGCAATAGCAATAATTCTTTTAGGTCATTTCTATTTTCCACTGGAAGGTAACTCAACAATATATCCCAAATTTTCACAACTTCCTAATTGGCCAATTTAATTTGAGGAGTGTCCAATTCAGAATCCTCTGTAGTTGCTTCTTCACTCTGTGTTGTAACTAGTAACACATTCTCCTTTTGCTTTCCTCCCTGAATCAAAATACCTTTTGAGCATATTCACATGACATAGGCTATGAGATTTCTTTCTGTCTGGAGTCCTTAACAAGTAGTTCGCCTCACTCAACCTTCTTTCGACAGTAAAAGGTCCACTTAACCGAGTTTGTAAAGGTTCACTTATCTCTGGAAGTAACACTAACACCTCATCTCCCATAGCAAAATTGCATTGTTTTGATTTCTTGTCGGCTTCCTTTTTCATTGTGTGCTGTGATACTTTGAAATGCTGTTTGGCCAACTCCCCCACTTTATTTAACCGTTCCCTAAAATTTGACACATAGTCCAATTATGTGGTCTGTGAATTCTGACTCATCAGTTTCTCCTTAATCAAGTTTAGTAGTTGTCTCACCTCATGCCCGAAAACTAATTCAAATGGACTGAATTTGGTCGATTGATTTGGTATATCTTGAATGGCAAAAAGTACAAATGGAATTCTCTTATCCCAATCATCTGGATAGTCTTGACCATAAGTCCTCAACATGGTCTTCAATATCTGATGTTACCTTTCTAGCACTCCCTGCAATTCTGGATTGTAAGCAATAGATTTGAATGATTTTATTCATGATCTGTCCATAACTTCCTTGATTAATTTTGATGTAAAGTCTGACCCTTGATACGATTGTAGGTATCCCATGTCTATTGAAAAATTCGAGTAACGTCTTGACAATCCTTTTAGCTGTGATATTGTGTAATGGAATGTTCTCTGGAAATCTACTGGAACCATCCATTATTGTTAACAAATATTGATTCCCACTTTTTTGTTTTAGGTAGGGTTCCTATGTAATCAATTAAGGCTCTTGTAAAAGTTTCCTCAAATGCAGGAATAGATATTAAAGATATTCCAATTACCTGACAAGTATGACATGACTGGCAAAAGTCAATTATATCCTTATGCAGTCCAGGCCAGTAAAAATGTTATTGTATTTTAGTTTGAGTTTTTCTTACCCCTAAATGACCTCCTTCTGGGAATTCATGCACTACCTCCAACACCTTCTTTCTATAATCCACTGGTAATACAACTTGATGAACTTCCACCCATTTCTCAACTGCCTGAATATATGATTGCCTCCATTTCCTCATTAAAACATCACTTTTAAGATAGTAACTCTCAAGGTTACACTGAGATTCTTCTTCCATGTATGCTCTTTGATAGAATTGCTTCAGTTTTTCATCCTTCTGCTGTAATTCAGTTCATTTCTCTGAGCTAAAAATTTCCACGTTATCCTCTATCTGTTCCTGCCTTGTCACAATCATTTGATCAAACATGGTGTCTGATAATTCTCCTTCAAACTTCTTTTCTGTACTCTTTGATCTCTCCTCCTGTTTCAGCTGCTGACTGTGACTTCATTACCATCCAGTCAGGAAAAATCCCTAGCTATGTTTCCTGAAAGACCTCAGCTGCCTGATTTTCTACTGGCTTTTCAAACACACTCCTACTTGTGACCCAGCTATATCATTAGCGAGGACAAATTGTATTCCTGGAACTGAAACTTTGGCAAGTACTCCCACAACTTCTCCACTCTTCATTGGACACTGTAACATCAATTCACATAAGTAGCACTTTTCATCTCACTGTGAATTCCACATAAGGGCACTTTTTCTGGCAATAGTCCTTCTGAGTTACAGATCTCCTTATCTCTCAACATCAAAGATTTACATGATCCTGTATATCTTAGTATTGTAATCTCTTCACCTGCTGCTCCTGGCCTATGCGAGTAAACTTTACCTTCACAAGTAAATGGTTTAAGAAGAGTTTTGAGAAAATTTGTTACTCAAGTTGAGGTTCTGGATGCAGGTTTGCTTGCTGAGCTGGAAGATTTATGTTCAGACGTTTCATCACCATACTAGGTAACATTCTCAGTGAGCCTCTGGATGAAGTATTGCTATGATTCCTGCTTTCTATTTATATGTGTGGGTTTCTTTGGGTTGGAGATGTCATTTCCTATGGTCATGTCATATCCTGTTCTTTTTCTCAAGGGGTGGTAAATCAGGTCCAAGTTAATGTGTTTGTTGATAGAGTTCTGGTTAGAATGCCATGCTTCTAGGAATTCTCATGCGTGTCTCTGTTTGGCTTGTCCTAGGATAAATGTGTTTTCCCAGGCAAAATGATATCCTTTCCCGCACAAGAATTCATAAAAACATGTCATTCCAACCGGAACTGTGGGCGGCACGGTGGCACAGCAGTTAGCACTGCTGCCTCACAGCGCCAGAGACCCGGGTTCAATTCCCGCCTCAGGCGACTGACTGTGTGGAGTTTGCACGTTCTCCCCGTGTCTGCGTGGGTTTCCTCCGGGTGCTCCGGTTTCCTCCCACAGTCCAAATTCTGTGCAGGTTCAGGTGAATTGGCCATACTAAATTGTCCATAGTGTTAGGTAAGGGGTAAATGTAGGGGTATGGGAGGGCTTCGCTTCGGCGGGTCGGTGTGGACTTGTTGGGCCGAAGGGCCTGTTTCCACACTGTAATCTAATCTAATCTAATCAACCTCTAACCAGCTTGTATATTCTAGTGCAACTTTCTAGCCTCTACTGTGCTTTCCATTACCACTCCAACAAAATTCACTGGTTTATCCTGTTTTTCTACTTCTGGTTTCCGAATGCTTTTCCTAATCCACCAACACTGTGATTTCATGTGGCCTACTTTATTGCAGTGAAAATACCAGAGTTTTTAAACTTCTCTTTCCCCTTCATAGTTTTTTTTTACCCTGTGGTAAGTTATCTTTATTATCTCCGCTGAGATATACTGTTCCCTTACCACCTGAGGATTTCACTTTTCCCTAATTTCTCTCCCTCACGGACTGAAATTGATGTTGGAAGCCAAACTTTGATTTATGAACCAACTTATAATCATCAGCTACTTCAGCCGCTAATCTTGCCGTTTTAACTCTCTGCTCGACTACATGAGTTCTCACTTCTTTCGGAAGTGAATTTTTTAACTCCTCCAAAATAATCATCTCTCCAAGATTGTCATATGTTCGCTCCATTTTTAATGCACTTATCCACCTATCAAAGTTACTTTGTTTGATCTTTGCAAATTCTCCCCAAATCCCACTACTTAAAGAAAAATATCAATTTTATTCTTTTACTCAAAAAGTGAACATTAAAAACAACTATTTACAACTCTAAGCCTTCTTTCTCTTTAAGGTCTGTTATCTACCTCCAACTCTATAACAATATACTGATCCAATAAACGGCCCTATTAAAATTTCATCATCTTAATCTTCAAAGCCAGAAAGTGGCTGTCATCATAGGAGTCGGTCTTCTTCTGCTGAAGATCTCCCTGGGTTGTCTTTGGTTTTTTGCTGGCTAAATCTCAAAATATCTGCTTCTTTTATACTCCAAACATCAGATCATCTCATTCATTCATTGCTGGCAAAACAGGTTATGTGGTGGATGGTTGAAATAATGTTCCAATGCAGCTTCATTTGTGAATGTTGGCATGATTTTTCGCTTTACTGTGACATCTCGGAATAGCAGTTTGTTGTTGCTTTCCTCCTCTTTAGTGAACTTTATGCCAGTAAGGTTTTGAAGATTTCCTCTAATTTGTTTCATTTCGTGTTGACAAAGGTGTCATTCACTAGCGGACCCAAAGTTTGGGTCGGATGGTTGGCAGAGCTGTTTGTTCGAGTCTCTGCATCACTGCCTCTGCTAAGGACCCTGATATCGGAGATCCCATGGGTGTTCCATTAGGTTTTGTTGTTGAAGGTGAAATGGGTGGTAAGGCATAGGTCCACTAGCTTGATGATACTGTCCTTGCTGATGTAGTTGGTGGTGTTTGGTGTATGTGCCTTTGGGTCTTCTAATAGTGTAGGGAGGAAAGAGGAGGAAAACAACAACAAACTGCCATTCCTAGATGTCACAGTAGAGCAAACAGCCAATGAGGAACTTCAAACCAGTGTCTACAGGAAAACAATACATACAGACCAAATTCTCAACTACAAAGCAATCATCCCAACATTCCCAATCGAAGCACTGAGGAACTATGCAGAGCAGAGGAAAATCACCTATACGTGTATTCAAAAAGAATGGGTACCCAATGAACACAGTCTGCTGATTTCTCAGCAACAAACCTAAACAAGCAGACAAAACATGTCCAGAAACCTGAACCACTCTCCCCTACATCAAAGACATCTCGGAAATGACTGCCAGGCTACTGAGACCTCTTGGCATCGTGGTAGCCCACAAACCCCCCAACACACTAAAACAGCAGCTAATGAACTTGAAAGACCCTATACAGACAACAAGCAAAACTAATGTCCTTTACAAAATACCTTGCAAGAACTATAACAAAAACTACATTGGACAAACAGCACCGATCCTTGTAGCACTCCACTGGACACAGGCCTCTGGTCCTCAAATGTTCCTCATGTTAAGCTTTTCATTCCTGGGATCATTCTCGTGAACCTCCTCTGACTCACTCCAGGGGCCAGTACATCCTTCCTGAGATATGGGGCCCAAAACTGCACACAATACTCTAAACATGGTCTGACCAGAGCCTTATAGAGTCTCAGAAGTACATCCTTGCATTTATATTCAAAGCGAGCTAGCATTTCTTTCATGCAAAAATGTTTGAATAAAACCAGCTTTGACACATTTGCCAGTCTCCTGTGCTGACAGAATTCCAGATCCAAGCTGAAGCCTCCTCTGTTCCTGCACCTGATTTCACATTGAGCTGTTTATTTTATATCGTCTGTCCTCCATCTAACATCCGAAAAGCATCAGTTAACACCTCAATGTATTTCATCAGCAGGAGACTGAGAGATAATAATGTACAAAGTGTGAGGTGCGTTTTAATCTGCAAAACCAGGTCGGATGATTCAGAAAGAGTCAGTCAGCCATTTCAGGTTTGCTCACAGCAGCCGTTTCATGACAGCACCGCGCTGACACTGACTTTATAAACAGGGAAAGGCAAGAAAGAGTGGGGACCTTTGAGTGCCGTGTACATTCACCAGAATGATAGCTGGACAACACGAGTGCAGTCAAGAAAGGGGTGAAATGATACAAAGCCAGGGATGTATTCCTGAAATGTACAAGGATCAGAGAAGATTGAAGTTTCCAAGTGATTGACGGAAACTGTTGGAATAGATAAAGGGAGAGAAAATCTTCTGTTGCTTCTGGGTCTAGGTGTAGGATCATGACCTAAAATAATCGAAGAATAGAATGAATCACTTCCAAAGACCAAAGAGAAGGACCAAAGCCTCACATTCCTCGATATTTCGTGCTCACTCACTCACTGAACCTGTCAGATTCCTGGTTCCAAACATCCATGTGGACAGTCATCCTAATCCCATGTGTCATGTCCTGCTCCCAAACGCAGCATCTGATTCCAATCCAGAGTGTGATACAGGAGCCTCTCAGTATCGGGGAGGGGGAGGTGAGTCTTGAGCCTGGCTCAGGTGTGTGAATGTCCTCAGTTCATCTGACATCCGGGAATTCTTTAATGGAGGCTTTAATGTTCGAAATTCCCAATATTATTTTGTCATTCCCTGTCCCTGTTAGTTAATTTGTAGTTGCATTGGAATAGCTTCCAAAGGTTGGTACCACTGGAGAAGGTTACAGAGATACAAAGGGGACTGCAATTAGAATTGCAAAATTAACGCATTGCCAGACCGAAGTCAATGTGGTTCAGTGCATACAAGAGTAAAAGGTGAATGGGACCTGGTGTAAGTTAGGATATGCAATAAGATGCCCATAATCTGATGATGTTATACAGTCCTGGGTGGGAAAAAAGAGTTTTCTCGCTTAAGATCCCAAGGAATTCAGGTGCACCAAGGTTATTTCTGGATAGTCTTAGTTAATTCAGTTATTGGTCGCTGAATAGTAGACCACCAACTGGTAGTGGTTGGTGCTACAACACATGTGCGTGGTGGTCTCTCAGCCTGGCTTCATGGTCTCTCGCATGGCTTGGTGATCTTTTAGCCTGGTGCGGCGATCTCTCGCTCAGCATGGTGGTCCCTCGGCCCGGTGTCACAGTCTCTCACTCAGTATGGTGGTCTCTCACTTGGTATGGTGGTCCCTCGGCCCGATGTCCCTGTCTCTTGCTTGGCATGGTGGTCTCTCGGTCTGGCGTCGCGGTCTCTCGCTCTACATGCTCGCCTCTCACTCAGTGTGGTGGTCTCTCGCTCAGCGTGGTGGTCACTTGCTCTGCATGATGGTCTCTCACTTAGCATGGCGGTCTTTTGCTCAGCATGGCGGTCTCTCACTCTGCATGGCAGTCTATCGCTCAGCGTGGTGGTCTCTTGGCCTGGCGTTGTGGTCTCTCACTTGGTGTTGTGGTATCTCACTTGGCATGGTGGTCTCTCACTCGGTATGGTGGTCACTCGGCCCGACGTGGTTAGATGGAGGGGGAGACGATATAAACTAAACAGTTCAATGTGAAATCAGGTGCAGGAACAGAGAAGGCTTCAGTTTGGGTGTGATAGTCCCTCAGCCCAGGGTGGTGGCCTCTCGGCCCGGTGTGGTGGCCTCTTGCTTGGTGTGATGGTCTCTCACTCGATGTGGTGGTCTCTCGCTTGGCGTGGTGGTTTCTCGGCTCAGCGTGCTGGTCTTTCACTCAGTGTGGCAGTCTCTTGGTCTAGTGTGGTGGTCTCTCACTCGGTGTGGTGGTCTCTCGGTCTGGTGTGCCCTCAGTGTACAATATAGCGATGATGCCTCAAAGTGCTGTACCTCTGTGGCTAAGCACGTCACAAAGACTGTAATGTTTGAACTTTCAGCTTTATTTCCTTATTTTCTACTTAAACTTAAGAAGGTCTGCAATGTGTAACATTTAACCTTATTTTGTATGTTTTACGCAATACTACAATTCCTGCAATGTCAAAACTTTAAATTTGCTCTTTCTTTCTACCTTGTTCTTAATATTCTGTTCCTGTGTACTTGTATCTTGTGTGTTGACAATACACCCCTTTCACCATACACCTGTAGTGTTGTACTTGAGTACAAAAATCTAAAAATCTAAATCAAAAAAAACAACCAACTCCTCGAACCTATTCCACCATCAACTAGATCAGGTCTCATTTTCTACCTCAACACTATTTCCCCAATCTATCCCTGTATTCCAGATATTAGTGGTGGCATGGTGGCTCAGTGGTTAACACTGCTCCCTCACAGCATCAGGTTCAATTCCAGCCTTGGGCTTCTGCCTGTGTGGAGTTTGCACGTTCTCCCCGTGTCTGTGTGGGTTTCCTCCAGGTGCTCCGGTTTCCTCCCACAATCCAAAGATGTGCAGGTTAGGTGAATTGGCCATACGAATTTGGCCATAGCGTTCAGGGATATGTGGGTGAGGTGCGTTAGTTATGGATAAATGTAGACAAATAGGGTAGGGGAATGGGTCTGGGTGGGATACTCTTCGGTGGGTCGATGTGGAATTGTTGTGCTGAAGGGCCTGTTTCCACACTAGGAATTCTAGGATTTCTGAAATTCTTAATATCTAGCAACCTATCAATCTCCGTATTGAACATTCTCAATGACTGAACTTCCAGAACGCTTTAGGATCGAGAATTCCAAAGACTCAGCCTTAATTGGTCAGGGCATTGAGCATCGGAGTTGGGATGTCATGCTACAGTTGTATAAGATATCAGCGAGGCCACATTTGGAGTAATGGGTGAAACAATGTTCTCCCTGCTACAGGAAGGATGCTATTAAACTGGCGAGTGTGTATAAAAGGTTTACAAGGATGTTACCGAGACTGGATGGCTTGAGTTATAAGGAGAGGCTGGACAGACTAGGACTTCTTTTCCCTGGAGCGATGTAAGCTGAGAGTGACTTTATAGAGGTTTATAAAATCATGAGGGGTATTCAATAATGTGAATAGCCGCAGTCTTTTCCCCAGTGTAGGGGAGTCCAAAAGTTGAAAGGATTGGTTTAAGGCGAGACAAAAGATTTAAAAAGGACCTTAGGGGCAACATTTTCACACAGAGGTTGGTGCGTATATGGAATGAGTTTTCAGAGGAAGTGATAGAGGCAGATACAGTTACATCATATCAAAGGCAGGAGCATGAATGGGAAGAGTTTCGAGGGATATGGGTCAAACGCAGATAAATAGGACTCGTTCAGTTTAGGATACTGGTTGGCGCAGACGAGTTGATCCAAAGGGTCTGTTTCCGTGTTGTATGACAACATGTGACAAGAGTCCTCCTCATCTTCGTCCTAAATTCTTCCCCTGAGATGGTCAAACGCTCCTGATAAAAGACAAAAAATGATTAAAGGTAAATGAGAAATAAAAGACCAAGATGTTAAAAACAGCAGAACAGTGAAGTAGTGTGAGCGTTCTGTTCAAGAATAGCAACCACATTGCCCTCTACTGTTGATGATGCCAATCAATTAAATGTTAATATTTCTGTCTGGATTGGAGGGGATGTGATGGAACTCCACCTTTTCCACACAAAACTCTTCCCCTCTCCCTGTCACCCAGGTGTAAACAGAGACAACCTTGGCTTTCTAATCACTGCCTGCTGGCTATGTACTGACTGAGGTAGACAGGCAGGACACTGGGAGAACATAGCAAGCCAGGCAACATCTGGAGGTAGAGAAGTCAACGTTTCAGGTGTAACCCTTCTTCAGGACTGTGGGTGGGTGGGTGTTGGGCGGAGGGGCAGGGTGGCAAAGTGGGGATAGGTGAAGACAGGTAGAGGGTACGAGCTGGTTGCTCAATGGGAGGAATGAATCCAGTTGGTGGCAGGGGGGAGTGC
>NC_057723.1:73475279-73499549 GCF_004010195.1 Chiloscyllium plagiosum
CACACACACACACACAGAAAGATTCCAACAGTCTTCCTATGCCCTCAGCCGTGTCTATCTCTGTAACCTTCAACAGCCCAACAACTGTTGGAAATCTCTGCACTGCTGCGATGCTGCCTTCTTCAGCAGCCTTGCTGTTGATCATTACACTGTTGGAGTGCAGGGAGCTACAAGAGGTCAGAAATTGGGGAAGCACAATTATTGGACCCAGAAGGACTGCAGATGCTGGAAATCCAAAACAAAAACAGGAATTACTGGAAGAGCACAGCAGGTAAAGGACGACACAAGGATAGATTGGATTAGATTCCCTACAGTATGGAAACAGGCCCTTGGCACAACAGGTCCACACCGACCCTCCAAAGAGTAACCCACCCAGACCCATTCCCATATACTTACCCCTGACTAATGCACCTAATATTACGGGCAACTTAGCACAGCCAATCCACCTAACCTGCACATCGTTTGAAATGTGGGAGGAAACCGGAGCACCCGGAGGAAACCCACGCAAACACAGGGAGAATGTGCAAACTCACAGATAGTCGCCTGAGGCTGGAATCGAACCTGGGTCCCTGGCACTGTGAGGCAGTAGTGCTTACAGTAATGAGAAAGGATCTTGGGCTCAGACACCGTGAAGTAGGATCATCACGCATGGAGACGAAACCCTAAAGGGAGTAGTTCCACGTCTTAACAGTAGTTAGAGTATGGCAGCTGGGGGTTCTTCACTCACGTTCAATGCATTAAGCTTTTTTCTGGATAGCCACATTTCAGACAGCATTGCTGGCTCATAGCTCATTCCTTTTCTTATAAAAACAGCAAAGGTTTTGAAGGTTATTGCTCTAAGAAGAGACCGCAGACAGGCTGAGCAGACCGAGCTGGGAAAGCTCTCCCTGTTAAGGAGACATGATAATCCTGAACCGAGGTATGTGGTCAAACCAAGTCGGAAGCATACAAAATCCATATTCTGACCCAAGCAGGATTTGTGAGGGAAGATGTCAATTTCTCGTAGAATGGGGGGAGGGGAATATTAAAATCGCAGAACTACCGACAGGTAAATGGGTAAGGATGCTGATCACTCATAACCAAAGTGAACAGAAATAACTATCGTCCATAACATCAAATCACTCCTAAGTCCTTGACAGCCAATGAAGTTGTTCTGAAGTGCAGTCAGTGGGCAGTGTTTAATGAAGGTGATGGGGGTCTCCCTTGTTAGCTGGATTAACTTTGACTCAGGCACTGGCCTGGACATCTGGAGGTCTTCTCCAGGGTCCTTGATTGTGGAGAAGTCCAACCAGCCAGCTGTTGACCAACAGCGCCACCATGCAGGTGATGGCTGCTGCTGGTATAGCATCCAGCCAAGGCCCAGTGTTCCCCTTGGATCCCAAACCATGGTGAATGGCATTGGGAGGGAGGAGGTCCCGGGCAGCAAGAGCGGTGGGTGGCTCTGATCAGACCCCCTGTTCTTGCCAACATTGGGTCCATCACTGGGGTACTGAGTGCCTCATAGAATCCCTAAAGTGTGGAAGCTGGCCATTCAAGTCCACACCAAACCTCTGAAGAAAATCCCACGCAGACCCTTCTACATTACCCGATAACCCTACATTTCCTACGCCAAATCCAACACCAGGGGAGATCTCAAAGAACTTAGCACAGAGTTGTTGGCTAAACTTCCTACATCGCTAGAGGGGTTTGAAAGGCCTACGGTTTAACGTACCATCCAGTATGAAAGAAATCTCATCTAATGATGTAGCTTTCACAACATTTCCCCATTTCAAAGGAGAAAGTGAGCACTGCAGATGCTGGAGATCAGAATCAAAGAATGTGGTGCTGGAAAAGCACAGCTGGTCAGGCAGCATCGGAAGATCAGGAGAATCAACGTTTTGGGCGTAAACCTTTCATCAGGAATAAAGTGGGACTTGGTTTGTGTCTGTTCTGAAGAAGGGTCACTGGACCCGAAACGTTAACTCTGTTTTCTCTCTCTCCGCAGGGGCTACCAGACCTGCTGAGTTTCTCCAGCGATTTCTGTTTCTGATTTCCAGCATCTGCAGTTCTTTGGGGTTTCTGTTTTAGGTTTGTGTCATGTCTTTGAGACACTTCATCCAAAAAGGCAGAAAGAAACACCTTGTGCCACCCAGACTGTTCAACCATGTCAGGCGTCACTGTTATGACCAGCATTCCCACTAATACAAGTCTTGCCAGTGAACTGCATATTTTATGTAAATGAAATGGAGTTGACAGGCTGTGAGACACAAGGTATGCACATTTTCCTAAAAGTGAAGGTATTTGCTGGAAACCAGAAGCAGACAAAGAGGTGTGAAAATGCGATGACTGGAAATGCACATCAGTATAAAAGTGAGGAGGCTGCTCATTCGGACAAGGTGATAGCGTCCTTGATTATCTTCAGACAGGTTGTAAACAGCCCAGACTCCAAAATGTCTGAGAGTTTGGAAAGATTTTAGGGCTCATTTGCTTACAGGTAACAGATACTGCCTCAGGCAGAAGGCTTTCAAGTTAAAATAAAATTGTACAATGAAAGGAGAGTGGCCAGTTCAGCAGCAATGTGTGTGAAGAAAGGTTGCTGGGGAAGCTCGCCCTGGGACTCTTGCTCTTTCTAATGTCAAGCCTGTAAGCCCTGGTTTTATTTTACCTTTTGCGCCAAGGAGTATTTATTTGTTGACACCATGTGCTCCTACTCCAGGGACACCCAGGCATGCATGTGACCACAGAGGAGGGGCAAGCAATCAGCTATATCCCCTGTTTATATGTCTTTTTTTTTTCTTTTACCCCCACACTGCCATCTAACTTATATTAGTGCTTATATTATCCCCATCACTCATGGTGTGTGCGTGTTCAGATGTGAGGCACAGTGAAAGACAACAGATGGACACATTTTTATTCAATTTGCCAAGGGGTGTTTATTGGGATTGTTGCAAGTATTTTGGAACAGCATCGTTTACGTGGGTAGCCTGTCGGGTTTGGATAGGATAAGTTATTTCGGTATTCTATTTTCATTCTTTGTGTTACATTCTGTAACCTTGCAAATAAGTTATGTTTTTGTTTAACACTGAGTAATCAGACCAGCTGATTCTCTCTTGGAATATCCACTTGCTTAACTCAAATAGTAAAGTTAGGTCTGTGCTACCTTCCTGGCATGTTTCCAGGTGGTCTGGCCTGGCCTATAACACAAGTATTTACATTTTAATATGATTGGGCTTTTGATTTTTAAAATTGTTCATCTCATGAAGTGGAAGGATTTTGTGAAACTTGAAAGGGTTCAGAAATGATTTGCAAGGATGTTGCCAGGGTTTGAGCTATCTGATTAGATTAGATTCCCTACAGTGTGGAAACAGGCCCTTCGGCCCAACAAGTCCACACCAATCTTCCGAAGAGCAACCCACCCAGACCCATTCCCCGACCTTACATTTATCCCTGACTAATAGAGTTCTTTAAGGAAGTGACCAAGTTGTTAGATGAAGAAAGGCTGTTGATGTCATATACATGGACTTTAGTAAGGCATTTGATAAGGTTCCCCATTGGAGACTAATGGAGAAAGTGAAGTTACAGGGTCTTCTAGCTAGGTGGATAAAGAACTGGTTGAGCAACAGGAGACAGAGAGTAGTAGTTGAAGGGAGTTTGTCGAAATGGAGAAAGGTGACCAGTGGTGTTCCACAGGGGTCAGTATTGGGGTCACTGTTGTTCGTGATATACATAAATGATCTGGAAGAGGGAACTGTTGGTATGATCAGCAAGTTTGCAGATGACACAAAGATTGGTGGAGTAGCAGAAAGCATAAGGGACTGTCAGAGATACAGGAGGATATAGATAAACAGGAGAGTTGGGCAGAAAAGTGAGAGATGGTTTTCAATTCAGACAAATGTGAGGTGATACATTTAGGCAAGTCTAATTCTAGAGCGAATTATACAATGAATGGAAGAGCCTTGGGAAAAGTTGATGGGCAGAGAGATCTGGGAGTGCAGGTCCATTGTACCCGGAAGGTTGCTGCACAGGTGGATAGAGTGGTCAAGAAGGCATATAGTATGCTTGCCTTCATTGGACGGGGTATTGAGTATAGGAGCTGGCAAGTCATGTTAACATTGTACAAGACATTGGTTCCGCCGCATTTAGAATATTGTGTACAGTTCTGGCTGCCCCATTACCAAAAGGATGTGGACACTTTGGAGAGGGTGCAGAGAAGGTTTACGAGGATGTTGCCTGGTGTGGAAGGTGCTAGCTATGAAGAGAGTTGAGTAGGTTAGGCTTATTTTCACTAGAATAAAGGAGATTGAGGGGGAACCTGACTGAGCTTTACAAAATCATGAAGGGTATAGACTGGGTAGATAGAGACAAACTTTTTCCCAGGGTGAGGGATTCAATAACGAGAGGTCACGCTTTCAAGGTGAGAGGTGGAAAGTTTAAGGGGGATACACACGGCAAGTACTTCACACAGAGGGTGGTGGGCGTTTGGAACGTGTTGCCAGCAGAGGTGGTAGAGGCAGGCACGGTAGATTCATTTAAGATGTGTCTGGACAGATGCATGAGTAGGTGGGGGCAGAGGGATACAGATGCTTAGGAATAGACCGACAGGTTTAGACAGTAGATTTGGATTGGCTCAGGCTTGGAGGGCCGAAGGGCCTGTTCCTGGGCTGTAAATTTTCTTTGTCCTTTGATCTTGTTTTAATGCACCTAACACTACGGGCAATTTAGTATGGCCAATTCACCTGCCCTGCACATCTTTGGACTGTGGGAAGAAACCGGAGCACCCGGAGGAAACCCACGCAGACACGGGGGGAATGTGCAAACTCCTTACAGACGGTCGCCTGAGGCTGGAATCAAACCTGGGTACCTGGCGCGGTGAGGCAGCAGTGCTCACCACTGAGCCACTGTGCCACGCAGAGAGGCTGAATAGGTTGGGGTTGTTTTCCCTGGCGTGTCAAAGGCTGAGGGGTGACCTTATAGAAGTTTATAAAACCATGAGGGGCACGGATAGGGTGGGGAGTCAGAACTAAAATGGCAGCAGTGGAGTAGCAGCATATAACGTAGGCCTCTCAGCACAGGAGTCTGTTGCTTATCTAGTCAGTTTGCCTTTACTATTTTCTTTTCCTTGTTTTTCTGTTTTTAAGGTCTTTCAGTTGGTATATATACAATAGAAAAACTCACATTCACTTACCTCCATTTCAAAAGCTTCAATCATGAGCTTCTCCTAAGCGGCTGTTGTATCTGGCGGGTCTTTCTCGATGTGTTGTCTCGGCCTATGGTGTTGGAACGGTTGTCCCAGCTTGTGATCTTGACAGTGTCCAGCTTGAATCTAAACCTTCGTTGAGTGCCCTTGGCTTGGGTTTTCTGATGGCTCACCGTTTCGTTTTCTCCATGGGTAGCCACCCAGTGATCCGATGGCCCAGCAGTTTTATTTTTAACTGGTGTTTTTAGCGGTGGTATTTCTTCAGTGGCTTTTGACCCAGTGATGTGGCGTCCCAGCATTTCAGTATTTGTCCCGTCGTGTTGTTCTCATCGTGGATCTGCTTTCTTTGAGACCAGGAGCCTTTAACTGGACTTTGTTGAACTTTGTCTTATATTTATGCAGTTTTACTTAATTTTGTAACTGGTGATTTTATCAGGACTATTGTCATTATAGGCACCATGCTAGGGGAGCTTATAACACTTTTCATTGTATTTTTATTGTAAGAATACATACGACAATAAATTCTAATTCTAATTCTAGAAGGCATAAGTTTATAGGGTGAGAGGGAAAAGATATAAAAGGGACCTAAGGGACAAACGTTTTCATGTGGAAGGTAGCGTGTGTATGGATTGAGCTGCCAGAGGAAGTGGTGGAGGCTGGTACAATTACAGCATTTAAAAGGCATCTGAATGTGTATATGAATAGGAAGGGTTTAGAGGGATATGGGCCAAGTGCTGGCAAATGGGATGAGATTAGGTTGGGATATCTGGTCGGCTTGGACGGGTTCATACAGTCATAGAGATGTACAGCACAAAAACAGACCCTTTGGTTCAACCCATCCATGCTGACCAGATATCCCATCCCAATCTAGTCCCACCTGCCAGCACCCGGCCTATATCCCTCCATCCCTTCCTATTCATATACTCATCAAGATGCCTTTTAAATGTTGCAATTGTACCAGCCTCCACCACTTCCTCTGGCAGCTCATTCCATACACGCAGCACCCTCTGTGTGAAAAAGTTGCCCCTTAGGTGTCTTTTATATCTTTCCCCTCTCAACCTAAACCTATGCCCTCTAGTTCTGGACTCCTCCATCCCAGGGAAGAAACTTTGTCTATTTGTCTTATCCATGTCACTCATAATTTTATAAACATCTATAAGTTGGACTGAAGGGTTTGTTTCCATGCTGTACATCTCTATAACTCTATGTATGTATCACCTCATGATTCGACAGTAGAGCTAACAAAGTTTTGCGAAATGTAATTTCTCTGTTATTCCACTAGATGGTGACTGAATACCATCATTGGCCAAAGGCTGGTCCATGACCTTAACTTGTTATTTTATGTTAGAGACTGGGAGAACACAGCAAGCCAGGCAGCATCAGGAGGTGGAGAAGTCGACGTTTCAGGAGTGACCCTTCTTCAGGACTGGGGGTGGGTGTAAGGGGGGCTGCAGGTAAAGGGGGTGGGGGTAGCGGCATTGGGGTGAGGTAGGGGTAGGTGGAGTTCTCGGTCTCTGACTGCACTAAACACTATATAGGACAAACAGGAAGACAGCTAACAATCCGCATACATGAACATCAACTAGCCACAAAACGACACGACCAGCTATCCTTAGTAGCCACACACGCAGACAACAAGCAACATGAATTCGACTGGGACAACACTACTATCATAGGGCAAGCCAGACAGAGAACAGCCAGGGAATTCCTGGAGGCATGGCATTCATCCACAAACTCCATCAACAAACACATCGACCTGGACCCAATATACCAACCACTACAGCGGACAGCTGAAACTGACAACCGGAAGAGGCAGGGACAGACCACTATAAACACCGGAGGAAACATCAAAGAAGTGCTTCGCAGGAGGCTCCCAAGCACTGATGATGTCGCCTAGCCAGGGGACGAAACGTTTGCAACAAAAACTTCCAGCTTGGCAAACAGAACAACAACAACGAGCACCCGAGCTACAGATCTTCGCACAAACTTCTCTGTCTCCCACAGACGGTCATACCCTCTCCCCCTTTATCTGCAGCTCCCTTTACCACCACCCCCAGTTCTGAAGAAGGGTTACACCGGAAACACCGCCTTGTCCACCTCCTGATGCTGCCTGGCTTGCTGTGTTCTTCCAGCCTCCTGCCGGTCTACCTTGGATTGCAGCAGCTGCAGTTTTTTTTGTTTCTAATTTGAGTGGGTGGAAACCAAAGTTTTCTTGGGAACTTCAACATTGTGTTTTCCAAAACGGGCACTGAGCCAGACATATCAGAAACAAGTACAGCACTTACTAAATGCAGGTCCTCAATGGAAGTCATGGATAAGCACAGTGGCCCCATGTTTAAAAGTGGACTCCTTCCCTTTCTTGAAGAAGTAATGAAGAGGATTGATGAGGGTAGAGCGTTGGATGTGATCTATATGGACTTCAGTAAGGCCTTCAACCAGATTCACCATGGGAGACTAATTAGCAAGGTGAGATCTCATGGAATACAGGGAGAACTGGCCATTTGGATACAGAACTGGCTCAAAGGTAGAAGACAGAGGATGGTGGTAGAGGGTTGTTTTTCAGACTGGAGGCCTGTGACCAGTGGAGTGCCACAAGGATCGGTGCGAGGTCCATTACTTTTCGTCCTTTACGTAAATGATTTGGATATGACTATAAGAGGTACAGTTAGTAAGTTTGCAGATGACACCAAAATTGGAGGTGTAGTGGACAGCGAAGAGGGTTACCTCAGATTACAACAGGATCTTGATCAGATGGGCCAATGGGCTGAGAAGTGGCAGATGGAGTGGAATTTAGATAAATATGAGGTGGTGCATTTTGGGAAAGCAAATCTTAGCAGGACTTATACACTTAATGGTAAGGTCCGAGTGAGTGTTGCAGAACAAAGAGACCTTGGAGTGCAGGTTCAAAGCTCCTTGAAAGTGGAGTTGTAGGTAGATAGGATAGTGAAGGCGGCATTTGGTATGCTTTCCTTTATTGGTCAGAGTATTGAGTACAGGAGTTGGGAGGTCATGTTACGGTTGTACAGAACATTGGTTAGGCCACTGTTAGAATATTGCATGCAATTCTGGTCTCCTTCCTATCGGAAAGATGTTATGAGTATTGAAAGGGTTCAGAAAAGATTTACAAGGATATTGCCAGGGTTGGAAGATTTGAGCTATAGGGAGAGGTTGAACAGGCTAGGGTTGTTTTCTTTGGAGTGTCGGAGGCTGAGGGGTGACCTTATAGAGGTTTATAAAATCATGAGGGGCATCGATAGGATAAATATCTAAGTCTATTCCCTGGAGTGAGGGAGTCCAGAACTAGAGGGCATAGGTTTAGGGTGAAAGGGGAAAGATATAAAAGAGACCTAAGGGGCAACATTTTCACGCAGACAGTGGTACGTGTATGGAATGAGCTGCCAGAGGATGTGGTGGAGGCTGGTACAATCGCAACATTTAAAAGACATTTGGGTGGGTATATGAATAGAAAGGGTTTAGAGGGATATGGGCCAAGTGCTGGCAAATGGGACTAGATTGCGTTGGGATAACTGGTTGGGATGGACGAGTTGGACCGAAGGGTATGTTTCCGTGCTGTACATCTCTGTGACTCTGGTAGAAACTTTTCACCAGATGTTTAAACTGACAGAATGGACAAAGTGACTGAAAATTCAACTCAGAAATCCCTGCTTGCAGTGACCAAAAACACTGACAAAACAAAAATAATAACCACAACACGGTCTGTTCTTGGGTAGCCATATCTGCATAAATTTATTAGTCTGAGACACGTACTGTAGATACAAACATAATTAAATACAAGAAACAATTTCTAAACATCAATCACCTTGGTAAATGTTGTCCGTACACCTTCTTCAATCAGAGTCTTTTATTTTTGGGAAGAAAACGATAATCAAAAAGTAGTCAGCTGTTGAAACCTCAAACCGCAGGAAGATTTTAGATTTTTCTTTAATCATTTCAACTGAATTAATGTGAGCAACATACCCAGTCCGTCCCAGAGCAGTGGGTCAAACATCACCCTTCGTGCACACCTCCCTCCAACCCAATGACCAGATAATTTCAAGTCCTTGGTTGAATTATACTGTCCTGAGGCTCTTTATAATGCCAATCATCCACAAAAATAGAAGAATTTTGGAAGCCCTTTATCACTTATCCCATTGACAAAACACCTGATAAAGGGACAAGCCCCTTGTATTACTGAGGTTCAAGGATGAGACAAAATGGTGGACAGCCAGTGGCAGCCATTTTGAGACCTGAAGGCCAATATAGAAAAACAATTGTCCCAATTATTTGTTTCAGTCATCCAGTTATGTTCCTTCCTCCAGTTTGTGAAAGGAGAGATTGTATTTAATTCCAAAGCATAGATCATCAAACTCTCTGTGACACGTTATTACAACCACAGCCTACAGCAACCGTCACTAATTTAAAATCAAGCATTAAAATATATTCTGTCTGAAAACAAAATGGTGGATACCTGTCCCTGTATTTAACTGGGTTTGTAACCAATTATAATAAATCTCATTCCTGATATTGCCTTGACCTTAGGAAAATTCTGAGGGCACACAAACAGAGAGTATATGTTTAAATTGATAGATGGTGTCAATTCATATGGTGACTGTGATCTGTTCAGCAAGTGCTTGGGAGATGGAAAAGAGAGCAGTGTTGTTCGGGGAGCTATTTTAACAGGGCATTACCTCAAATCCTATAAGAGAGGATATTGGTGAGGCATCTTCTGGAGTACTGTATCCAGTTTAGGTTTCCCAGTTAGAGGAAAGATATTATTAAGCTGGAGAGGGTTCAGAAGAGATTTACCAGGATGTTGCCGGGTATGGAAGGTTTGAGTTATAAGGGAAGGCTGGATAGGCTGGGACTTTTTTCACCAGAGTGTAGGTGGTTGAGAGGCGACCTGACAAAAGTTTATAAAATGATGAGGGGTGTGGGTACAGTTAAAGGGAGTTGTCTTTTCCGTAGGATGGGGGATTTCAAGATGAGGGGACACATTTTTAAGGTGAGAGGAGAGAGATTTTAAAAAGGCATTATGGGTGACCTTTTTACACCCAGAGGGTGGTTTCTGTGTGGAATGAACGTCCTGAGGAAGTGGTGGATGCGGGTACAGTTCCAATATTTAAGGAACATTTGGGTAAGTACACAAACAGAAAGGTTTGGAGGGATATGGGCCTGGAGCAGGCAGGTGGGACTAGTTTAGTTTGGGATTACTTTCAGCATAAACTTGGTTGGACTGAAGGGTCTGTTTCCATGCTGTATGACCCTGTGAGTGGACTCTCTCTGTCCATGCTTGCCTTGTGAGGTAAATAAAGCAGAACAAATCACTATGGCAACAATGTTCTTCTTCCATTCTCTGACATGCTCATCACTTAAAGTGTCAATGGTAGCCATGATGTGGAGGAACAAGGTTAAAACTCACACAACACCAGGTTATAGTCCAACAGGTTTAATTGGAAGCACTAGCTTTCGGACCGCTGCTCCTTTATCAGGCAGCTAAGGAGGAGCAGCACTTTGAAAGCTAGTGCTTCCAAATAAACCTTTTGGGCTATAACCTGGTGTTGTGCGATTTTTAACACAATTTAAAATGGAAGGGGTGTTTGTAGGCAGTAATAGACACATCCTTGATTTAATTACTGCATCCTCGGTGTTTAACGGTGTGAGACTGAGTTGCGCATACATGATTGACTCTCGATGTTTATCATTGAAGCTGGCTACAAGTTCTGACTATACAGCGTCCCCGCTTTCCCCCCAACAACACAGAAGTACTGGAAGCATTTTGTTTAAGGGCTCCCTAGTCATATCATTACTAAACATCCCATTGGCGCATTGTGGAATAATCCAGGACAATTAAAAAACAAAACACAATCTGCTGCTTTTGTACTGTATTAAGGCTGTATAAAATATAATCATTAAAAATAGTACAGAGTCCTTGCTGAGGAAAGGATCATTGGGAATATTAACACACTCGATGGAATACCTCATGGTTAGTGTTTAAATCGGGTGATATTGCGAGGTAGTATGTGCGTGTGTGTGTGTATGTGTGTGTGCAGATACACACACACACATCCAAACAAGCAGCAAATAAAAAGTGTAAAAGCACTTTAAGTCTACGAAGTAATGCAATGTATGACTTGACGAGCCAATTCCTACAAGATTCAGCATCATGCACAAGGTTTAACATGAATACACATCAAGGCTATTGTCCTTGTAAGAGGATGCATCGATTACAGTGCACTTGACAAAGAGCCAAGAATTTACCAAAACAAAACTGCAACTCTGTTCGGGGACGGACTGGGGAGATCAGCCCATGAATCAACCAATTTCTTTTCATTTTTATGATTCTGCATCCGCCACCTCACACCCCCTCTCGACAGGGTAACGGCCCAACTTGCTGCACAAATCTAGACAGTGAGTGCTGGTAAGCTGTTCGACTACGTGGGTCTTCACAACCAAAGCCAATCCTGATCTCACCCAATTGTCAATTGTCAGATGGAATCAGGTAACTGGGTAATTAGTGCTGGGATCCGGGGAGGTCACCTTCCAAAATCAACACTGTTCAGGGTCATCAAAGTTCACTAATTCACGGGCAGCTGAGGTAAATGACTTTGCACGAACTGGACAATTAAATTCGGGCCTTCCAACCTGCACGGTTGACAAAATTAAGTTTGACAGACTTTGTTATAAACCTTCATTAGCAGAATCAGGGAGGGAACCTTGAATCAATCCCTTAAACAACAAAACAACTTTTACTTTAAGAAAGTCTTTCTGAGCTCTGCTGACTTCTGTTGAGATTCCAGTTGATATTCTGCTTCATTTCCTTGACGCCTGTCACTAACTGCAATGGGGACTTTGGGTTCAATCGTATGAAAGAAGCAAAACCTAAGAAGACACGTTATCGTAAAGTTACTGGAATGTACCACTGCATTCACCACCTTCTGGCTTCGTGTCAGGGACCATGGCTATTTCTTGCTGGTTTCACAGAGCCCTGTAGCTGTTGGCGTACAGTGTCGCTCAGCCAGTGACAGAACACACTTACTGGAAGGATGGGTACAGGCACTGGGCACAGGCACAGTGGCTCAGTAGTTAGCATTGCTGCCTCACAGTGTCAGAGGCCCAGGTTCGATTCCAGTCTCGGGCAACTGTGTGCACGTTTGCACGCTCTCCCTCATTGAATCTGTGGGCGTCCTCCCATAGTCCAAAGATATGTAGGTTTAGGTGGATTGGCCACGTTCAATGATCCTGTAGTGTCCAGGGATGTGCAGGCTAGATGGATTAGCCATGGGAAATATAGGGTTACAGAGGTGCAACTGGGTCTGGCTGGGATGCTCTTTGGAGGGTCAGTGTGGGCCGAATGACCAGCTGCCACGCTGTAGAGATTCTATAATTCATGGAAAGTTGTGGTGACCTATAAACTGAATAAGCTTCACTAATTTCCCATGAACGCTCCCTCAGAAGAGCAAAACAAATCATAGAATCATTACAATGTGGAAACAGGCCATTCAGCTCAACAAGTCCACACCGACCCTCTGAGGAGTAAACCACCCAGACCCATTCTATTACTCTATTACACTACATTTCCCATGACTAATGCACCTAACCTACACACCCCTGAATGCTATGGGTAAATCAGCATGGCCAACTCACCTAACCTGCACACCTTTGGACTGTGGGAGTAAACTGGAGCACCCAGAGGAAACCCATGTAGACACGGGGAGAATGTGCAAACTCCACAGACAGTCACCCGAGGGTGGAATCGAACTTGGGTCCCTAGCGCTGTGAGACAGCAGTGCTAACTATTGAGCCACCGTGCTGCCGGTGGGGTGTGCAGTCGTGGAGTTACGAGGGTCAGTTGGGGCGAGAGAGCTAGCTGTCTTCAAGTTGGAAAGAGCTCGCGAGACCTGACCTCTTGTGAGCAGCCAATAGAGCTGCACTATGGTCTGACAACCTGGAGAGGCTAGACGTTGTACCTGACCTGATTTACAGCAAAGCTGACTTGGCCAGAGACTGGGAAAGCAAAGATTTCTCCAATAGGCTTCACAAAGTTCAATGACACTGACAAAAGACACGTCGTCGAATTGTAGAGGAAGAAGCCGACTCCTTTACGGGTGTGGTTAATTAAATTTGATATGGAAATGTGTTGCTGGAAAAGCGCAGCAGGTCAGGCAGCATCTAGGGAACAGGAGAATCGACGTTTCGGGCATTAGCCCTTCTTCAGGGCTAATTTCCATCTCTGATCTCCAGCATCTGCAGACCTCACTTTCTCCTCTAATTAAATTTGATACCTTACAATAAGGTGAAGTCAAAACTTTTAGTGAATGGGAAACACAGAGAAGTGTAAATCCTGACTACCTTCCCCTACGCAGTCACTACTCGGACACTCCCAAAACTAGAGTTGATGATGTGGAGGTGCCGGTGTTGGGCTGGGGTGCGGACAAGGTCAGAAGACACCAGGTTATAGAGTCCAACAGGTTTATTTGGAATCACAAGCTTCCGGAGCACTGCCCCTTTGTCAGGTGAAATGGGCAAGCCTCAAAACTAGGAGTCAGTGATGACTGCAAATGCTAGAGATTAGAGTCAAGAGTATGGTGCTGGAAAAGCACAGCCGGTCAGGCAGCAGGAAAATCAACGTGTCAGGCATAAGCTCTTCAGCAGGAATCAGCCTCATGCCTTATGCCTGAAACGTCGATTTTCCTGCTCCTTGGGTGCTGCCTGGCCTGCTGTGCTTTTCCAGCACTACACTCTCAACTCAAGACTCAAAACCATGTGGAATGCGCAAGATTTAAATCAGAAGTGGGGCCTAAAGAGGTTCCATTGCCGAAATGGTCACATGATGGTCAGCCGGGATTATTGGAGTGTGGTCAGGGTGGGGCACAATGTGAAAATAAATGAACAGAAGCACTGTAATCTCTGCATCCCCACTATTAACTTGTAAACTGTGACAGCTTAAGGCTAAATAAATGAAAACAAGACATTCTTAAAAGCCATGACAAAGTAACATATCTCATCAATAAGGCTTGAGGCACTGTTTATATTCAATCCAGAGTGACCATTTATTTCTTTTGTTTTTTGCAGGACAAACACAATTATCTTTTATTTTGCTTTTCTTTGCAAGACGTCATCATTACAGCACAATTTCTTCCTTCTCTCCCCCCACCCCTCTCTTTTTCCCTGTCATGAGCTTCAGCTGAGTGAGGTGATATTTGAGCGTCCACCAGGAGGCGCTACGATGCGGTGACCACTGCGTCGAGGGCCGTCGTCCACTTGTGCCCCTGTTGAGAGAGAGGATGGGAGTGGCCATGAAGGACAGCTGCCCCTGCAAGGTGCCAACAATTCCATGCCAACCCCCCTTCCCCACGCCCACCCACCACCCTCCACACAACCATCTCCACTACCCCTGCCATTCCTTACAATGACCTCCAATCCCCTCAACACGCTCCACTTTCCTTGCCCTGGGTCAGGAGGTCGATTGAGTTCAAGTCATGTCAGTCCCATTCAGTCACGCCATCTCCACATGACTTGCTAAAGTGCGGAGGCAAACTCAATGTCCCAGCAATACAGCAACAATTTGGTAAAGGCACATATTTTGGAGAGAGTGAGTTGGCCAACACCCTTTGCTCAGGCAGCAGGGGTCATTTGAAGATGGTTTCTCCTCTAATCCCCTGCTTTCTCAGTCTCTGTTATCTTTGGCTTTTCCCCACTGTTCAGACACAGGAGTTTCTCTCTTTCTGCCTACAACTTACCTGTGTCTCTTTCTGCCTTACTCACCATCCCTCTACTCTCAGAGAACCTGCCCATTAGTATGTACTACACAAGGTGGCTGAGCAACCAATAGGAACCAATCTCACCGACTCAAGGCCGGTCATGCAAGACTATTAGCGACAAGGGTAGATGTATCTCCGTGATTTCCAGGCTCAGCCTGGAAGTGGGAGACCTCGGAGGAGGAATACCTGTGGCTCACCAAGCAGCTGATTGGCTATTGGTAGTCTTTCGATTGGAATTAGGCCTTGGGACGAGGAATTACTGGAATGGCAAGAACTGCTTGACAGTCAAAGCCATAGGCCATGGTTGCTGCAGAAGCAACACCTCCATTTCCACCCTCCCTGAGCCCTCAGGATCACCCAAGGGTAAGGTAAGTGGTAATTTGGAGGGGAAGGGGGATGCTGGTTTTTGGTGAGAGTTGTGATGAGGCACTGGTGGGAAGGTGGGGGTGTTGCTAAGAAGTGGTTCTGTGTCCAGTTCTCTGACACTGCCCAGGTTAGTGTGAGCTGGAATGTACCTCACCCGACTGGCACCCTGCCGGCAAACGTTTACCAGAAGGGTGGGACGGTTCTCCTGCCCACAGACCAGGCAGTGGGAGACCCTTAAGTGGCCATTCATAGATCAGTTTAGGACTTCAATTGGCAGCAGAGTGTTAAGTTTGGGTGTTCATCGACGCAGATTTTAAATCAGGCAGGATTCTGGTCTGCCTCTCTCATGACATTTCATTCCCACCTCTGGGCCCACCAACTCAGGGTCCGGAAGACCTGACCCCTCCTAACAGGCTCAAGCGATCTCTCCGCTACTGGGCAGGAAGAACTGGAGCAAATGCCCATTCTCACCGACAGCGCTGCCATCTAACTTCCATTGTTTACTGACTTGTGTCACAACGGCCTCCGTTTCTCACCCCCACAGCACGGTCCAAGCAAAATAAAGCATCTGCTTCTCTCTCCCGGCTAATGCTGTTGATGTTTGTGGTTTGACAAGGGGAGAGTGGGCGGGGGGGGGTTACTGGGGTGCCTGCCCATTACAGGGAGGGGCAATTAGAATCTATTTCTCTCTAGGTTCTGGGAGTGGGTGCTGAACATTTCCCAACGCCTGTGGTTTGCCTCAGCCTCAAACAGCTGATGATTCTCGTAGGAAATGTAACGTCCAAGGTCGACTCTTGAACTCTGGGCCCTAAAGGGGGTTGGTAAGGCCTGGTCAAGGTCCCTGAATCAGTACGTTTAAAGATCAAGCCAGGGAATGCTTGACCTTGACATCGGGTGGGGATATCTTTCTTTCCCCAGCATTCGTACTCATCACCTTAACCCAAACCAATACTGTTACATCAAGAAGACAAAGGGCAAGTTGCAATCAGGGGTTAGGGAAATCGAGGATTCAGAAACAATCATCGTTACAGGGAGGCTTTCACACTGTGTTCTTTTTAAAAAAAAAAGCAAAAAAGCAACAGCAAACCTACTCACTCAAGGTACTATAGACTCCTGCTTTTTGCTCCTTTGGATCTATTGTCCAAATAATGTGAAAACCCTCCAAGGAACTGTAATTCTTTACTGAGACTGTCTGCTCGAAGGGTTGAGGAGCTTGGGGAATTGGCTTTTGTCCAACAAATTAAATCCAGTCAGTTGTATTCACAAAACCCTTTGCCTCGAGGGCCCCAAGTAAGTTTGATGTTTAAACTTGATAGTTCCATACCTGCATTAGATTTTGTAAAACCATCAGTAGGGTCGCCCTATTGAAATGAATGGAAATGTTTAATTGACAACGGCAAACCGCCAATTCTTCTGAAGGGCTCAAGATTACCCTCTAATTCCAGCTTCAAAATATGGTGATGTCGCTGGTTCATCAAATAATTGCTTCACAGAGCAAACTCCGGCATTTTGAATAATTTTAATAAAAAGCAATCTAAATGTCATTCTCATTTTAAAAAATGTAGTCATAGACATCAACAACATTCAAAAGGTGTCCTCAGTGCAATAACGTGTCCCAAAAGGGCAATGGTCAAGCAAAACCACTTGTCTGATAGACTGCTCCCATACCCCCCCCTACCCTCAACTCTGGGTTTTGGTTAAAAACTTAGTGAGTAAACAGGCAGGAGGCTGGAAGAACACAGCAAGCCAGGCAGCATCAGGAGGTGGAGAGGTTGATGTTTCGGGTGTAACCCACCTCCTGACGCTGCTTGGCTTGCTGTGTTCTTCCAGCCTCCCGCTTGTCTACCTTGGGTTCCAGCATCTCCAGTTTTTTTTTGTCTCTAACCTAGTCAGTGAAGCTGCGTTTGTCAGCCACCTGATGGTCAGTACGTGCAGAATTAAACCTGATTGGTATCAACATGTTGCCCAGCCAAGATCACCTTAGAGTCTACTTACTTCTAGAGTGCCCTGCACCACCATGCTATCGAGGGGGCCAGAAGAAGGCCAGTCAGTCAGTGAGGTGTTGGATAAGGGTTGGGTGGGAGCAGAAGGGACAGGTTGGATCAGGGTATGTGTTTCCTCAGTGACAGAGGTTATACAGAACGTCAAACATCACTCCTGGTCCTGACAGACCCCATGAAGTACATTCAGCTATTGCATTTAGTTCTGGTTGCCTCATTATAAGATGGATGTGGAAGCTTTAGTGAGGAGATTTACCAGGATGCTGCCTGGACTGGAGGGCATTTCTTATGAAAAAAGATTGAGGGAGCTAGGGTTTTTCTCATTGGAGCGAAGAAGGATGAGAGGTGACTTGATAGAGGTGTGCAAGATGATGAGAGGCACAGATAGAGTGGATAACTAGAGACTCTTTTCCCAGGGCCAAAATGGCAATCACGAGGAGACATAATTTTAAGCTGATTGGATGAAGATGTCAGAGATTAGTTCTTTATGTAGAGAGTGGTGGGTGCGCAGAATGCACTGCCAGTGGTGGTGGTAAAGTCAGAGACATTAGGGTCATTTAAGCAACTCTTGGTTAGGCACATGGATAATAGTAAAGTGAAGGGTATGTAGGCTAGTTTGATCTTCGAATAGGATAAAAGGCCAGTGCACCATCGAGGACCGAACGCCCTGTGCTGTGGTGTTCTACCGTTTATGGGTGGGATAGGACACCAACTCACATGCTCATGGGGATCAGCATTTGAAGTTAGGAGGCTGCTCTGATGAAGTCGCTATGGCGATAGCAATGACAGGAATCTGGCAGTAGGCCATTCCTCTGCTAAATGCCCTTATCCATATCCACTGGGCTGCTGGTATCAAACCTGTTCCTCTAACTCCACAACAATGTCAGTCATTCGCTGAGATTGGTCAATCCTTCTGTCACACAGATGTTTTGTTTCTGTTGAAGTGCATGGATTTGAACTACGACTGAGATAGTCAAAATGGAGGAGTTGGCAGATGGAAGTCATATGGTTAATCCTATGCATGGTTTCCTTAGAAACATCTAGAAGCTAGCACTTTTAAAATATAATCCTGGAACTTTAAACGTGGATGTTTTGTCTTAGCTCAGCTGTCTCTGATCATGCCCGGTATTAAAGCTAAATTCTAATTCAAAAGGAAAACAAAGGTCTCCCAGGAACTAACGAAAGATCACAACCATTCTGCAACACTGATTGTCTTGGAGATGTACAGACATCAAGCTTCCCAGATTATCTCAATCCTGTTGGGTCAACAGCCTGGACACTGAATTTAGCCTCAGTACCTTGATAATGATGGTGGGGGGGAAAAAAAAGAATTAAATCAGAAATTATACTCTGACATTGGAACCTATGGACGTCAATGGAGAGGAGAATGGAGCCTCATGTTTCCCAGAACCTGTCAATACATTTTAGATCCCGAAGTGTGAAAACTGGGCTGAAGTAATTTATTGTTGGACTTTTGATTTCTTTATTCTTCTTGTCCGTTTCCCCCAAGAATTTTGATTTAAGAATCTGTACCGAGGTACCTAAGATGGTGCTGTTGATTTGTAAACTTTTCACTGACCTCATGTGACAATAAAGCTAATTCTAATTCTCATTATCAGAACAGCCATTAATGCCAGGGAACCAGTTTAGCTCAGTTGGCTGGTGCGACAGTTTGCAGAGCAACAGCGTGGGTTCAATTCCCATCCTTCTCAGTCTCTCTTCCCTTGCCTGAGGTCTGGTGACCCTCGGATTAAATCACCACCAGTTATCTCTCTCTAATGAGCGAGCAGCCTCTGGTCTGGTAAGACTATGGCAACACAATACAATACAATACGTTCGTAACAGTCCCACAAAATTCCAATCTGGTTTGGACAGAGTGACCAGAACAGTGGCAAAGGAAGTGAAGTGAAGGGGAGGAGAAAAATAAATGCATTTCACAGTGGAACATTACATTTGAGTGTCTTTTTTTTGTAAGAAATAAAAGAAAAATACTCACCTCAGCCTGGAGCTGCCCTCTTTCTTCCACCTAAACTCTCCTTCATGTAACTATGGGGAATGAGGCTATACTTGCATGGCTCAACTGGGACACTGTCCATCTTATCTATCCTCATCAGACTGACCTCGTATCAGTCTGTAATCTTTACAATGCCCTTTCAAACTAACTTTCTCCTGTCAACAAATGAAAAGCTCAAAGTGGCACTTTTGCCAACCCTAACAGAGAAAGCACCTTCCCACCCAGCGATGATATCGATACATGTGTCTGTGGTTAGCACTGCTGCCTCATGACGCCAGGAACCCGGGTTCGATTCCAGCCTCAGGCGACTGTCTGTGTGGAGTTTGCACATTCTCCCTGCGTCTGTGTGGGTTTCTTCTGGGTGCTGCAGTTTCCTCCCACAGTCCAAAGGTGTGCGGGTTAGGGTGGATTGGCCGTGCTAAATTGCCCGTAGTGTGCAGGGATGTGTACATTAGAGGCATTAATCAGGGTTAAATGTAGAGAAATAGGGTAGGAAATGGGTCTGGGTGGGATAGTCTTCGAAGGGTTGGTGTGGACTTACTGGGCAAAATGGCCTGTTTCCACACTTTGGGGATTCTATGACTATCTGGATGAGGTTTCTCCCCGTGTCTGCGTGGGTTTCCTCTGGGTGCTCCGGTTTCTTCCCACAGTCCAAAGGTGTGCAGGTCAGGGTGGATTGGCCATGGGATATTGACCGTGGTGTCCATGGATGTGCAGGTTGGGTGGGTTAGCCATGGATTACAGGGAAAAGGGAGCAGGTGGGATGCTCCTCTTCTGAGAGTTGGTGTGACCCGATGGGCCAAATGGCCTCCTTCCACACTGTCAGGATTCTACAATTCTATGACTTGCCAATCACACCAAAGGCCTGGTCCCATGTCATTCACACGAATCATAATTGCTGGCTTGGCCATGGTTTGTTACCCATCCCTTCTTCAATTGCAAATTCTAGAAACAAAAACCACTCCACAGGCGCAATCAGGGATTAAATGCAGGGATGTACTTCTGAGGCGCTATTAGGTTCTGGTCAGAACACATCTGGTGTAATGTGTGCAGTTTTGGACCCCATATCTCAGGAAGGATGTACTGACCCTGGAGAGTGTTCAGAGGAGGTTCACGAGAATGGTCCCAGGAATGAAAATCTTAACATGTGAGGAATGCTTGAGGATTCTGGGTCTATACTCGATGGAGTTTAGAAAGATGAGGAGGGATCTAATTGAAACTTACAGAATACTGAATGGCCCGGACAGAGTGGATGTTGGGAAAATGTTTCCATTGGAAGGAGAGACTAGGACTCAAGGGCACAGCCTTAGAGTAAAAGGAAGATAAGGAGAAACTTCTTCAGCCAGAGAGTGGAGAATCCATGGAATTCACTGGGACAGAAGGCAGTGGAGGCCAGATCAATGAGTATATTTAAGACGGCGATAGATAGGTTCTTGAGTATCAAGAGTTAGGGAGAGAAAGCGGGAGAATGGCATTGAGAAACTGACCAATCATGATTGAATGGTGGTGCAGACTCAATGGGCTGAATGGCCTAACTTCTGCTCCTATGTTTTATGGTCTTAATCAGGAATGATATGGAAGTTGGCTGGAAAATGAGTGCCTGTGCAAAGCTGTCTAGAGAATGGACAGCACCCAATCACAGAATAATCTGCCTCATCTTTCCCATACTATACATCATTCATTAGTCTCTTTCTTCAGAGAGAGGGAAGGAGGGAAAACATTGACTTGCCTGAGTGACGTTTGTGAGTGTGGCTAGGCTAACTTGTGGGACTACACGAGCCCACGTTAGCTGTTTGTAAAGAGCTATCTCGTTAGTCACATTCCTCCACCCTTACAGTCGTAGTTTGCCTCAATTATTTTCAATTAAATATCCAATTATCTTTTGACAGTCCCTATTGTATTGGCTTTTGGGCACTGCATCATAGCAACTCACTGGGTAAATATATTTCTCCTCATCTCCCCAATAGTGCCAAAACTCTGCCAAAACCTCTCACAATAAAATGGGAATTAAATTTCTATAAAGTTTTCTCACCACATTTTTCATTCTAAAACAGGATGATCGAAATTTCTTCCTGCTCTACATTTAGTTGATATTCCTTATCCCTGACATTACAGAACATAGAACATTACAGGCCCTTTGGCCCACGATGTTGTGCTGAGCATTTGTCTTAATTTAAGATCAACCTAACCTACACATCCCTCAATTTACTGCTGTCCATGTGCTTGTCCAGCAGTCGCTTAAATGTCCCTAATGTCTCTGGCTCTACTACCACTGCCGGCAGTGCATTCCACACACCCACCACTTTCTGCGTAAAGTACCATCCTCTGACATCTCCCCTATACCTTCCTCCAACCATCTTAAAATATGACCCCTTGTGACAGCTATCTACTCTATCTATGCCTCTCATTACCTTGTACACCTCTATCAAGTCACCTCTCTTCCTTCTTCTCTCCAGTGTGAAAAGCCCTAGCTCCCTCAACCTTTCATCATAAGGCAAGCCCTCCAATCCAGGCAGCATCCTGGTAAATCTCCTCTGCACCCTCTCTAAAGCATCTACATCCTTCCTATAATGAGGTGACCAGAACTGGACATAATATTCCAAGTCTGGTCTAACCAGGGTTTTATAGAGCTGCAGCAAAACCTCACGGCTCTTAAACACAATGCGCCTGTTAATGAAAGCCAACACACCATACGCCTTCTTAACAACCCTATCAACTTGGATGGCAACTTTGAGGGATCTATGTATGTGGACCCCAAGATCCCACTGTTCTTCCACACTGCCAAGAATCCTTCTTTAACCTTGTATACTGCATTCAAATTCAACCTTCCAAAATGAATCCCTTCACATTTATCCAGGTTGAACTCCATCTGCCACTTCTCAGCCCAGCTCTGCAAGACAGCAAATCTCTCTTTACTTCTCCCTAACACTCTCCTTTTGAAAATCAGATGTCCAGAATTGATCACAATATCCTCAGCTTTATAAACAGTGACTTACAAAGATTCACCATTACTCCCTTGCATTTATTCTATGCTTCCATTAATAAAGCCAAGAACGTTTAAATTTAAAAGCAAAATGACTTCATTAATATCTCCTTATCTTCTTTCAAAGTGCAAAGGAACCCCCAGATCAGACTGAACAATAATAAAAAAAACGAACTGTGGATGCTAGAAATCAGAAGCAAGAACAGTTCTCCCGTTCTGAAGAAGGGTCACTGGACCCGAAACACTAACTCTGATTTCTCTCCCCTGATTCTGCCAGACCCTGCTGAGCTTTTCCAGTGATTTCTATTCTCGTTGCCCCAGCTCTCACTGCTGTTTTAAACTTGTGCAGTTCGCTTCATAAAGCCTCTTCTCGTGGTTGTTTCAGATACTCGTTACTTCTCTGCCCTGTTTCAAGTCCTCGGCATTTCTTCCTACAATGTGGTGCCTAGAATGGGGCACAATAATTAACCGAGGTCGAACCAACGATTTATAAATGTGTCTCATAAACTACGCTATCCAACTGACTGAAAACAGTGTTCTCTTAAAGTGACAGGATACCATGTTGTTGTTGCTCTGTGACCTTCCATTAATATACCACGGTAGATTCTCGGGAGAATCTCAGTCGAGCAGTTTGCTGGGTGTTTGAAAGGGGGCTTTGCTGGACCCGGATTCTTACCTGAAAGGCTGAAACCAGACTGGTGTAGATTTCGAACTGGTTGGGGCTGTTTGCTAGGAGATGTCTTGGCTGAGGCTGAAGGGGTTCCTGCTTTGGGGGTTCCTAGGTCGTACACTGGGCCATCATACATTCCCCTGGGTACACCACGCACTTGTGCCATCTAGAAACAATAAAGACTTATGGTGAATGTAGATTCAAACTTGTGACAGGCTGATAGTCAAGTCTTGACAAGCAGATGTGAATGAGGAATATTGCCGTCTCTGAATGTCACATCATTTAACTCCAAATGTATTTAGAAACCCTTTTTGTTCCTGCGTGGACATTAAACATTTAATTCTTTCTCTGAGGCAGTGATTATAGGTGGCCTCAGCTCATCTCCAGCAATCTGGCTTTCGATGCAGTAAGAGATGACTGTTAGATGGGATGGATTGACAGTCATTCGAGAGGCGGACCCATCTTTGAATCTGAACAGAGCAACTTTGAGAGAGCAGGAAATCAGAGGAAACCAAGGACGTTCTGTGAAGTCTTGCACAAAACGACACGCAATCTTTTGTACACATTTGTGAAACAGCGTTTACCTTCTGCAGATGACATTTCCTCAGGGATTATGATTTTCCAATGATTCCTTAATTGCACAAACTGATAACTTGCAGTTTTTTTCCTGATTTGTGGATGGAATGTGGGTATACTGCCCATTCCTAATTACCCCTTGGACTGAGTCAACCACATTGCTGTGGGTCTGGAGTCACATGTAGGTCAGACCAAGTAAGGATGACAGATTTCCTTCCCTCAAGGACATTAGTGGACAGCACGGTGACTCAGTGGTTAGCACCGTTGCCTCACAGTTCCCAGGTCTGATTCCAGCCTCAGACCAAGTAAGGATGACAGATTTCCTTCCCTCAAGGACATTAGTGGACAGCACGGTGACTCAGTGGTTAGCACCGTTGCCTCACAGTTCCCAGGTCTGATTCCAGCCTCGGGTGACTGTCTGTGTGGAGTTTGCACATTCTCCCCTTGTCTGCATGGGTTTCCTCCGGGTGCTCCAGTTTCCTCCCACAGTCCAAAGATGTGCAGGTTAGGGTGGGTTAGCCACGGGAAATGCAGGGTTACAAGGATAGGGTGGGGGTGGTGGGTCAGGGTGGGATGATTAGATTAGATTCCCTACACTGTGGAAACAGGCCCTTTGGCCCAACCAGTCCACGCCAACCCCCTGAAGAGTAACCCACCCAGACCCATTTCCCCCTGACCAATGCACCTAACACTATGGGCAATTTAGCATGGCCAATTCACCTGA
>NC_057723.1:73500049-73506326 GCF_004010195.1 Chiloscyllium plagiosum
ACACTGGATCTGCTGCTGAGCTGGTCACTCAATATACTCTTGAAGGAATCATCTCAGACATCATTTGCAATCTATTTTTATTTGAAGGCAGAAGTTTTAATGCAGCTTTAACAGCAAGTAGGGCAGAGTGCTGAATAGACATAATTTTGACAAGTTAGGGTTAATGTATCAGATTACGGCCTGGTGTTGTTGATCTAGGGGTTATGCTAAATGAGAGAGTCTAACCTTTGTTCCAAAACCTCTCTCTATCCCTTTCATTTTGGGGACAGGAGAGAAAAATAAAAAAAAGTCACCCTCTGGGCTCATTTCTCATAGTAATAACTCTTGTCAAACACAGCTTTTATTAGGCCCCCTGTAGAAAACATCAAATGGACAGAACCCAGAGAGCTTTGATTTCTTGTGAAGGGAACGAGAAACAATTTGCCAGTTTCTTTTTTTTTGGAATGTATTGGATGACAATATACTTAATGTTGGCTTGGGAGATTTGAGGTCATTTTTATCATTGTTAGGAATTAATGGGATTCTTGCATTGTCAGGGACCATTGGAGCAGTGTGACCCTGGTGCCCCAGACTTCTAAAGGGGGTTTGTAGTTTGTCTCTTTTTCCCTTCACGGAGCAGATGCATTGACTGTGGGAGCTCGTTAACATCATGGAAGGCAAGCGCAGCACGTCGTCCAACTCTCTTTTAATAATGCAACCAGGAGCTTCCCCCGACAGCACTGATTGTCAACACTTACTGAACGGACTCATCCGAACGAATAGGGGCACCATCTGCGTCGATATTGGGGTCTCTGAGCTGGAGAGAAAGTCTGGCTTCCTGTTGTTCATCGCAGTCCAGTCTGCTCTGCTCTGTGGGCATCTATGACAACGGCTGCCCCACCCCCCCCCCGTCACAGTTGACTAACCTGGTTGCTCCCTCAGAGCACAGGACTCACTCTCAGACCTGGTGTGTCCAGGTGACGGTTGTCGATGACTGCAGCAGCCAATCAGAAAGTGTAACATTAAGAAATGGAGCTGTCATCCATTTATCGTGTCCCAAAAGGGACTCTGTGATTTCAGAGAAATGCCTGAGAATTTTTTTTAAGGTTCTTATATCAGTTGGAATGCCCCTCCCTCATGCGATCTCCCTCGTGCGATCTCCCTCGTGCGATCTCCTGGTCCTATTCTTCAATTGATCAGACAATCCAGGAGCCAATGTTAGTAAACAACAAATGACAAGTATCAACTGTTGGTAAAAAATCTGTATAAAACCGATTGAGACAACACACTGCCTTAGAAAGCCATTGATACAGACTCAACTGGCGTGTTTAAAATACTCCAGTGTTATACGCATTTGGAAAACTTGTCCTTACAGTGCAGGGGAATGGGATTGACAGGGTAATAAGAGGATGTGTTTTAACAGAACAGCGCAACAGTTTTGAAGGACTGAATGGAAAATTCTCCTTTCTGTATTCCTGGATGGACTAAAGCACCAGAAGGGGCAAACTAATCCTTTCCTGCTGTTAACTAGCGGTTTCAGAACTCCACAACATAATATTTTGCAAATGTGCATCTCCGACATAATGTCAGCACCTTTCAGTCCTGACAGCAGATGGAGGGAAGAGTTCAAAGGAATATTTTTGCCTCTAATTGATGTACAATGACGCTATATATAGATCTCATTCTTGTACAGCAGTTAGGGGGCAAAAATGCAACAGTGAAACATCCCTGATCAAAGAGCCTGGAGCAGTCCTCTATTTTCTAAGGTGCATTACTCAGGTCAGGAGCTGTTATTTCAGTTTGGTTCACGAAATCCAGGAGGAAAGCTTGTTCAGTCAGTCCTGACTTTTAAGCTACAGACTTCCCTTGAAAGCTACGTGTCCACCTACAATCCACAAACGGTTTAGTTATTTCCATCATTTGTTGTTTTGATTTCTTTTTTAAGTCTCCGAAAATATGTCTTGCCTCACTTCAGCATGAATTAGACTTCAGAGATAGTAGGATTAGGGTTTTATTGACATTCAAGCAGAGGGATATAGGTGTACAGTGAAGGTGTCATCATCTTAGATACAGCAAGCCAGAATGAACAGAAACGGCCATCTTAGATACAAAACTCGAACAACCATTTTAGATACAAGCAGCAGACTTTGAAAAACAAAGCAGAAGTATGAGAAACCAAACCAACAAGAAAGGGAAACATCTGGGGTGGCATGATGCCTCATAGCACCAGGGACCCAGGTTCGATTCCAGCCTCGGGCGATTGTCTGTGTGGAGTTTGCACATTCTCCCCGTGTCTGCGTGGGTGTGCTCCGGTTTCTTCCCACAGTCCAAAGATGTGCAGGCTACGGCGAATTGGCCACGCTAACTTGCCCATAGTATTCAGGGATATGTAGGCTAGGCGCATTAGTCAGGGGTGAATATAGGGCAGGGGGCTGGGTCTGGGTGGGTTACTCTTCGGAGGGTCGGTGTGGACTTGTTGGGCCAAAGGGCTGTTTCCATACTGTAAGGATTCTAATTCTAATTCTTAACATCTTATCTGCATGAGGAAAGTGGGTCTCCATCCCCACAGTCAGGAGTCACTAGTAACTCGCTGCTGCCACTGGCCCACAGAGCTGCAGGAGGAATGTAGTTACATTGGAGCACGAGGAGGCTACTCAGCCCCTCAAGTTTGCTCTGCTGTTCCAATGAATGAGCTTTATTGTCACATGGACTCACCATGAGTTCAGTGAAGAGTTTACAAATCACCACTTCCAGCTCCATCTTGGCTGCGAGGTACCCAGGTACAGCTGCTTCAGTGCGAATTCTTAGGGGGAATAAACAATTAGAAAAATAAAGAAATAAAATAGCTGGCCTGACAGATCGTAGAATAAGTGAGAAAATAGAGAACTGAAAAGTTGAGAACAGCACTCCATCCGATCCACTTCACGCTGGGCCTCACCTCAAGGCCGGGAGACTGATATGGCATCATCTCAAGGCCCGAAGTCCACGCTGGGCTGAAAGACCATCCCAGGCTGCCGAGAGACCAGACCAGACCAGGCCAGCGGGAGATTGCTGGGAGTCTGGGCCCGCACGCTGAGGCCTGAGCTCTGGGCCTGCCATGAGCCTGGGGTCCAGACCCGCACTGAGGCCTAGGGCCCGGGCCCACCCTGAGACTGGGTGTCTGGGCGCGCCATGAGGCCTGGGGTCCAGGCCCATGGTGAGGCCACTGCTGAGAAGAAAAACAACGCAAAGGAAAAGAAAATGGAACAGACGGAGTGGATAAGCTCTGACAGAAGAGTCTCCTTCCAACACCAGCTGTTTGTAAAACCTGATGGATGCACACTATGACGTGCTACAGAAATCGAGGAAGCTCTGTGTGCTTCAGGCCCGTGTTACGTTTCCAGACTGGTATTGTTGCTGGCTGTCAACTCCTTCTCTAGACACTACACTGTAGCCTCCTCTGGGAGAGACTGGCTGGAGTGGTGCTTGAACCCTTCAATTTCTGACTCCAAGCAGAAGCAGACATTTTGATGAAATGCACCAGTTTACAAGCTGCAGCTCCCAACATTCAAATGGAACAAGAGCTGGGCCCATTCCACTCGCTGACATGATTATCATGTACACCAAGATCTCTCTGACAGCTCGCAGTCCCAGTGCGACAGTTCCCTGCACAGTTGTGGTGTCAGTAAATGCAGTATTCACTCAAATTTCATTATGTGTGCTCTTAGAGATCTTCAACTCAAACTGTTTAAATTCCTGCATCCTTTCTTCAATTTGGAAGTTTTTGACCCAGAGTCTCCCCAGCCTTGCAGTAGACTTCCCTTTCGTTTTGCCCAGGTTTAGGAGAAAGTGAGGACTGCAGATGCTGGAGATCAGGGTCAAAAAGTGTGGTGCTGGAAAAGCACAGCAAGTCAGGCTGCATCTGAGGAGCAGGAGAGTCAATCTTTCGAGCATCAGGAATGGGATGAAGAGCTTATGCTCAAAACATCGACTCTCCTGCTCCTCAGATGCTGCCTGACTTGCTGTGCTTTTCCAGCACCACACGTTTTGACCCAGGTTGATTTTCCTCATCTGCGGGGTGACCCAGATCTTCTCGAATGACTCTTGGGAAATCAGGACCAGGGGATACAGTCCTCAAGCTACGAATCAGACCATTCAGGGCTGAGATAAGGAAAGGTTTCTTCAACTCAAAACCTTGGCCATTGTCAACCTCAGAAAGCTGTGGAGGCCAAGCCACTGAATGTAACCAAGAAAGATGCTTATTTCTCTCTCAGATGTGTTTTTTAAAAGGCATTGAGGGCTACTGGGAGAAAACAGGGATGTGGCAGTGAGGTGGGGGATTAGCTATGGTCGTTATTGAAACAACTGAGCAAGCTGGAAGGCTGAATGGCCTAGTTTCTGTGCGCCCCGTAGTGACCTAGCAGCAACACAGGGTTGATGTGACATCCAGAGGAATAATGATGGGTTGGGGAGTGGGACACAAAGGTGTTACATATTAGGTTAAAAATCACATAGCACCAGGTTATAGTACAACAGGTTTATTTGGAAGCACTGGCTTTCAGAGCGCTGCTCCTTCATCAGGTGGTTGTGGAGTATAAGATCGTAAGACCCATAATTTATAGCAGAAGTTGACAGTGTGATGTAACTGAAGTTACAATCCAGGATTTTTCAATATATAATTTCAGTATGAAGGACAATGGAGGTCGAGAGGATAGAATCCCTAAAGGAAATTCTGGAGATTGTTTCCCATCTTACTAGTCAGTGGTAATGTCCTTGTCATGATGGACACTGGGACGGGGACTCCCTGACTTTGCTGAGTGGGCCGGGGTGAATGAGTGAGCACAGCTTTCAATTACAACACGCAAACATTTAAAATCCGAGGGGACTGGGCAGGCTAGATGCGGGAAGTGTGTTTCTGATATTGGGGAAGTCCAGAACTAGGAATCTCAGCCTTAAGAATAAAGGGTAAACTATTCAGGACTGAGATGAGGAAGAATTTCTTCGCCCAGAGAGTTGGGAACTTGTGGAATTCTCTCCCACAGGAAGCTGTTGGGGCTAGTTCATCAGGTATATTCAAGAGGGAGCTGGACATGGACCTTGTGGTTAAAGGGATCAAGGGGTATTGGGAGGAAGCGGTAATGGGATACAGAGATTGCATGATCAGCCATGATCATATTGAATGGTGGTTCAGGCTTGAAGGGCCGAATGGCCTACTCCTGCTCCTATTTTGTGTGCTTTAAGGCAGGAGGAAGAAGAAACCCCATCGTGTTCAATATCCTTCTGCTCCCTCTACAACCTGTCCCCCCAACCTCAAAACAACACACACTCATACACACACACTCATCCAGATGCTTTCATACTCACACTCATATATACACGTGCTCTCACTCACACACACAATCATATGCACACACACACACTCGCACTCATGCACACACACACTCCTTCACACGCAATCACACATACTCATTTATACACACCTATTCATATACTCACACCTATACACACATTCATACAAACTCCTACACACACACAGACGTACAATCATGCACTCGTACACACACCCATATGCATACTCTGACACTCACACATACTCTCAGACTTGTACACATAAATTCTCATTCAGTTACACCCATATACACACACATATGTGTACATACACTCACCAACCTCCCAGTATTTTAAAACATGCAGCTGAAAGCCATAAATCTGCAATCTCTCAACTTGCTCCTAATGTCCACATTTCTCTCAGAACCCCGTTGAATGCATGCTGTGTGATTTGAGCCCGGGTGCTGTGAGTGTAGCAGTCGGAAAGTGCTGAGAGTTTGATTTCTCAGTCTCTGTGCTGGGATACAGTCACATATTCCCATGGAGCTCCTGCTGTGAGAGGGAAATCGCAGTTTACTTCTGCTTTCACTCTGGCAAACGTTGCAGAAATATTCTCCTGGCAATTCAAAACATCAGGTGATGATTGCATCTAAATGGTCTTTATTCAGCAGGACCGCCTTCGCTCCGATTATAAGGTTGAGAGTTTGAGTCTTGTTGCAGAGATTTCAGTGCAGGTTGAAGAGAATGCTGTACCATTAGTGGTGCTGTCGTTTGAATGAGACAAGAATGAATCAAGGGTTCCCCTTACCCATTTAGCTATGCTATAAAGCAGGCTCTTTGTTTTTGTTTCCTGACACACACTTTCTCTTGCCCTGCCTCTCTGATCTCTGTTTTTCTGTCTCATTCTCCCCTTCTGTTCTTTCCCTCTTTTTCTGTGTTTTCTTTCTCTCTCTGTCTCTCTCCCTCTCTCTCTCTCTCTCTCTCTCTGTTC
>NC_057723.1:73510789-73516694 GCF_004010195.1 Chiloscyllium plagiosum
CTCTCTCCGCCCCCTCTCTCCCGTCCCTTCCCCCAGCTTGCTCCCACTCACTCTCACATCATCCCTTTGTGTTTTCTCTCTCTGTGACTCTTCTGAGGGAGTGTGACTGGATCCGCATCATTAGCTCTGCTCTCTCCTCACAGATGCTGGCAGACCTGCTGAGTTTCTCCAGGAATTTGACTTTGTTTCTCCCCTTTCCATGGCACACTGTCCATGGCATACTCCGTAGACTAGCCGTTGTTCACAGCTATGGATCCTGCCCACCCTGAGCTATACTGTGGGTCATGCCTGGATGGTACTGGTGTGAAGTTCGGTGGCTAAAGGGCTCCCCCTGCTGATCAATTCTCAACATTGTGCACCTTCCTCCCATTAATGAATCCCAATGGGGAGATGTCGCTCTGCGTTATCTTAGTCAGATTTGAGTAGAATATTGTTCCAGTGTATTTCTAGGTGCATTAAATTTTCTTCACGTGGAGGTGCAGGTGTTGGACTGGGATGGACAAAGTTAAAAATCACACAACACCAGGTTATAGTCCAACAGGTTCTTTTGGAAGTGCAAGCTTTCAGAGATCTGCTCAGGTGGCTAGTGGGGCTGGTACATAGGACCCAGAATTTATAGCAAAAGATTACAGTGTCATCAACTGATGTGATGTATTGAACAAACCCAGATTGCTGTTAAGTCTTTCATCTTTTGGAATGGATTGCAGGCTTTGATTCATTAATATACAAAACCCAGAACTTCTTTCAAGTCACATTCTCGAGATAACTTAAGGTTTCATTAAAAAAAAAGTCACATCTCAGCTCAGACGATGCATTAAAGGTGTGAGCTTAGAGTCTGTCTGTATTCCAACCTTGAGTTCAGGCTGTTTCTATTTCCAAAGTAGGAATTTATAAAATATCGCATGGACTGACTGCCTACAGATTGTGTGTTTTTGAACAAAATATAATGTATATGCAAATGCAAATTCACCCCATGGACTTGTGTGTGTGGGTGCAAGTGAAGGAGAGTGTGTGTGTTGTGGAAGAGATATTGATACTGTATGAGGTGTATGTGTGTTTGATAGAATGTGTGCGTGAGTGTGATGGAGTATATGCTTGTGAGAGGGTGTGCACATGGGTGTGTGTGAGTGTGTGTGCACGCGCATGCTTGATAGAGTGTGCGCGTGAGTGAAGTTTCTTGAGCAAGCTGACATTTATCATCAAACGTTATAATAATACGGTGGTGGGTTTCAACACAGAGGGAACACAATAACAGGAAGTCAATTAGCCTCAAATGTATCCCAGAGTACAGTTATCTCTAACCCAGCTCCATAAATAAGAATCTCCATAGACCTTCATTTAGAACATTATTTTAAAGGGAAATGTGGGGTAAGATTCTTGTTACTGGGCCCTAACCACTGCTGGTAGACTGCACTGAATGAGAGCAGGATCTGCACCGGCTTCCAGAGTCGAGTGGCCAGGGGAGAATGCCAGCTCAGACAGTTACCGCCTGCAAGAAATCAGGACAGAAGTTTTGAATGTGCTTTTGGAAACGGAGTTACCAAGAGACTGCGCAGGGGCAGTACAAAGGGAAGGGTGTAGCGCTGAAGCTTGCGATCTGGACTATTTCCTCACCCTGATGGCGGGTAAACAAAAGCTTTCCAAGATCACGGTGGAAATGTTTTGAGCAAGTCTGGCAGGGATGGTTGAAGTGTTGGTGTTCTCGCTGCAGCCAAACTCCGCTTTCTCCTCCATTGGGGAAATAAGTCTCAGTTCGTTTTGCTCCTTATTCCTACAATGGCGGAGACGGCAGGTCAGGTATTATTTGGACTCTTGGCCCATCCACCCCCTTTCGGCTGACTGGCTGCATTCTCCCTTTTTATATTAGAGTCACAGAGATGTACAGTATAGAAACATCCAGGCCAACCAGGTATCCCAACCTAATCTAGTCCCATTTGCCAGCACTTTGCCTATATCCCTCCAAACCCTTCCTATTCATATACCCATCCAGATGCCTTTTAAATGTTGTAATTATACCAGCCTCCACCACTTCCTCTGGCAGCTCATTCCATACACATACACCCTCTGTATGACAACATTGCCAATTAGGTCCCTTGTAAACCTTTCCCCCCTTGCCTTAAACCAATGCCCTCTAGTTCTGGACTCTCCCACTTCGGGCGATATTTGTGTTTTGACAAGGGTAGACCAGGGTGGAGGTTTACTGGGGTGCCTAATCATTACAGGGAGGGGCAATTTGGAATCTGTCTATTTATCCCATACATGCCCCTCATGATTTTATAAACCTCTATAAGGTCACCCCTCAGCCTCCGACACTCCAGGGAAAACAGCCCCAGCCTGTTCAGCCTCTCCCTGTAGCTCAAACCCTCCAATCCCAGCAACATCCTTGTAAATCTTTTCCGAACCGTTTCAAGTCCGTCTTCTTCCTGCGGCTGAAATGCGTCAGTTGGACAGCCCGAGGTCCTGAACAGTTTCAACAGGCCCCTGATCTTTGGCAGTAACCAATCCACACAACTAAGAAGAGATGGAACTGACAAAAAATGATACGTGTCTTAACTCTGCCTCTTTTTTCTTAAACGTATAGTTTGTGTAATCAACTGGTATTGTTTTTGTGGCAGCTTGTTCACATTTTACTGTAATTTCACAAACACAAGTAACAACAAACTTCTGCCTATTTCTATTTCTGCACTCTGCACACTTCTTTAAAAAAAATCCCAAGCTGGCATCGGTTAGCCCTTAGCAAGTTTTGAAAAGATTTGTGGCTCTGGATGTAGGTTTGCTCGCTGAGCTGGAAGGTTCATTTCCAGATGTTTCGTCACCCTACTAGGTAACATCTTGAGCAGTGCTTCGCCGGAGGCCCACTGAAGATGTTACCTAGTAGGGTGCCGAAACGTCTGGAAATGAACTTTTCAGCTCAGCGAGCAAACCTACATCCATCGGTTAGCTCTGCTTTGGGATTTATCTTCATTCCTTGCCTTCATAACCTTGATGGCACCTGTTCTATGGGCCTTACCCCGGCACCTTGAGTTCCTTCAAAAAAGATGACTCCTCTTCATCAACCCAACTTGGTGATGATTGTTAGTGGCAGGTTGTTGATTCACTCGTTAACTCATCTTGCATTCACCTTTAATTCCAACTAATCCCATTCTGATTTCATTTTGTGTGCAGAAAATCTGGCTTCAGTTTTCCTTACTCTGAGCTGATGGATTAGCATTAATTAACACAGACTTGTAATAATATTTATACATGTTCCTGCTAGTCAGCAAATAACTTATGGCTGGGCCTACCCATCCTTTTTGCATCTTCCAGTATTTCCCATCGGGCGTTGTACTTCCATGACAGAGTTTGAGATCATTCGTCTTTGTCCCTGAAAAGCTGTTCCTTCACCAAATTTAACCCATTGTGTACCTGTAACCTTACTTCCTTCACCAACCAGAATGCAAGACCTGATTGCGCAAGGTCCCCAGATATTGAGTTAGTCTTGGCTTCGTGTTGACCAAGGGGTGATAAATAATAACTGGCTCTTGCAGCTGACACATGCTAGGCAATGACCATCTCCAATAAGAGCGAATCTTTGAGTTTCTTCACACAGTGAGTGGTGGGTGTGTGGAATGCACTGCCAGCAATGGTAGTAGAGTCAGAGACATTAGGAACATCTAAGCAGCTTTTGGACAAGCACATGGCTGGCAGTAAATTGAGGGGTGTTAAGTTAGGTTAACATTAGATTGAGATAAATACTCGGCACAATATCGTGGGCTGAAGGGCCTTTACTGTGCTGAACTGTTCTATGTTCTAATCCAATGATCAGCTCTATCAATGCTGTTACTGTCACTGAATCCCTCACTATCAGCATCGAAGGGCAGTGACCAGATATTGAACTGGGTCTGTGGGTACCTGAGAATGTTAAAAGCTGGAAGCTCTGTAGCAAGTTTGTCTCCAAAGCCAGTCTACCTACAAGGTGTGAAGGTAATGGAACAGTTTATACTTGCCTGGAGTAGAGTGGATCCAGCAACACTCAAGATGCTTGACAGCATCCAAGATGGAAATATCCGCCTGATTGCTGGTTTGGGCTGGCACGATGGCTCAGTGGCTAGCACTGTTGCCTCACAGCACCAGGGACCCAAGTTCGATTCCATTCTTAGCCGACTGTCTGTGTGGACTTTGCACATTCTCCCCGTGTCTGCGTGGGTTTCCTCCGGGTGCTCCGGTTTCCACCCACAATCTTAAAAATGTGTGGTTTAAATGAATTGGCCATGCTAAATTGCTCAGAGATGTTCAGTCTGGATGTGTTAGCCATGGGAAATACAGGGATAGGGTAGAAATGCTCTTCAGATGGGGAGCGTGAACTCGATGGGCCAAATGGCCTGCCTCCACAGTGTAGGGATTTTATGATTGATGCCCCATCCACAATCTGCAACAATCGCAGCCGCCACATGGTGTGTACCATCTGGAAGATGCACTGCAGCAGCATACTCAGACACCTCTCATACTGCCTTTCACACAGACTCTCATCTAAAGGATGGAGGCAGCAGATGCATTACTTGCAAGTTTCTCTCCACACCACATCTCCGTTCCCTCGCTCTCGCTAGATTAGTCGGCTGGAGCTCCCTAAAGAAGGGTTACATCCGAAACATCAACCTCTCCACCTCCTGATGCTGCCTGGCTTGCTGTGTTCTTCCAGCCTCCTCCTTGTCTACCCAGGAGCTCCGTCCCTAACTACAGGTGTACCGACAGGATAGTTCAGGAATAAAGCTCAGCTCCACCTTCTCAGAGAATCCATAGAGTCCCCACAGTGTGGAAACAGGCCATTCGGTCCAACAAGTCAATACTGACCTCTCGAAGAGTAACCTACCCAGACCCATTCCCCTACCATATTATCCTACATTTACCCCTGACAGAGGCACCTAACCTTCCCATCCTGAACACAATGGGCAATTTATTCTGGGCAAAAGTGAGGACTGCAGATGCTGGAAACCAGAGTTTAGATCAGAGTGGTGCTGGAAAAGCACAGCAGGTCAGGCAGCATCCGAGGAGCAGGAAAATCGACATTTCGGCAAAAGCCCTTTAGCCTGGCCAATTCACCGAAATTGCACATCTTTTGGATTGTGGGAGGAAACCGGAGCACCCGGAGGAAACCCACACAGACACAGGGGAGAATGTGCAAACTCCACACAGTCGCCTGAGGTGGGAATTGAACCCGGGTCCTTGGCGCTGTGAGGCAGCAGTGCTAACCACTGTGCTGCCGTGTCACCCCTTTGAGAGGGCAACAAAGGTTTGCCTGGTCAATGGTGTCCAGGTATTTGAATGCTGCACCTGTTCTAAGATGTCCCTTGATGGCAGCAGGTGGGATGATGGGAAGGCGGAAGTGCTTCTCAATCATTAGAACCAACAGCTTCCCTTCAGTATTACACCTCCCCAAGTCAGCTGTACAGTGATCTGAGATATCCTGATGTTGTGAAAGGCACTCCATAACCTTTCTCTTGCTTTGTTGGGGTACTGGGTTGTAAGGATGAAAGAGGGAACAGGACTAACAGAAGCCAGTGGCATAGGGATAATGTCACTGGACTTCAAACCCCAGCTAATCCTTTTGGGAGTTGGATACAAATCTCCTGGTGGAATTCGAATCCAAGCAACACCTGGAATGAAAGAAAACTGCTCTCACTGCAACTGTGTAATGATAGATGTGGTAAAAACCTATCCATTTCATAAGCATTATAGAATCCCTGCAGTGTGGAAGCAGGCCATTCAGTCCGTCGAGTCCACACTGACCCTCCAAACAACATTAGGGCAGCACAGTGGCTCAGTGGTTAGCACTGCTGCCTCACAGCACAACATTTCAGGCAGCCTTCAAAGGGGAGGAAAATCGACGTTTTGGACAAAAGCCCTTCATCAGGAATGAGGCTGGGAA
>NC_057723.1:73517194-73528482 GCF_004010195.1 Chiloscyllium plagiosum
AATAATTGGAGCTGAAATAACCATTGGGAAGGATGGAATTACTGACAAAAATGTGACATAAACCAAAAGAAACACTCCCTCCCCAAACACACAGAGACACATCCATAAGGACAGATGGTTTCTAGAACATTCCCACACACTCGATCACTCGAGAGCAGACACATGTTACTCCTTCCAAGTTCCTAATACGGAGGGTGGAAACGTTGTTGTCCGGAAGAATTCTCTCCCAGTTTCCTGATGACAAACGGAGTTCGGGAATTTCTGTATTTTGGTCTAAATTGTGGATGATCCTGCTTCGTGAAGAAATGTAAACGCAGGGAAAACGCATTCTCCCGTTTAATTGCCTGAGGAGACTTCGGAACAGTGTCTCTTTCTCCCTGAAACAGGATCTCTTCCCTCGGGATCTTATCGTTTGTTCAATTCACTGACGTCTGTTCTCCTTAGTCCAAGAACTCCCCACCTACGCTAGGGAGACCACCCACGCCCTCCACCTCCTTCATGATTTTCGCTTCCCTTGTTAACAACACCTTATCTTCACCATGAACATCCAGTCCCTGTACACCTCCATGCCCCATCACGAAGGACTCAAAGCCCTCCGCTTCTTCCTTTCCCGCCGTACCAACCAGTACCCTTCCACTGACACCTTCCTTCGACTGACTGAACTGGTCCTCACTCTGAACAAATTCTCTTTCCAATCCTCCCACTTCCTCCAAATCAAAGGAGTAGCCATGGGCACCCGCATGCGCCCCAGCTATGGCTGCTTCTTCGTAGGATATATGGAACAGTCCATCTTCCGCAGTACGCTGGCACCACCCCCACCTTTTCCTCCGTTACATCGATGACTGTATCGGCGCTACATCGTGCTCCCACGAGGTTGTTGAACAGTTCACCCACTTTACTAACACCTTCCACCTCGACCTCAAATTTACTTGGAACCTCTCCTCCCTCCCCTTCCTAGACCTCTCCAACTCTTTCTCGGACGACCGGCTCAACATGGACGTTTACTATAAACTGATTGACTCCCACAGCTACCTAGATTACATCACCTCCCACCCTGCCCACTGTAAAAACGCCATCCCATATTCCAAATTCCTTCGACTCTGCTGCATCTGCTCCCAGGAGGACCAATTCCAATACTAAACAACCCAGATGGCCTCCTTCTTCCAAGACTGCAATTTCCACTCAGACGTGTTTGACGATGGTCTCCACCGCATCTCCTCCACTGTTGAACCCGGCCCCTCCAATCGCCACCAGGACAGAACCCCACTGGTCCTCACCTACCACCCCACCAATCTCCATATACATCAAATCATCCGTCGTCATTTCCGCCAACTCCAAACGGACCCCACAACCAAGGATATATTTCCCTCCCCTCCTCTATCAGCGTTCCGAAAAGACCAGTCCCTCCGTGACTCCCTCGTCAGGTCCACACCCCCCACCAACCCAACGTCCACTCCCGGCACCTTCCCCTGCAACCGCAAGAAATGCAAAACCTGCGCCCACACCTCCCCCATCACTTCCCTTCAAGGCCCCAAGGGATCCTTCCATATCCGCCACAAATTCACCTGCACCTCCACACACTTCATTTACTGCAACGCTGCACACGATGTGGCCTCCTCTATATTGGGGACAAAGGCTGCCTACTTGTGGAACGCTTCAGAGAACACCTCTGGGACACCCGGACCAACCAACCCAACCACCCTGTGGCTCAACACTTCAACTCCCCCTCCCACTCCACCAAGGACATGCAGGTCCTTGGATTCCTCTATCGCCAGACCACAGCAACACGGCACCTGGAGGAAGAGCGCCTCATGTTCCGCCTCGGAACACTCCAACCACAAGTGATGAACTCAGATTTCTCCAGCTTCCTCATGTCCCCTCCCCCACGTTGTCTCAGTCCCAACCCTAGAACTCAGCACCAACTTCGTAACCTGCATTTTTCTTCCTGACCTTTCCGCCTCCACCCCCACTCCGGCCTATCACCCTCACCTTAGCTCCCTCACCTTATCCTCCTTCCACCTATTGCATTTCCAATGCCCCTCCCCCTAGTCCCTCCTCCCTACCTTTTATCTTAGCCTGCTTGGCACACTCTTCTCATTCCTGAAGAAGGGGTCATGCCCGAAACGTCGATTCTCCTGCTCCTTGGATGCTGCCTGACCTGCTGCACTTTTCCAGTAACACATTTTTCCGCTCTGATCTCCAGCATCTGCAGTCCTCACTTTCTCCTCGTTAACGAACAACGTCAATTATAGAATGTTGGGAACAGAACATTCCGCAGAATGGCAGTTACAGAATGTCGGGGACAGAACGTCCCGGGGAATGGCAGTTATAGAATGTCGGGGACAGAACGTTCCGGGGAATGGCAGTTCTAGAATGTCGGGGACAGAACGTTCTGGGGATTGGCAGTTATAGAATGTCGGGGACAGAACGTTCCGGGGAATGGCAGTTCTAGAATGTCGGGGACAGAACGTTCCGGGGAATGGCAGTCATAGAATGTCGGGGACAGAACGTCCCGGGTAATGGCAGTTATAGAATGTAGGGGACAGAACGTTCCGGGGAATGTCGATTATAGAATAATGGGAATAGAACATTCTGCGGAATGGCAGTTACAGAATGTCAGGGACAGAACGTTTCGGGGAATGGCAGTTATGGAATGTTGGGGACAGAACGTTCCGGGGAACGCCTTGACCTGTCCATCATCTCTCCCCCTACCCACCCCACCAACATGATGTACTGTGCCTGGGAACACTGTAACATTAATGGGGTGAGAGACCGAGGGTCCAATCACAGGAATGAGAATTAATGGCATTGCCAGATCAGCTGAAATGGTTAGGTATACCACATTCTCAATCCACCTCACACAACCAGTCCAGAGACCATACACCCAGAGGGGATATCTGTTCACCGTGGAACACTGTGTAGACTAGGCTAGTGTACTGCTCAGTACAACCCAGCAATCTGTCCAGATTCATCCATTGCATTGGTCAATACAATCCAGCAATCTGTCCAGAGTGGAACACTGCGCAGATCAGATCAGAGCATTGACCTGTCAACTCAGACCATATATCTGTCCAGCACGGGGAGCTGTGCAGACCACAGCAGTGCATTGATCTATAACCGCTGATTAGATATCTGTCCAGCACCGGGAGCTGTGCAGAACACAGCAATGCATTGATCTATAAACACGGACTAAATATATATCCAGCACGGGGAGCTGTGCAGACCACAACAGTGCATTGACCTATAAACCCTGACTAGATATCTGTCTAGCACGGGGAGAAGTGCAGACCACAGCAGGGCACTAATGTGTGAACCTGAAACAAATATCCATCAAGCATAAGAAACTAAACAAACCACATCACTGCATTATCTCTACCCTTCAACCAGATAGTCTGACCAGCACAGCGACCTGTGCAGTGATCACTGTGAATTCATTAGTAAACAATGAGCGGTTACCCTCCCAGCATGTAGGAATGTGTACCCCACCCCAGTGCATTGCTCAGTAACACTGTGTTAGATCCCTGCTCAGCGTGGGGAAACTTGCAGCCCATGCTGGAATTGACAAAATGTGCAGCTCACACCTATTTCCAGCTCCATAATCTCCGTTGTGCCATGATGAGGCGATGCCGTGGGTGTGAACATCACTGCCAGAGAGAGATGGCAGGGGAATCAGTTTAAATATTACCACATGGGAGGTGTTTGGTGTATAGACAAGTGTCATGGAAGGATGTGTTCCCAGGTTTCCGAATGCTGAAATGTAGACACTTTGATAGCATCCTAAGACATGAGCTTGTTTTCCCAGGAAAGATGAGCAAAAGGGATATCGTTGTGAAGGCCGATGAGCATTTGTTCTGCATCTTTGTAACTGGAATTAGTTTCAATCAAAGCTATGACTCATTGGGCAGACTCTAACAATAATTTATCTTTGTTTGATTTTCCTTGAATATGACAGAGGGATCGTCCGCACGAGGTTGAGCTAGTTTCCTGGTGCTATCTTATCGAACTCACCTCATTAACTATCCACCCCACCCCATGGTGTCCCTCCCATTCAATACCAGCCCGATTCTCCCACCCATCATGGCTCGAGGTACTCACCACCTTCCGGGTGCCCTTGGATATTCCCTGTTCCCTGGCACTTGTGCCATCGTTAAAAGGCCAAATGGGCACAATTTTGAGCTTTCTCCGTTTGAAGCTGCCCTGCAGAGTTTAGCCCGAGCATGGCATATAAGGGGCAATTACACTACAGTTTGCAGAGAGGGGCACGAAGATCCTGGTGGATTGGCTAGTACAGAGGGGACCATTCGCTTCCTAGAGGGGGCCACACCACCAGACCCACCGAGCATCATCTGAGCTCACCACCCAGCTCAGTGCAATATCTGCGGTCTGAAGAAATGTCCAGCAATACAGGACAAGCAGCAATAACCTTCCCCACTCTGTCAGGATAAGGGTCACTGTATTCTTTCTGCCTCTCCCACACTCACTGTATATCTGTTATAGCACCTACCCCCGAACAAGATTTATGCTCCAACACTCTGACTGCTGCAAGCAGCAACTTTTCTCTCTCTCTCTCTGTCTCCATCTCACTCTCTCTCGCGCGCGCTCTCTCTTGCGCACTCTCTCTCTCACTCTGTCTCTCGCTCTGTCTCTCCCCCTCCACTTTATCCCCCTCTACTAATAACACTGCATGGATACAACACTGTGGTCTGACTCCCTCCAGACTACCTCACCACGAACCTGTCCCCCACCTACAAAAGCACTAACTGCAGGAACACCCATTCCCACCCTCCCTCCCCTTCTCCCATTGCAGGAGAAACAGCCTGGAATAGGACAGAAAGGGCCAAGCCGGGTGAGGAGTGCCCGGTATCCATTCCCTCACCCCCTCCCCCCGCCATATGGGGAGGACCCTGGTAGGAGCCGGAATGGACCAGGACGCCTCGTTTGGAGATTCTGCAACATCCACGTCCCACCCACCGAACCTCCCCCTGTAAACAGCTCAGATACTGAAACTAATCTGTGATAGTGACTGCTCTCCCCACCTGTCCTGATATCTTCAACAATCTGTGCTCATATACACTCAGCGCTCTCTTTTCCTGTAGACCCTTTATAATGGTGGAGCCTGTTTTAAACTGTCTTTCATTGTCTTTCCTACCAAAGTGCATCACCTCACATTGCTCTGCACTGATCCCATCTGCCATAAACTTGAACACTACACCAACGTGTGATTGTCCTGTTAGAGTTCCACACTGTCCTCCATAGACTTCAGAGTTCTTCCAGTTTCGGTGCCATCTTCAAACATTGAGATTGTTATAGCTTCACAGTCCCCAAGAAACAACTGAAATCCTGCCCCACACATACGAGTGTGAGCAAGGGAAATATTGCTATATTCACACGGACAGAATCGAATAATGACATGCTGTCAATGGAGCAACAAAAATCCTGACACATACCAGACGGAGGAGATGAAATTTTGACAAACCACAGAGCAAGAGAAATCTGCATAGGTTCCACTTATCTATATTCATCAGGGTATAATGTGATGAAGTTGAATGTGTGTACTGTACCTTTAAGAGAGGGTGAGTGCTGTTCTGAACGGAGAGCTTACAAGCACCTGTGTATATGAGAGGATGGCAGGCACAGAAATAGTATATTGCTATAGAGCTGGAGTCGGGTAATAAGCGGTTAACAGAAAGGGGATCTCAGAGTTGTGAATAGTTGATGTAAAATGTTCACTTTCACAGTGAAAAAAAAGTTGATTTTTTTTTTAAACAGTGGAATTTTGCAAATCTGTCACTCATATTTTAACAGTTTACGAGGCGAATTGTGCATTTCTTTATGTATCATTTAAGTTATCATATGAGCTTCACGTCGTGTCCTGACAATTGCTGTGTGTGTATCTGTGTGTCTCTGTGTGGGGCAGGTCTGGCAGTCTCTGTGGTGCTTAAAGTGATGCAATGCCACCCTCTGCTAGCCTCCATATGCCACTGCACAGGCATTGGCAGAGGATGAAAAACAACAGGGATTCATTCAGAGAGGGGGAGGGAGAGGGCAGCTGCTCACAGCACCATCCAAACTGATGTCTAATCCATGTACGGATCTAAATGTCCTTTAAATGTTGCAACTGTCCCTGCTTTCACCAATTCTCTGGAAGTTCATTCCACACACAAGCCAGATTCTGTCTAAAATAATTACCTCTCATGACTTTTGTAAATCTTTTTCCTCGCACCTTAAAATGTCCCTCAGTTTTGAATCCTCAACTCTAGGGAAAAGACATCAGCCCTTCGGCTTATCTGTACCCCTCAGGATTTTATGTACCCCTGTAAAGTTATCCCTTCATCTCATAGTCTCCAGTGAAAAAAGTCCCGGCCTATTCAGCCTCTCCTTATACCTCAGTCCCTCCATTCCCAGCAACATTCAGGTTAATCTCTTCTGAACCTACTCCGGTTTAATAATATCAAGGTCAATAATATCAAATTGAATAGTCAAGGTATTTTCTAAGGGTACAGGGAGTCCAAAACTAGAGGACATAAGCTTATGGTGAGAGGGAAACATTTAAAAGCAACCTAAGGGGCAGCTTTTTCACCCAGAGGGTGGTCTGCCTATGGAATGAGCGGGCAGGATGACCAGACTAGACACAATATTCCAGAAGAGGTCTCACCAATGTCCTGTACAACCTCAGCATGATGTCCCAATTCCGATACTCAAAGACAAGTGTGTGAAACACCTTCTTAACCACACTATCCATACGAGATTGAAAGTTTAAACAACTATACCTGACGGCCTCGGCCTCTGTTATGCAGCACTGCCAAACATTCTACTATTAATTGTATAGGTCCAGCTCTTGTTTGATTTACCAAATCCAATACCTCGCATTAATCCAAACTAAACTCCATCTGCCACTCCTCAGCCTAGTGAGTGATACTACTGCCTCCTCACCCTCCCCTTTCAATTCAAAATACCCTCCCCCTCTGCAGGAGCCCTGCACACTCCAGCCTTGATTTTCACAGAGACCCTGAGCTTGTTTGCCTTGTGTGGTTAGGGGAGGAGGGATAGATTGCAGACACAGTCAGTGGGGAGGAGAGGCTGGACAGTAATCAGCGGCCTGGTGTCATTTCATGATTTTAGGAAGAGGGTAGTCAGACGTGAGCGATGGGTAATACTGATCGGTGTTTTGGGGCCATAAACTATGGTCTTTCTCCGTCTCTGCTGTTCAGTAATAAATATCCATTTGAGACCCTTCATTGTTCAGAGTGTGTCTGCAGGATTTCTTTCCCTAATATTGCAGACTACACATAATAGCAATTAAAGACGTTCATAGTTAACTTCAATGCACAGCACGCGCACTCAATATCCTACAGTTGAGACAAATATCTTGCCTTTGTTTAACAATACAAAGTGTTTTGTGTAGTTCAGTAATGGTAACCTGATAATAATAAATCCACACTGAGCTGAAAGCTGACACTTAAAATATGACCCAAAATCTGGGTATGGTAGTGTAGTGGGTAGTGTCCCTGCCTCTGAGTCAGAACTCTGGATTTGATTCTAATTTCTGAATTCGTGTGGTAGTGTTCATAGCTCTGGACAAGAAGATCTGGATTCAAGTCCTGCCTGTTGCAGAGATATGTCACAGCATGTCATAACAGGCTGTTGAACAAACACACAGGAGAATAATGTTACAGCTTTATGGGTATTGCCAAGTGGTGCTAGTGTCCCTACCTCTGGGCACAAAGGTCTAGGTGTAAATCCCACACAAGTGTCTCGTGATACATCTGAACAAACTGATTAAAATGGATTTAGAATTATGACTTGGTGGAGAATGAAGAGGTGTCAGTATTGCATTTCAGAATTTCGGCTCAGGATGTCTGAAAGTACAGCCATTCATGTTGATTGGAGTCACATTTCACAGCAGTAGAGGTTTGTAAAATCAGAATGGTCATGGATAGGGTGAGTAGCCAGGATTTTCCCCAGGTGAGGGTCCAAAACTAGAGGGCATTGGTTGAAAGTGAAAGGGGAAGGGTTTTGGTGAGGTCTTAGGGGCACCTTTTCACACAGAAGTTAGTGTGCATATGGAATGAGCTACCAGAGGAAGTGGTGGACGCTCGTGCAAATACAGCATGCAAAAGGCATCTGGATGCTGTTAAATCTGCCGAGCTTTTCCAGTAATTTCTGTATTTGTTTAAAAAATGCATTCATTAACACAATATTCTGAATACATTAAACATTTTATTTTTTAATGACGCAGGGACATATTAACATATCTTCAAATCGACCAAGACCATTTTCTGCTAAGGTTCTGAGTATGACAGCAGTAATGTTGCACCTACATGGAACAGGGAATGTGATGGAGACATAGTTTGGACAATGGTCCTCACATGGTCCTCACATGGTCCAGTTTGCGAAAGGATGACGTTATTGTGTGATTCAACTCAGAGAGAGCTAAAAAGAAACTCTAACGTCATCATTACCATTCGTGTTTTTATAGATTTCCTGTCGTGTGGAAACAGGACCTTCGGCCCAACAAGTCCATACCAACCTTCCAAAGAGTAATCCTCCCAGACTTGTTCCCTGACATTTAACTCTGACTAATGTAACTAACCGAAAAATCCCTGAACGCTGTGGACAATTTAGCATGACTAGTCCACCGAGCCTGCACAACTTTGGACTGTGGGAGGAAACTGGAGCACCTATTAGAAACTCATACAGATGAGGGGATAATGTGCAAACTCCACACAGATAATCGCTAAAGGCTGGAATTGAACCCAAGCCCCTGATGCTCTGAAGGTGCGGTGCTAACCACTGAGCCACCGTACTACACTGGGCAATCCCGGACCAGAATTCATTGGAACCTCCTCGCTGCCTAATGCAAAGAGAATTCAGCCAAATCCAACTGTTTCAGGTTGAAATCCCATTGCTAGCAGCTTGTGTGAGTAGAATATATTAAGTAGCATAATAACATTTTGGACAATCTCTCAAATTTTACTTTTTTCATGAGTTACATTGATATCTGGGCAGTTCTCTCAACTTGAAATTGTAGAAATTTTGTTTATTGGGTGTGTGTGTGCGCGTGTGTGTGTGTCTGTGCTTTGTGTGCGCACGTTTGTGTGTGTGTGTGTGTGTGTGCGCGAGTTCAAAGAACAAAGAATACTTACAGCTCAAGAACAGGCCCTTCAGTCTTCCAAGCCTGAGCTGATCCAAATCTCCTGTCAAAACTGTTGGTCAATTCCTAAGCATCTGTATCCCTCTGCTCTCCACCTACTCATGTATTTATTCAGCTGCTTCTTATATGAATCTACCGTGCCTGCCTCTGCCACCTCTGATGGCAACGCGTTCCAAATGCCCACCAACCTCTGGGAGAAGTACTTGCCGTGTGTATCTCCCATGAACTTTCCACCTCTCACCTTGAAACCGTGACCCCTCGTTATTGAATTCTTCACCCTGGGAAAAAAAGCTTGTCTCTATCCACCCTGTCTAAACCCTTCATGATTTTATAAACCTCAATCAGGTTCTCTCTCAATATCCTTTTTTCTAACTTACGCAACTTTTCTTCATAGCTTGCACGTTCCATTCCAGGCAACGTCCTCGTAAACCTTCTTTGCACCCTCTCCAAAGAATCCACATCGTTTCGATAATGTGGCGACCAGAAATGTACAAAGTATTCTAATTTCGGCCGGACTAATGTCTTGTTCAATTATAAAATGACTTGCCCTCTTCCAGGTCATTTATATATATTACAGACAACAGTGGCCCGAACACTGACCCTTGTTGAACACCAAGGGTCACCTTTCTCCATTTTGAGAAACTCCCTTCGATTACTACTCTCTGTCTCCTGTTTTTCAACGAATTCCTTATCCACCTCGCTAGAATACTCTGCACACCATATAACTTTAATTTCTCCATTAGTCTCCCATGGGGAACCTTATCAAACGTCTAACTAAAGACCATGTATATGACATCAACAGCCCTTCCTTCATCTATCAACGTGGTCACTTCCTCGAACAACCCTATGAAGTTGGTAAGGCGCAATTTCGCCTGCACCAAACCATGTTGCCTGTCTCTGATAGGCTCATTCATTTCTAAATATAAATAGATCCTATCTCTCAGTACCTTCTCCAGCAATTTCCACACCACTGTCGTCAGGCTGACTGGTTTTTGGTTACCCAGAATATCCCTCCTACCCTTCTTGTACAGGGGGACAACATAGGCTACCCTCCAGTCCTCTGGCACCTCACCTGTATTTAAGAATGCCACAAAGGTATCTGTCAGGGCCCCAGTTATTTCCTCTCTCGCCTCCCTCACAACCTGGGATAGGTCCCACCAGGTCTTGAGGATTTGTCCACCTTAATAACCTCTAGCCTACGCAACACATCTTCCCATGTGTGTTTGTTTGTGTGTGTGTGTGTGTGTGTGTGTGTGTGTGTGCCAGTGTTTTTAGAAAGGGAAATATCGATTCTTTATTTGCAATATCCAAATCGGTTGCCATTCACCATTCCACCATAGTTTGAGTAACATTGCTCTGGATCATAAACGTGCTATTTTAGCAGATTAAAGAAACTATCCTGACTTGTTGCTAAAACTAACCCTGACCCAGTCTGAGAACGACATCATCGACCATATCACCAACCTGGTCACATTTAACATTTGTTGTGAGCTGTGGAACAGTGGGACTAGAAAAGGAAACAGTGACCCAAAAAGCCGGGGAATATAGACCGGTGAGCCTAATGTCAGTGGTGGGTAAGTTGTTGGAGGGGATTCTCAGTGAGAGGATTTACATACATTTGGGAAGGTCAGGGCGGAATGGGGTAGTCAACGTGGCCATCTGCATGTCTCATTAATTTGAGTGACTTTTACGAAGAAGTGAAAAAAGAAGATTGATGAAGGCAGTTTGCTAAACATTGTCTATATGGACCTCAGCAAGGTGTTAATAACATTCCAATTGGGAGACAGATTAGTAAGATTCGGTCACATGGGACACATAGGAAGCTAATCACAATTGGCTTGAAGGAAGAAGGGTATTGTTGAGACTGAAGGCTTGTGAGTAGCAGTGTGCTGTAAGTTTCAGTACTGACTTCACTGCATTTCATCATTTATGTATAGTACTTGAATGCGAGTATTGGGGCCATAGTTAGTAAGTTTACAGATTACATCAGTCATGTAGTGTAGTAGATTATCTCAGAGTACAACGACACTACAATTGGATGGGACAAAGGGGCAAGGAGTGACAGATGACACTTAATTTAGATAAATACGAGGTTTTGCATTTTGAGTAGGCAAATCAGGGCAGATATTAATGG
>NC_057723.1:73529415-73532598 GCF_004010195.1 Chiloscyllium plagiosum
ACTGATCTGCTCTCTGTCTCAAATCCTCTTTCATACCCAATTTATCATTGCCCTCAACTCTCTGACAGGTCAATATATATCTACCTCCTCTTCAAATACTTTCAGTCATCTGGCTCCCCGAACACCTTTGAGAAGAGAAATCCTGACATTGAATACCACCTGTTTGAAGACCCTTGCTGCTCCGATATCACGGCTTATTGATAGGAACAAAATATGTTGAAACAAGGGTTCAGGTAAAAATGACTGGCCCTGATATCAAGGCAGTGGTTGACTTTTGTTGACATCAAGGAGCTGAACAAAACTAGACTTAATGGGAATCAGAGAAAACTCTCCAGTGTTTGGAGTCAAACATGGCACAAAGGAAGATGTTCATCATCTCAGTCCTGGGTCACCTCTGTGGGAGTTTCCTAGCTTAGTTTCCTCTTTACAAACATCTTCAGCTGCTTCATCAATGTCTCCCCGCCCCCACCCTCCCCACCATAAGATCAGAATGTGAGGATGGTCACTGAAGATTCGACAATGTTCAGAGCATTTTGTCCCCCCGTCAGCTCCTGAACTCGTCTGTGTCCATTTGCAGCAAGACCCAGATTCTATCGAGACTTGTGCTGTTAAAGGGTCCGTAACAATCTTGTAACAGTACTGCTAGATTATTCACATTGCCAAGGTGAAATGAAGAGTTAATTCATCACCTCACGCTGGAGAAGAACAGGGATAGCCCATTCAGTGCCTCCAGCCTATTACTCAGGAAGGGAAGTAGTCTAATGTGATGGACCACACCAGAGCCCCTCGAAAATATTTGAACGCGATAGCCTAGATTCTAATGTTTTCTTACTTTAAAGGAAATGAAAAATGTCTGTTCCAGACTCAATGTGACTGGTCAAACTACTTGGTGAGAAGCAAAACACTATTTACTTAAACACGAAAGATAAAATGAAACCAATGAAAGAGGAATTTAGAATACCTTAATTCTATTGGACAAGTTAACAGAATAATAGATCTAGGAAGTATTACTAATGAACCGTTCCAATATTGGAAACTCCCATAAACACAGCCCCTGGCAAAAGTGAATTCCAGGCACAGAATGTCACATACATTTCTCTAATCCAGGAATTAAGAACACCATCAAAAGAAATTCAGAGAGAGTAGCAGCAAGGAAACATCCACTGAGACGCCAATAGTGTCTGATGTTACTGAAAAATCAAAACCCAGAGATACTAATCTGTGAGAGCTGGCCACACCCATTCAGGCTGCATTCAATAAACCCAAGGGTTCCCTCGCTGTTTACTCAAGCGGTCTTAACTAGCCAGCTTGGTAACGGTCGTTTAATCTCGCCCTTAAAAGAAACCAGGACAAAATAACCTCTTAAAACTGCAGCATTGTCACACCTGTGCTGTTAAACAGGAACCAAAGGTAACCTAATCAGGACCTTGGCCCTGCCCAATCGGACGAGTAAAAAACCATTCAGTCCCTTGAGTCTCTTATACAGGAACATGATGAGGCCATTCAGCCCCTTGAGTCACTTACACAGGAACAGCAGGAGGCCATTCAGTCCCTTGAGTTTCTTACACAGGAACAGGTTGAGACCACTCAGCCCCTTGAGTCAATTACGCAGGAACAGGAGGAGGCCATTCAGCCTCTCGAGTCACTTACACAGGATCAGGAGGAGGCCATTCAGCCCCGTGAGTCACTTACACAGGAACAAGAGGAGGCTATTGAGTCCCTTGACCCACTTAGGCAGGAACAGTACGAGGTCATTCCCTCCTCAATGCACTTACACAAGGGCAGAGTGAGGTAATTGATGCTGATTCCTGATGAATGGCTGATGCCTGAAATGTCGATTCTCCTGCTTCTCGGATGCTGCCTGAACTGCTGTGCTTTTCTAGCAATCCACTCTCTACTCTGATCTCCCGCATTGTCAGTTCTCACAGTCTCCTAATAGATGCTCTAACATGATGAACAAGTGGAGCAGAAGCTGCACAGACAGACTGTTCCTCCTAACTCCGTTGCTCATGATAAATACGTGGGACCTTAACGTGGTTTCCTAATGGTGAACAGGGAAGACATATGTCATGCGTGAAACCTCAAGAAGGCACCGTCAACCTCCGAGAAGACAACCTGGTGTTTCTATGTAGGACAGAAGTGGGTGGGAACGGCGACCTGTTTCAGATGGAAGGTATTGTGGCTGTTGTTGGGGAATGTGAACAACATGGCGTTCAGTACGGGTTCACACACAGACTGCCCAATAACGTGGGGAGAGTTAATTAACGCACATAAACTATTAGGAGAGCCACGTTAGACGGATGAATGGACTGTCTACGTTCAAATAATGCTAATCGTATTCATGTTGGTCTGTTGAGTGTTTGTCTTGTGCAGTGTAACCTGTATGCCTTACTTTGTCCAATCTTATTTACACCATATGATCTGTCTGGCCATGCTTCCTATGATCTGCCTCCACGGCTCATAAATAAAGTGTTTCCCTGTACTGAGGTACACGTGACAATAAATCAAACTAATTAATCCTGGTTAAAGAATGAAATTTCTCACCCTATCAATGTCTCTTTTGGACATCAGTGACAGCTGCCACTCTTCGTGTTTCAGCATCACCATTTCTTCATCTCTGACAGCACTACAGGTTAAACATTCAGCTTCTTTACTCTATCATCATGTTACCATCATCTGTGTCTGTGGGAAGGAAACCATTCCTTACAAAGGAGATTAAATCTGTACAGAGTGCCCCAAATGCTCTCTCAGCAAGGCTCTACAACAGCAGGAAGATGGCATTACTTATGTACTCGAATCGTCTTACAATGAAGGACAGCATACCATTGACTGCACCCATTACTTACACATGGTTTGATTCAGAGCACTCAGCATAAACTTATGAATGGGAGATTATGCTTCCCAAATGTGTTAGAGTTCTTTGATGAAGTGACCAAGAAAGTTGATGAGGACAGAACGGTAGACGTAGTCTCTATGGATTTCATTAAGGCCTTTGATAAGGTTCCACATGGCAGGCTGCTCTGGAAGGTTACATCACGTGGAATGCTGGGATACACAGTCGGAAGGAAGCAGAGGGTTTAGTGGAAGGATGCTTGTCAGAATGGAGGGTGGGTACATAGCTGTTTGTTATCTGTGATTTGGTTGAGAATGTACAAGGCATGATTAGTCAGTTTGCAGATGACA
>NC_057723.1:73533098-73550668 GCF_004010195.1 Chiloscyllium plagiosum
AGGGTGTCTTACTACAGCTGTACAGGGCCTTGGTGAGACCCCATCTCGAACATTGTGCAGAATTATGTGCAGTTTTGGTCTCTGTACCTAACAAAGGACAAACCTGACAAAGAGCGAGAGCATTGAAGAATTACCAGACCGATCTTTGTGATGACAGGCTTGTTGTGGGAGAAGAGTTTGGGACGACTGTGCCTGTATTCAATTAGTTTTAGGAAAATGGGTGGTGAGCTCAGTGAGATATATGAAACTCTGACAGGGTGAGACAGATTGGAAGCAGGGATGATAATTCCCCAGGCTGTGGTGTCTTAAAGAAGAGGCCACAGTATTACGTACAGCAAGGCCATTCTGCATTGAGATGACAATAACTGTCTGCACTCAGAGACTGGTGAACCTGGGGAATGCGCTGGAACCTGGAAGCCAACACATTGAATATAAGTACGGATTTAGAGACAGTAAGGGGATGGTAGGAGAGCAGGAGAACGGAAATAAAAGGCCAGCCATCATTATACTGAATTGGGTAGGAAACTCGATGGACCAAATGGAGTACTGTACTTTCTATTTATAGCTTCCCAAGGTTACTCACATTAACGGATATATTCATTGTGGAGGATAAGTGCATTGAGGAGATGTTTGAACATGAACTGGAATGGGGAGGCTCAATGTGTTGTATAACCTCCTCCTTTACTGGTGTTTCTGTGTAGTCTGTGGGAAAGTTGTCACAAACTCTCAGATGTAGGAAGGAGAACTCTGCATGGTCGACAGGATTGTGTGTCTGGAGTCACTTTTAGGCGACACCAGGAAAGCGTGGGAGATTCACTTCCTGAAAGTCCATTGGAGAACCAAACTGCTGTTGACAATCGGCATTGGCTTCAAGGTCATATTACCAACATCAGATTTTGCTTGTTATTATTTTATTAATTATTTTTAACTTCCACCCGCTGCCAGAGCATTAGCCTGGTCTGGATGCGTAATCCAGTGAATTTTCCACAACAGCACCATCATCACACGGGGACCAATCAGAAACCATATTGAGCAGGTTATTTCTGTGCTGCTTGACAGCTCTGTCAAAAAGAACTCCCACCAATTTGACTTTCGCGATTGTACTGAGGGGGTGGTAATTGGTAAGATTGTAATTATTCCCGTCATAGTGGACGGGACATAGCTGAGTAATTTTGCACATTACCAGGGAGATGTCAGAGCTGGAGCTGGAATGAAACAGCTTCCCCAGGGACACGGCTTGTTGTGCAGCACAAGTCTTCAGTCCTATTGCAGGACTGGTGTCAGGGCCGATTGCCTTTGTCGTATCTACTGTGTTCAGCTGTTTCTTCATGTCACGTGCAACGAATCGAATTGGTTGAAGACTGCCATCTGTGATTCTGTGGGCATCATGGCGATGGTGAGGTGGATCATCGATTCAACACTTCTGGTTCAGGTTGATATAGATACGACATCCTTGTCTTTTACTCTGATGTGTAGGCCTGTTCGATTATTTATGATAGGGATGTTTGTGGATCCCTTTCCTCCAGTCATTTGTTTAATCGTCCATCACTATTTATGACTGAATGTGGCAGAACTGCGGAGCTTCGATCAGATCTGTTGCTCAAGTGCGGTAACATTAAGGGGTTAGCATCAGGTTTAGTTTCACGTGGTTCTGACCCTGACATGTTCACCCACAGTCATTTCTGAAACATAGATCCTGTTGATGGTAATGGCAGCAAAGGAGATTATCCAAAGGAAAATGTCACAGGTGGTGGTTGAACGCTGTTCTCCTTCTCCTGCTGGTGTGGTCTCCAGCACTACAGCACTACAGCACCACATAAACACGCAGATTTGAGATGCCATATCTACAATGCAATTCTGCTGCCTGTCCCCTAGTTCACATCAAGACCCTTTCACCAATCAAGCCTGTACTCAGTGACCTACTCTGGTTTCTGATGTGGTAACACTTTCATTTTCATATTCTCATTCTGCTGAGGTCATGCTTCCAATCTGACACGTTCCATAAAAAAAGATTTAACTGGTTTTAATTCAATTGTTTAATTCATCTGAATCCTTTTCCTTGAGTAATACCATCTTCTGTGTTTAAACTGAATGGGTTTCCCTCTGTTTCTCTCCCTGACCATGATTAAGAGCTCTCTAGTGTCAGTGATGCCAGCCTTATGCAGTTTCAGAGCCAATTAATTCTCTGAATTCCCAATCTTCTTCACCACATCGTATGTTTCCTCTTTTGGTTTGATGCCTTACTACTCGTGGATGCCTTGTCCTCCCATGAGTATGTTTCATCTTTTTTGTGAGAATTTCCGATATCCTCCGAATTATCCACAGAAATTCCTGCCATGGCTCCTCCATGGTCTTCCTTGCTGGGCTCCCCTTCCAATTAATTCTGGTCAGCTCCTCCCGCATGTCTTTGTAGTTACATTGCTCAATTATAATCAGATTACATCAAGAAGACTGCAATAGAAATAAACCGAAAGAAGGAGATTTGAGAGATGGGGCATAAAGAATAATTGGCAGATTTCTTAACTAGATACAAAGAGAGAACGGGAGAGAGGATATAGATGAGGAAATGTGAAAAATGAGGAAACTAGATTATTGAAAGAAGTAGAAGCATATCCCTCAATATTTTGTCAGTTCCTTTTGTGCTGTGGTCCTTTGTACAGTGCAGGTACAACAGAGTAATGTGTTCAAATGCTGGGTCTGATGCCAGAATTTTAATCTCCAATAATATGACCGACACTAGCTTTGAAAAGAACCCCACAGGCCAATATATTGAAGGCCCAGTAGAAAGGGGATTAACTGAAAAAAGTTTGGATACCAGAAATAAGAGTTTATAACACACATCCTGATAAGAATTAGAGATTAGAGTAGAGTATTCCAGAAAAGGAGGGAACATTGAGAGAAAGGGGAACATATCACTTTAGATGAGCATCAAACAATGTTTTTTTTTAAATTTTATACATCATGTGCATCATTTTTTGATAACTGTGTCTCCGTTATTCATTTAGAATGCGTTGTGCACATATGAAAAATATCTACACACGCATATTGATAAAACAATGTATACAAAATCATTTTTCGGCCATTGAAATGGTCCTGTCGTCGTGTTACCAGGATACGTGAACACCAACTGGCCACCAAAAGGCATGACCCACTATCATTATGTTCCATAATACAGACAAAGAAGGGCAGCACTTTGACTGGAACAACACACGCACATACTAAGACACACAAGGACGTTCTTAGAGGAATGGCATTCTAATGAGAAGTCCATCAATAAACACATCAATTTCGATCCTATCCACCTTCTCTTGTAACAGAAAAACCGGAAATGATATCACCCACCTTAAGAAACCAAGACATGTAAATAGAAAGGTGGGACATACCACCAGCACTTCAGCAGAGACCCTCACTGATGATGTCATCTAGTCAGGGTGACGAAACGTCTGATAACACACCTTCAAGTTCAGCAAGCTAACTTGCATACACATAAATAGTTATTTTACATTAATTAGTGGAATTTAGGAGTTCTCTGTCACCCACGTTTTAACAGACTTTGATGTGAGGTGGGCTTTTCTGGGTGTGTGGTTTTAATTAACAGAGGGGTTCGATATTGATTTCATAACAGTTTGGGGCCTTGCTGTATGGGATTTGGACAGACTTGAACAGATTTGGGGTACAAAAGATCCCAGCAGATTCCAACACGTGGCATTTAGTGACCTAGATCTTCGAATAGAACCGGTGGGAAAATGCATTTAATTTTGTTAACATGTGGTTGGTTAAAGGAAAAGTGAGAAAATGGCTTTTAATATTACTAAACAGGTTCCCAAATTGGCCAAGGAAGTTCACAAAGACAGAAGAAGGAATATTTTTAGAATTAGCAAATAGGTTGGAATTGGTTTTAACCAGGGACAAAAGGAAATGTGAAATTGTAATGGAGATGGTCAAGCACTTTAGTGTGTCAGAGAAACAGGCAACTGCAGTAGAGTTAGAAAAAACTTAAATTGCAAATATGGCAACTGGAGTTCGAAGATGAGAAAAGGGACGAAAACAGAGAGAGAACAAAGGTAAAGGGAAAGAGAGGAAAAAGAGAGAGAAAATTTGAAATTCAGAAGTTGGGAATTAGACAAGAAAGTTAAATTAAGAGGAGAGAGATGAAGGGAGAACGTCGGGATGTATACAGCTATATTAATACATTGCCATAAATCGGTGAGAAAAATGTCAAAATCTGTTTTTATTTCATTTGAAAAAAAAATGGCTTAGCAGATGGTGTGTCCAATGAACTTGTGGGTGATGCTCGTTCAGACTAAGCTGGTGGGCACAGATAGTGAGGTATGTGCAGCGCTGTAAGATGAAGGGTCAAGAGATTATGCAGATGTCAAACGGGCTATTTTGTGTGGTTATGAATTGGTACTAGAAGAATATAGACAGAGGTTCCGAAATATAGAGACAAAACCAGGTCAGACTTATGTTGCATTTGAAAGAGTTAACCACAGTCACTTTGATAGATGGGTGCTGGCCTTAAAAATGGATAAGCCCTGTGACCCTCGAAGGGAGATTATTCGGCTGGAGGAGATAAAGACTCACTTCCAGAGAGGGTAATAATTCATGTGAATGAACAGAAAGTTCAAGAAGTGAGAAGCGTGGCAGAAATGGCAGGTATATATGCATTGGTGCATGATATGAAATTTAGCTTCTGGGAGGATTTTCATGCGGTAAGGGATAGGAATTGGGAGAAGGTGAGATCCTACACCACAAAGTGAACAATGGAGCACACTGACAATAGTTTAGTACACGTGAAAAAAGAAGCCCAAGGGGGTTGAAACGGGGAGAAAGGCCTCAGTTGTTCTCACTATAAGGGAGTGGAACACATAAAATTACAATGCCATGGTTTAAGAAGGGCACTGGGAAAAAGGTGTTTTCACTGCAGTGAGCTGGAACACACAGTCCTGGGCATTGAAGGGAGACAAGTTCGGGAAAATATGTGGGAAAAGAGGCTAAGCCAGTGGCATTAGTAAAACTGGTAAAGGAGACCACAAATGGAGCTGAGGAGCTGCAGGAGAGTGAACAGCCGAGGCAAGGACTAGGTATGGAGTTAGTACCTGATCTCTATAAAAAATATGCCTCTGTGGACAAACTTTACTCAGAAAGGGCGGGGGGGGGAGGGGAAGGACAAGAAATTAAAATTTTGTGAGATACGAGATCTGCTCCATCTCTAATAGTTGAGACGTGAGGCGCCGGGAAAGCACAACAGATCAGCCAGCATCTGAAGAGCAGGACAATCGACATATCAGGCATAAACCCATAGTCAGAAATGTGGCTTGGGGACACGGGGGCTGAAAGATAAATAGGAGGGTAGGAGCTGGGCTGGCGGTCGGGTCACTGGGATGGCTATATGAAGATGTAGGTGGGAGTGATAGTGATATGTCGGAGGGGAGGGTGGAGTCGATAGTTGGGAAGAAAGATGGACAATTAAGACAGTTCAAGAGGGCGGTGCTAATTTGTACGGTTGGATCTGGGGTGAGGTTTGAGGAGGGGAGATTTGGTAATAGATGAAGTCGATGTTGATGTTGTATAGTTTGAGTGGTCCAGGTGTCCTACCACCTACCCACTTCAAACCCCTCTCCGACATATCACCACCACACCCTATCTGCATATACCTATCACCTTCAAAGCTACCTTCCACCCAGCTCCAACCCCACCCTCCTATTTATTTCTCAGCCCCATTCCCCCTCCCGAACTCACCCCCCCCCACTTTCCTGATGAAGGACTTGTGCCTGAAACGTCAACTCTCCTGCCTCCCAGACACTGCCTGACCTGCTGTGCTTTTCCAGCTCCACAATTTTCAACTCGGATCCCCAGCATCTGCCGTCCTCACTTTCTCTCAGCCCCTAATAGTAAGAGATGGAAGTGTTTACACTCTTTCTGACATGTTACTCAACAGCGTGATAATTTGTGGAATGGGGACAGAAAGTAAGGTTGGGGGAGATAAACATCAGGTTGAAGTACCAAATCAAGATTGGGGCAGTAAAAGTGAGAGTGAGTTACAGAGTGTCGGTTCCAGCAATCCATTTATTCTTGGGAACAGTTTAGCAGGGTTCACGGTGGGAGAGACACCCCTTGTGGTGGAGAAGTCAAATGAAAACTAGGGAACTGAGTAGTTAAAAGAAATATACCCAGGAATTTGTACACACAGTGTGCTCACAAGATCCCACTGTCATAAGTTACAGCAGAAAGGAAAAACAAAAGCAAAAGACAAAGGAGTTGAAGTTCAGTTAACTGACACCCTGATTGATGAAATGGTGCAGGAAAATACCTGAAAGTGGAGAGAAACGGTAGGTTAGTTCAGAAGGGAAATGGGCTGAAGTGCACTAGATCGTGTTACCAGTAGCATACTGTGTTATGGATAGCACACAAATTAACTGCAGGTGGTCACCTAGGTGTACGGAAGACTCAGGCTAAGGTACAGAAGCATTTCCAGTGGCCTGGAATGCACAAGAACGAGGTTATTTTTTGTTGTACATGTCATACATGCCAAATGGTAGGTAAGTCACAGGCAGTAATAAAACAGCACCTTTGTTGCCAATTCCTGCATTCGAAGAACCTTTCACGTGGGTTATGATTAGTTGTGTAGCTCCCATTTCCAAAATAAATGTGGAAAACGATATTTGCTGACCATAATGGATGTGTCTCCCAGATTTCCAGAGGCAAAACGGGAGGTGGAGGGGTTGGTAGCTTTCTTTTCTCGCTGTTGCCGACCCAGAGACATTCAGTCAGACCAAGGCTCTCATTTTACCACTCAGCGGTTTAAGGAAGTCATGGATAGCTTCGGCATACAGCACTTCAAATCAAGTGCGCGCCATCTTGAATCCCAGGGAGCATTGAAAAGTTAGCATCAGACACTGAAGACCATGTTAACCGTGTACTGTCAGGATTGGCCAAATGATTGGGATAAAGGTATCCCATTAAATTGCTTATCATCGAAGATGCCCCAAATAAATCGATTGCATTTACTTCTTTTGAGTTAATATTCGTACATGAAGTGAGAGGTCCTTTGAAATTTATTAAATATAAATCGACAGGACCGAAGTCGGAGATCTAACACTTGGATTATGTATGTGAGATGAGGGAGAGATTAAATGGAGTAGGTGAGTTAGCTCAACAGCACCTGAAGTGGGCACAGTATAGAGTAAAGCAGGTGGGGATGATGTATTAGTATTGCCAGAAGTGGTAGGAAATCACTTCAAAGCCAGGTTTAGTGGCCCCTTTCAAATTAAAAAAAAGTTGAGTCAATTAAACTATCTGGTAAAGATACCAGGTATGACAAAAACGTTATTGAGTATGTCATGTAAATGAATAATGTTCCAGCCACATTTAAGACTCAGGAACAAAGTTGCGGCTTGATGAACAAATTGTGCAGGTTACCTGTATAATGTAGTGATGTTTAGCAAGTGATTGAAAGCTCCCATGTTACAGCTGGCAGAGCATGTTGAACGATTACAAGAAGCAATGCTGGTAAAAATCTTAAAGAAAACAGAATTCGCGAAGACAGAGGCGATGTTCTTGCGACATTACATTGGACAGGTGAGGTTGACCCCATGGAACAGAAAGATGAAGGGTTTGAGGAATTTCCACGATCATCCTAGAAGAAAGAGGTGCTTCAGTTTTTCGAACTGAGTGGATTCTATCGGAAGTTTGTTGCAAACCTCAGCAGCGTATTGGCACCACTGATGGATTTACTAAAGCAGAGAATTGTGGTGGACAGAACAATGTTAGGAGGCATTTGAGAATTTTAAAGCAGGTTTAATCACCGCACCAGTTTTATCTGCACCAAATATTTTGAAACCCTTTGAAAATTGTATCTGATGCTAAGGATATAGGGGTCGGAGACGTATTGATGCAGAAAGGTAAAGATGAAATTGACTGGCCAATTGTCTACTTGTCGAAAAAGCTCAATATCCACCAGAAATAAATACAATATCCCCATTATTGAAAAAGAAGGTTGAGTTTCGTACTTGCCTGACAGTATTTTAAAAGTTAAGTGACAAGTTGTCAGAGACAGTTCTGGACAACAACGAAAATCCTCTCGCGTTTTATTTGGATATTTAAAGACTTAAATATGAGACTATTTCATTGGCGTCTTATGTTACCGACTTTAAACATACAAAATGGGTATGCTGTGGGTCGTAAAAATGTTATGGCAAATGTGTTATCGTGAATTCATAGGAAGAAGTGAAGATAAAACTTGACTTATTCCAGTGTATATATGTGTGCAGAATTAATATGAATGGTAAAACTGAGATTAATACTTAAGCATTTCATAAAAATAGGATTAAGAATTAGAGGAAAAAGAAATGAAGCCAACGTTTCATTCTGATGGTTCATTTTTTTTTTCCTGAAAGGGGGAGATCTTATGAAGCCGAAAGCATGTCTGGTCACTTTAAGACAGAACGGGTTTTGCTGAATAGAAAGTACAGCCACAGATGCCAGATCAAGGTCAGAATGTTGCAAATGCAACAATTAACTGGGAAATGGATACCTGAGTTTTGTTTGCTGTTTTAACAGCAATTCAAATGCAATCAAGAAGTTTAAACAACGCTCAGGATACCAGAAGCCAACGGAATTTGAATATTATTGTTTGGACACTTGGAAGCAATCAAATTGTGAGAATTATTATATAATGGGGAGTATATAAACACAGCATTTTTAACACTAGAGGGAGAGCCACTACCATCCAACAGCAGAGTAGCTGCTGTAGAACAGCAGTGCGATATGGCCATCTCAATCACTCTCTATGAAAGATATATGTTCAAGTCAAACCTACTTGCAGTAAACAAAACATGATCCAGGGAGATCAGCAGCTGGAAGAGTGAACACAGCGAGGAAGATGGAGACTGTGTGGTCCCGAGATTGTAATGTTTAATATGTGGGTTGTTGGAACAGCATATTTTCAGAGTTGGAGTCAAATAGTAAGTAGTTAAGAAAAGAGGGGCTTGGATTTGTGAACAGTTGTTGTTCAGTGTTCACTACTTAAGTTAAGAAACTAACTTGCTAATTTTTGTTTAAATTGTGGAATATAGGATATCTGTGTCGCTCATATTTTAACAGATTACAAGGTGAGGCGAGCTTTTCTGGGTGTTTGATTTTAATTAACAGAGGGGTTTGACTCCACCTTGTAAATGTCCATCCATGCTAAACCCATTTCCCTGAAATTGGCCCATATCCTTCCAGTCCCTTCCTATGCAAATTTTTATCCAAATGCTTTTGAAATGTTGTTAATGTACCCTCTTCAACCGCATCTGCTGGCAGCTCATCCATGTACCATCCTCTGTGTAAAGGCATGACCCCTCAGATTCCCTTTTATTCCTTCCCATCTGACCTTAAACTGATCCCCACAAGTCCTCAATTCTCTACACCTTGGAAAAAGACTCAGAGCATTAACCCTATCCATACCCCTCATGATCTTATACAGCTCTATAAGGTCCCCGCTCAGTCTCCTACACTCTAAAGAAAAGGTCCTAGCTTATCTAACCTCTCCCTATAACTCAGACCATTGGGTCCTGGCAACATCCTTGTAAATTTCTTCTGCACTCTTTCTAATTTAATAACATCCTCCCTATAACAAAGGTGACAAAACTGAACACAATACTCCAAGTGCGGCATTACCAAATACCTGTGTAACTGCAACATAATTTCCCAACTTCTATACACATTGTCCTGATTGACGAAGGCCAGTGTGCCAAAAGCCTTTTTCACTGCCCTGTCCACCTGTGGCTCCACTCTCAGAACCTTGCACCTGAACGCCAAGGTTTATTTTTGCCCACTACACTCCTTAAGGCCCTCACACTTACCATGAAACTCCTCCCTTGATTTGAGTTTCCAAAATTGAAGACCTCAGACATCTGCATTCCATTCCATTTGCCATTTATCGACCCACTTGCCAACCTGATTAAGGTCCTGCTGCAATTTCTGATAAACTTCCTCATTGATCACGCTACCACTTATTTTAGTGTCATCTGCAAACTGACTAATCATGCCTTGTACATTCTCAACCAAATCACAGATAACAAACAGCTATGGACCCAGCCTCCAGTCTTCCAAGCATCCTTCCACAAAATACTCTGCTTTCTACCATCAAGCCAACTATGTATCCAATTGGTCAGTTCCCCCAGCGTTCCACGTGATGTAACCTTCCAGAGCAGCCTGCCATCTGGAACCTTATCAAAGGCCTTACTGAAATCCATAGAGACTACTTCTACCGTTCTGTCCTCTTTAACCTTCTTGGTCACTTCATCAAAGAACTCTAACAAATTTGGGAAGCATGATCTCCCACTCATAAGTCTATGTTGACTGCTCCGAATCAAACCCTGTGTAAGTAATGGGTGCAGTCAATTGCATGCTGTCCTTCATTGTAAGATGATTCATGCACATAAGTAAAGCGATCTTACTGCTGCTGTAGAGCCTTGTTGAGAGATCATTCATGGCACTCTGTACAGATTTGATCTCGTTTGTAAGGAATGATCTCCTTACCACAGACACGGGTGATGGTAACATGATGATAGAGTAAAAAAGCTGAGTGTTTAATCTGTAGTGCTGTCAGAGATGAAGAAATCGTGATGCTGAAACACGAGGAGTAGCAGCTGTCACTGATTTGCAAAAGAGACATTGATAGGGTGAGAAATTCCATTTTTTAACCAGGATTAATTGGTTTGATTTATTGTCACGTGTACCTCAGTACAGGGAAACACATAATTTATGAGCCGTGGAGGCAGATCAAAGTAAGCATGGCCAGACAGATCATAGGGTGGAAATAAGGTTGGACAAAGTTAGGCGTACAGGTTACACTGCACAAGAGAAGCACTCAACAAGACCAAAATGAATACAATCAGCATTATTTGAACTTAGAAAGTCCATTCATCTGTCTAACGTGGCTCTCCTAATAGTTTAAATGCCTTAATTAACTCTCCCCACGTAATTGGGCAGTCGGTGTGTGAACCCGTACTGAACGCCATGTTGTTCACAATCCCCAACAACAGCCACAATATCTTCCATCTGAAAAAGGTAGCCGTTCCCACCACTTCCGTCCTACATAGAAACACCAGGCTGTCTTCTCGGAGATTGAGGGTGCCTTCTTGAGACTTCACACGTGACATACCCTTTCCCTGTTCACCACTAGAAAACCACGTTAATTCCCACGTGTTTATCATGAGCAACGGAGCCAGGAGGAACAACATGGAACAGTCTGTTTGAGCAGCCTCTGTTCCACTTGTTCATCATGTTAGAGCATCTATTAGGAGACAGTGAGAACTGACGATGCGGGAGATCAGAGTACAGAGTGATTTGCTGAAAAATCACAGCAGGTCAGGTAGCATCCGAGTGGCAGGAGAATCGAAGTTTCGGGCATCATCCATTCATCAGGAATCAACATCAATTACCTCATTCTGCCCTCGTGTAAGTTCGTTGAGGAGGGAATGACCTCGTACTGTTCCTGTCTAAGTGGGTCAAGGGACTCAATAGCTTCCTCTTGTTCCTGTGTAAGTGACTCAAGGGATAGAATGGCCTCATCATGACCCTGTGTAAGTGACTCAAGGGGCTGAAGGGCATCCTCTTGTGCCTGTGTAAGTGACTCAAGGGGCTGAATGGCCTCCTCCTGTTCCTGTGTAAGAGACTCAAGGGGCTGAGTGGCCTCATCCTGTTCCTGTGTAAGAGACTCAAGGGACTGAATGGCTTTTTACTCGTTCGATTGGATAGGGCCAAGGTCCTGATTGGGTTAGCCCTGGTTCCTGTTTAACAGCACGGTGTGCTGACAAGTGTGACAATGCTGCAGTTATAAGAGGTTATTTTGTCCTGTTTTCTTTTAAGACAGAGACTAAACGACCGTTACTAAGCTGATTAGTTAAGACCGCTTGAGTAAACAGTGAGGGAAGCCTTGCGTTTATTTAATGCAGCCTGAATGGGTGTGGCCAGCTCTCACAGATTAGTATCTCTGGGTTTTGGTTTCTCAGTAACATTAGATACAATTGGCGTCTCAGTGGATGTTTCCTGGCTGCTACTCTCTCTGAATTTCTCTTGATGGTGTTCTTAATTCCTGGATTGGAGAAATGTATGTGACATTCTGTGCCTGGATATTCATTTTTGCCAGGGGCTGTGTTTATGGGAGTTTCCTATATTGGAACAGTTCATCAGTAATAGTTCCTAGATCTATTATTCCAATAGAATTAAGGTATTCAAAATTCCTCTTTCTTTGGTTTCATTTTATCTTTCGTGTTTAAGTAAACAGTGTTTTGCTTCTCACCAAGTAGTTTGACCAGTCAGCTTGCATCTGGAACAGACATTTTACATTTCCTTTAAAGTAAGAAAACATTAGAGTCTAGGCTGCCGCCTTCAAATATTTTCGATGGGCTCTGGTGTGGTCCATCACACTAGACTCGTCCTCTTCCTGAGTAATAGGCTGGAGGCACTGTATGGGCTGTCCTTGTTCTTCTCCAATCGTGTCAATGGACTGAATGACTTCCTCATATTCCTGTGAAACCAGGGTGAGGTGATGAATTAACTCTTCATTTCACCTTGGCAATGTGCATAATCTAGCAGTGCTGTTACAAGAATGTTACGGACCCTTTAACAGCACAAGCCTCGATAGAATCCGGGTCTTGCTGCAAATGGACACAGACCAGTTCAGGAGCTGACGGGGGACAAAACGCTCTGAACATTGTGGAATCTTCAGTGACCATCCCCACATTCTGATCTTATGGTGCGGAGGGGGGGGGCGGGGAAACATTGATGAAGCAGAGGAAGCTAACCTAAGGAAATCCCACAGAGGTGACCCAGGACTGAGATGATGAACATCTTCCTTTGTGCTATGTTTGACTCCAAACACTGGAGAGTTTACTCTGATTCCCATTAAGTCCAGTTTTGTTCAGCTCCTTGATGTCAACAAAAGTCAACCACTGCCTTGATATCAGGGCTAGTCATTTTTACCTGAACCCTTGTTTCAACATATTTTGTTCATATCAATAAGCCATGATATAAGAGCAGCAAGGGTTTTCAAACAGGTGGTATTGTATATCACGATTTTTCTTCTCAAGAGTGTTCGGGGAGCCAGATGACTGAAAGTATTTGAAGAGGAGGTAGATAGGAGAGTTGAGGGCATGCAGAATTGGGTATGAGAAAGGACTTTAGACCAAGAGCAGATCAGTCATGATCTAAGTGAAGGGCAAGGCAGGTTGGGGAGTGATCGACCTGCCCACTTTCTGATGTTCTCGCATTCTGTTATTGGAAAGTTAGTGGGTGTTATTTTCATGAATGTTCTGTTATTGAATATTGCAGTCAGGGAGAACAGAGGATTTTTTGAGCCATCGCTGGGTGAGGTATGGGGACTGTATTCACAGTGAATCTGGGTCTACAACATGATCAACAAATTGAGCACAAGTTGCAGAGAGGGGCAACTCTGTAAAGAGAGATGAAGGGCCTCTTTCATACCCAGTCTGGGTTTTCTAATTACATTTCCCAAATCACCTCAAAGCGTGTGGGATAGTCTTGAAGGGCCGAATGGTCTCTTCTGATTCTATGCAACAGGTTATAGGAGTAAGTAGCCTCCAACTGCTCCTGCCTAGCAGGTTTCAGGGGCTGAATGGAATTCAGAAACATAGGACTGATGAACAGTATTAGGTCATAAGATACTTTCAACCTTCCCCACTGCACACTAAAATTGTGGCTGATCAGGCTGTCTCTGCCCCACTTTCCTATTTGTATCCCATTATCCGGGACTCACTTTTCTGTCAAATATTTAACTAATGTAGCTTTCAATCAATGTGAACATAGAGGCACGATAAACTTCCAGTGAAGAGAATTCTGACTTGAAATGTCCTTTCAGATTTTTTTGTTATCCCTCTTCTAGAATCAGAGAGTCATGCAGAACGGAAACAGACCCATTGGTCCAATCTGTTCACTCCGATCAGATATCAAACCTGATCTAGTCCCATTTGCCAGCATTTGGCCAGTATCCCTCCTCTTTCACATATATTTTAAATGTGCAATTGTAACCGCCGTCACCACTTCCTCTGACAGCACTTTCCATACACACACCACTCTCTGTGTGAAACATTTATCTTCAGGTCCCTTTCTAAATCATTCGCCCTCTCGCCTTCAGCCTATGCCCTCTTGTTCTGGACTACCCTATCATGGGGAGCAGAACGTTGCTGTTCAGAACATCAATGCCCCTGATGATTTTATAAACCTCTACAATGTCACCCCTCAACCTCTGACACTCCAGGGGAAACACCTAATAAACCTCTTCCCCGAAACTCAAACCTCCAATCCTGCAACCGAGTTGTACGCAGTATTCTTAAAGTGGCCTCACCAACATCCTGTACAGATGCAACATGCCATATTAATTCCTATACTCAATGCTCTGACTGATTAAGGCAAATGTGCCAAATATGTTCTGTACCACTCTGTCTACCTGCGACTCCTCTTTCGAGGAACAATGTACCTGCAGCCATATGTCCCTTTATTCCACAACACTCCCCAGGACGTTCCCATTAATATCTGCCATGATTTGCCTACCCAAAATGCAAAACCTCATATTTATCTAAATTAAACGTCATCTATCACTCCTTTGTCCCATGCAATTGTAGTGTCGTTGTACTCTGAGATAATCTGCTATACTACATTACTGATGTAATCTGTAAACTTACTAACTATGGCCCCAATACTCACATCCAAGTCCTTTACATAAATGATGAAATGCAGTGAAGTCAGTACTGATTCTTACACCACACTGCTGCTCACAAGCCTCCAGTCTGAAAAATACCCCTCTTCCTTCAAGCCAATTGTGATTCGCTTCCTATGTGTCCCATGTGACCGAAACTTACTAATCTGTCTACCAATTGGAATGTTATGAACACCTTGCTGAGGTCCATATAGACAATGTCCACCAAATTGCCTTCATCAACCTTCTTTTTTCACCTCATCATAAAACTCACTCAAATTAATGAGACATGCAGATGGTCACGTTGACTACGCGAATCAGCCCTGACCTTCCCAAATGTATGTTAATCCTCTCACTGAGAATCCCCTCCAATAAGTTACCCACCACTGACATTAGGCTAACCGGTCTATAGTTCCCTGGCTTTTTGGGTCATTGTTTCCTTTTCTAGTCCTACTCCTCCACTGCTCACAACAAATGTTCAATGTAACCAGGTCGGTGATATGGCCGATGATGTCGGTCTCAGATTGGGTCAGGGTTAGTTTTAGCAACAAGTCAGGATAGTTTCTTTAATCTGCTAAAATAGCACCTTTATGATCCAGAGCAAAGTTACTCAAACTATGGCGGAAAGATGAATGGCAACCGATTTGGATATTGCAAATAAGAATCGATATTTCTCTTTCTAAAAACACTGGCATGCACACACACACACAAACACACATGGGAAGATGTGTTAATTAGGCTAGAGGCTAGTAAGGTGGACAAATAAAGCCTTTGGAAAAGTTAATGTGCAGAGAGATCTGGGAGTGCAGGTCCAGTGCACCATGAAGGTTGCTGCCCAGGTGGATAGAGTGGTCAAGAAGGCATATGGTATGCTTGCCTTCATTGGGCGGGGTATTGAGTATAAGAATGGCAAGTCATGTTAACATTGTCCAAGACATTAGTCTGGCCATAATTAGAATACTGTGTACATTTCTGGTCGCCACATTATCGAAACGATGTGGATGCTTTAGAAAGGGTGCAAAGATGGATTACGAGGATGTTGCCTGGTATGGAAGGTGCTAGCTATGAAGAAAAGTCGGTTAGAAAAAAGGATATTGAGGGAGAACCTGTTTGAGGTTTATAAAATCATGAAGGGTTTAGACAGGTTGGATAGAGACAAGCTTTTTTCCCCAGGGTGAAGAATTCAATAACGAGGGTTAACGGTTTCAAGGTGAAACGTGGAAAGTTCATGGGAGATACACACGTCAAGTACTTCACCCAGAGTTTGGTGGGCATTTGGAACGCATTGCCATCAGAGGTGGCAGAGGCAGGCACGGGAGATTCATTTAAGATGCATCTGGATAAATACATGAGTAGGTGGGGAGCAGAGGGGTACAGATGCTTAGGAATTGACCAACAGTTTTCGACAGGAGATTTGGATCAGCTCAGGCTTGGAGGACTGAAGGGCTTGTTCCTGAGCTGTAAATATTCTTTGTTCTTTGTACTCGCGCACACACACACACAAACGTGCACACACACACAAACCGCACACAAAAAACAAACAGACAGACACACACACACACACACGTGTGCACACATACACCTGATAAACAAAATCTCTGCAATTTCAAGTTGAGATAACTGCCCAGATATCAATGTAACTCATGACAAAAGTAAAATTTGAGAGATTGTCAAAAATGTTTTTCTGCTTCTGAAGATATTCTACTCACACAAGCTGCTAGAAATGGGATTTCAACCTGGAACAGTTGGATTTGGCTGAATTCCCTTTGCATTAGGCAATGAGGAGGTTCCAATGAATTCTGGTCAGGGATAGCCCAAAGAGTAGTACGGTGGCTCAGCGGTTAGCACCGCACCTTCAAAGCATCAGGGGCTTGGGTTCTATTCCAGTCTTTAGCGAGTATCTGTGTGGAGTGTTCACATTGTCCCCTCATCTGCGTGAGTTTCTAATAGGTGCTCCAGTTTTCTCCCACAGTCCAAAGGTGTGCAGGCTCGGTGGACTAGTCATGCTAAATTGTCCACAGCGTTCACAGATTTTTAGGTTAGTTACATTAATCAGAGTTAAATGTCAGGGAAGATTTCTCTTTGGAAGGTTGGTATGGACTTGTTGGGCCGAAGGGCCTGTTTCCACACTGCAGGAAATCTACAAAAACAAGAATGGTAATGATGTCTGTAGAGTTTCTTTTTAGATCTCTCTGAGTTGAATCACACAATAATGTCATCCTCTCCCAAACTGGACCATGTGAGGACTCCTAGTTGTCCAAACTATGTCTCCATCACATTCCCTGTTCCATGTAGGTGCAACATTACTGCTGTAATGCACAGAACCTGAGCAGAAAATGGTCTCGGTCGATTTGAAAATATGTTAATATGTCCCTGCGTCATTAAAAAATAAAATGTTTAATGTATTCAGAATATTGTGTAAAAATGAATGCATTTTTTAAAAAATACAGAAATTGCTGGAAAAGCTCCGCAGGTTTGACAGCATCCAGATGCCTTTTGCATGCTGTAGTTGTACCAGCGTCCACCACTTCCTCTGGCAGCTCATTCCATACGCACACTAACCTCTGTGTGAAAAGGTGCCCCTAAGACCTCACCAAAACCCTTCCTCTTTCACTTTCAACTAATGCCCTCTAGTTTTGGACCCTAACCTGTGGAAAATCCTAACTACTCACCCTATCCATGGCCGTTCTGATCTAATACACCTCTACTGCTGCGAAATGTGACTCCAATCAACACGAATAGCTGTAATTTCAGACATCCCGAGCCCAAATTCTGAAATGCAATACTGACACCTCTTCATTCTCCACCAAGTCACAATTCTAAATCCATTTTAATCAGTTTGTTCAGATGTATCACGAGACAC
>NC_057723.1:73551272-73559039 GCF_004010195.1 Chiloscyllium plagiosum
CCTCCCCACTGACTGTGTCTGCAATCTGTCCCTCCTCCCCGTAACCACACAAGGCAAACCAAGCTCAGGGTCTTTGTGAAAATCAAGGCTGGAGTGTGCAGGGATCCTGCAGAGGGGGAGGGTATTTTGAATTGAAGGGTGAGGGTGAGGAGGCAGTAGTATCACTCACTGGGCTGAGGAGTGGCAGATGGAGTTTAGTTTGGATTAATGAGAGGTATTGGATTTGGTAAATCAAACAAGAGCAGGATCTATACAATTAAAAGTAGTGTGTTTAGCAGTGCTGCATAACAGAGGCCTAGGCCGTCAGGTATAATTCTTTCAACTTTGCATCTCGTATGGATAGTGTGGTTAAGAAGGTGTTTCACACATTTGCCTTTGAGTATCAGAATTGGGACGTCATGCTGAGGTTGTACAGGACATTGGTGAGACCTCTTCTGGAATACTGTGTCCAGTCCGGTCATTTGCATCTCGTATGGATAGTATGGTTAAGAAGGTGTTTCACACATTTGCCTTTGAGTATCAGAATTGGGACGTCATGCTGAGGTTGTACAGGACATTGGTGAGACCTCTTCTGGAATACTGTGTCCAGTCCGGTCACCCTGCCCGCTCATTCCATAGGCACACCTCCCTCTGGGTGAAAAAGCTGCCCCATAGGTCACATTTAATTGTTTCCCCTCTCACCATAAGCCTATGTCCTCTAGAATTGGACTCCCCTACCCTTAGAAAGTCCAGTCCGGTCACCCTGCCGGCTCATTCCATAGGCACACCTCCCTCTGGGTGAAAAAGCTGTCCCATAGGTCACATTTAATTGTTTCCCCTCTCACCATAAGCCTATGTCCTCTAGATTTGGACTCCCCTACCCTTAGAAAACACCTTGACTATTCACTTTGATATTATTGACCTTGATATTATTAAGCTGGAGAAGGTTCAGAAGAGATAAACCTGGATGTTGTTGGGAATGGACGGATAGAGGTATAAAGAGAGGTTGGATAGGCTGGGACTTTTTTCACTGGAGAGTATGAGATTAAGGGATAACTTTACAGTAGTTTATAAAATCATGAGGAGTACAGATAAGCCGAAGGGTTGATGTCTTTTCCCGAGAGTTGGGGATTCAATACTGAGGGACATTTTAAGGTGCGAGGAAAAAGATTGACAAAAGTCATGAGAGGCAATTATTTTAGACAGAATCTGGCTTGTGTGTGGAATGAACTTCCAGAGGAAGTGGGGCAGTTACAACGTTTAAAGGACATTTCGATCCGTACATGCATAAGACATCAGTTTGGATGGTGGTGTGAGCAGCTGTCCTCTCCCTCCCCCTCTCTGAATGAATCCCTGTTGGTTTTCACCCTCTTCCAATGCCTGTGCAGTGGCATAGGGAGGCCTGCAGAGGGTGGCATTGCATCACTTTAAGCACCACAGAGACTGCCAGACCTGCTCGACACAGATACACATACAGCAATAGCTAGGACACGACGTGAAGCTGATATGGTAACTTAAATGATACATAAAGAAATGCTCAATTCGCATGGTAAACTGTTTAAATATGAGTGACAGATCTGCCAAATTCCACTGTTTAAATAAAAAACACCAATTTATTTTTGTCACTGTGAAAGTGAACATTTTACATCAACTATTCACAACTCTGAGATCCCCTTTCTGTTAACCGCTTATTACCCGACTCCAACTCGATAGCACGATACTATTTCTGTATCTGCCATCCTCTCATATACACAGGCGCTTGTAAGCTCTCAGTTCAGAACAACACTCACCCTCTCTTAAAGGTAAAGTACACACATTCAACTTCATCACATTATACCCTGATGAATATTGATAAGTGGAACCTATCCATATTTCTCTTGCTCTGTGGTTTGTCAATATTTCATCTACTCTGTCTGGTATGTGTCAGGAGTTTTGATGCTCCATTGCCAGCATGCCATTATTCGATTCTGTCCGTGGGAATATAGCAGTATGTCACTTGCTGACACTCGTATATGTGGGGCAGGATTTCAGTTGTTTCTTGGGGACTGAGGTGCTATAACAATCTCAATGTTTGAAGATGGCACCGAACCTGGAAGAACTCTGAAGTCTATGGAGGAGAGTGTGGAACTCTAACAGGACAATCACATGTTGGTGTCGTGTTCAGGTTTCTGGCAGATGGGGATCAGTGCAGAGCAGTTTGAGGTGATACACCTTGGTAGGAAGACAATGAAAGACAGTTTAAAATTGGCTGTGCCGTTATAAAGTGGCTGCAGGTACAGAAGACGCTGCGTGTATATGAGCACAGATTGTTGAAGATGTCAGGACAAGTGGGGAGAGCAGTAATTATCACAGATTAGTTTCAGTATCTGAGCTGTTTACAGGAGGTGGTGTAGGAGAGACCCTCCGTGCTCCCTTCCTGGGAGGTGGTGCTGACGATGTGTTGTGAGCCCACCCTTCTGCACACCGAGACCGTGTGGATTCCATTTATACCAGCTCGACACAAAAGGGAGATGGCATCAGGGCCACGGCTTCTAAGTTGTGCCGGGGAGAAACGGAGCTGCCCGTTGGTTTAAAGTGAGAATTACCCTTCACTCAACATTGCTCCTTACTCGGTCTGTGGGACGTGGATGTTTCAGAATCTCCACACGAGGTGTCCCTCTCCTCTCCGGCTGGTACCAGGGTCCTCCCCACATAGCGGGGGGAGGGGTGTGAGGGAACTAATATCAGGCACTCCACCACCCAGCTTGGCCCTTTCTGTCCTATTCCAGGCTGTTTCTCCTGGAATGGGCGAAGGGGAGGGAGGGAGGGAGGGTGGAAGTGGGTGGCCCTGCAGTTAGTGTTTTTGTAGGTGGGGCACAGGTTCGTGGTGAGGTGTCTGGAGGGAGTCAGACCAGTGTTGTATCCATGCAGTGTTATTAGTAGAGGGGGATAAACTGGAGGGGGGGAGAGAGAGCGAACACAGAGAGAGAGACAGAGACAGAGTAAGACAGAGACAGAGAGAGAGAGAGAAGGTGCTGCTTGCAGCAGTAAGAGTGTTGGAGCATGAAGCTTGTTCGGGGGTAGGTGCTATAATAGATATACAGTGAGTGTGAGGGGGCAGAGAAAACACAGTGACCCTTATCCTGACAGAGCGGGGAAGGTTATTGCTGCTTGTCCTGTATTGGTGGACATTTCTTCAGACCGCAGATACTGAACTGAGCTGGGTGTTGAGCTCAGACTATGCTCGGTGGGTCCCGTGGTTTGGCCCCTTCAAAGAAGGGAATGGTCCCCTCTGTACTAGCCCATCCACCAGGACCTCCGTGGCCCTGTTTACAAACCGTGGTGTAATTGCCCCTTATCTGCCTGCTCGGGGTAAACTGTGCATGGCAGCTCCAAACGGAGAAAGCTCAACAGTGTGCCCATTGGCCTTTTAACGATGGCACCAGTGCCAGGGATCAGGGAATATCCAAGGGCACCTGGAAGGTGGTGAGTATCTCTAGCCATGATGGGTGGCAGAATCTGGCTGGTATTGAATGAGAGGGACACTATGGGGTGGGGTGGATAGTTAATGAGGTGAGTTCGATAAGGTAGCACCAGGAAACCATCTCCGCCTCGTGCAGACAATTCCCCGTCACATTCAAGGAAAAACAAACAAAGATAAATTATTGTTAGAATCTGCCCAATGAGTCGTAGCTTCGATTGAAACTAATTCCAGTTACAAAGATGCAGGACAAATGCTCATCTGACTTCACACCGATAACCCTTTAGCTCAGCTTTCCTGGGAAAACAAGTTCATGTTACAGGATGCTATCGAAGTGTCTAAATTTCAGCATTCTGAAACCTGGGAACACATCCTTCCATGACACTGTTTCTCAGTATTCCCCTCTCTGCCTATACACCAAACCCCTCCCATGTGGTAATATTTAAACTGATTCCCCCGCCATCTCTCTCTGGCAGTGATGTTCACACCCACAGCATCCCCTTATCATGGCACAATGGAGATTATGGAACTGGAAATGGGTGGGAGCTGCACATCCTGTCAATTCCAGCATGGGCTGCAAGTTTGCCCACGCTGAGCAGGAATCTAACACAGTGTTACTGAGCAATGCACTGGGGTCGCGTACACAGTTCTACATGTTGGGAGGGTAACTGCTCCGGGTTAACTGATGAATTCACGATGATCACTGCACAGGTCGCTGTGCTTGTCAGACTATCTGGTTGAAGTTTATAGATAATGCAATGATATGGTTTGTATAGCTCCTTATGCTGGATGTATATTTGTTTCAGGTTCACACATTAGTGCCCTGCTGTGGTCTGCACTTCTACCCGTGCTGGACAGATAATCAGTCCGGGTTTATAGATCAATGCACTGCTGTGGTCTGCACTTCTACCCGTGCTGGACAGATAATCAGTCCGGGTTTATAGATCAATGCACTGCTGTGGTCTGCACAGCTCCCCGTGCTGGACAGATATCTAGTCCGGGTTTATAGAGCAATGCACTGCTGCGGTCTGCAAAGCTCCCCGTGCTGGACAGATATTTAGTCCGTGTTTATAGATTAATGCATTGCTGTGATCTGCGCAGTTCCCGGTACTGGACAGATATCTAATCAGGGTTTATGGATCAATGCACTGCTGTGGTCTGCACAGCTCCCCGTGCTGGACAGATATATGGTCTGGGTTTATAGGTCAGTGCTCTGATCTGATCTGTGCAGTGTTACACTCTGGACAGATTGCTGGATTGTATTGACCAATGCAATGGATGAATCTGGCCAGATTGCTGGGTAGTACTGACCAGTACACTGGCCTGGTCTACACAGTGATCCACAGTGAACAAATATCTCCTCTGGGTGTATGGTCTCTGGGCTGGTTGTGTGAGGTGGATTGAGAATGTGGTATATCTAACCATCCTGTGATTGGACCCTCTGTCTCTCACCCCATTAATTTTACAGTGTTCCCAGACACAGTACATCATGTTGGTGGGGTGGGTAGGGAGGAAAGGTAATGGACAGGTCAAGGAGTTCCCCAGAACGTTCTGTCCACAACATTCTATAACTGCCATTCCCGGAACGTTCTCTTCCCAACATTCTATAATTGACATTCCCCGGAACGTTCTATCCCTGACATTGTTTGTTAACGAGGAGGAAGTGAGGACTGCAGATGCTGGAGGTCAGAGCGGAAAAATGTGTTGCTGGAAAAGCGCAACAGGTCAGGCAGCATCCAAGGAGCAGGAGAATTAACGTTTCGGGCATGAGCCCTTCTTCAGGGATGAGAAGAATGTCCCAAGCGGGCTGAGATAAAAGGTAGGGAGGAGGGACTTGGGGCTTGGAAATGCAACAGGTGGAAGAAGGTTAAGGTGATAGGCCGGAGTGGGAGTGGAGGCGGAAAGGTCGGGAAGAAGAATGCAGGTTACGAAGTTGGTGCTGAGTTCTCGGGTTGGGACTGAGACAAGGTGGGGTAGGGGAAATGAGGAAGCTGGAGAAATCTGAGTTCATCCCTTGTGGTTGAAGGTTCCTAGTCGGAAGATGAGGCGCTCTTCCTCCAGGCGTCGTGTTGCCACCTGAATGTCCTTGGTGGAGTGGGAGGGGGAGTTGAAGTGTTGAGCTACAGGGTGGTTGGGTTGGTTGGTCCGGGTGTTCCAGAGGTATTCTCTGAAACGTTCCATAAGTCGGCGGCCTGTATCCCCAATATAGAGGAGGCCACATCGGGTGCAGCGGATGAAGTACATGATGTGTGTGGAGGTACAGTTGAATTTGTGGCGGATATGGAAGGATCCCTTGGGGCCTTGGAGGGAAGTGAGGGGGGAGGTGTGGGCGCAAGTTTTGCATTTCGTGCGGTGACAGGGGAGGATGCCAGGAGTGGAGGTTGGGTTGGTGGGGGGGTTTTGGACCTGACGAGGGAGTCACGGAGGGTCTTTTCGGAACGCTGATAGCGGAGGGGAGGGAAATGCATCCTTGGTGGTGGCGTCTGTTTGGAGGAACGGAAATGACGACGGATGATACGATGTATATGGAGGTTGGTGGGGTAGTAAGTGAGGGCCAGTGGGCTTCTGTCCTGGTGGTGATTAGAGGGTCCGGATTCAAGGGTGTAGGAGATGCGGTGGAGAGCATCATCAACCATGTCTGAGGGGAAATTGCGGTCTTTGAAGAAGGAGTCCATCTGGGTTGTTTGGGATTGAAATTGGTCCTCCTGGGAGCACATGCGGCGGAGGCGAAGGAATTGGGAATATGGGATGGCGTCCTTACAGGTGGCAGGGCTGGAGGAAGTGTAATCTAGGAAGCTGTGGGAGTCAATCAGTTTATAGTAAACGTCCATGTTGAGCCGGTCGTCCGAGATAGAGATTGAGAGGTCTAGAAAGGGGAGAGAAGAGACGGTCCAGGTAAATTTGAGATCGGGGTGGAAAGTGTTAGTAAAGTGGATGAACTGTTCAACCACCTCGTGGGAGCACGAGGCAATGCCGATACAGTCATCGATGTAGCGTAGGAAAAGGTGGGGGATGGTGCCAGTGTAGCTGCGGAAGATGGACTGTTCCTCATATCTTACGACGAAGCAGGCATAGCTGGGACCCATGCGGGTGCCGACGGCTACTCCTTTGGTTTGGAGGAATTGGGAGGATTGGAAAGAGAAATTGTTCAGAGTGAGGACCAGTTCAGTCAGTCGAAGGAGGGTGTCAGTGGAAGGGTACTGGTTGGTACGGCGGGAAAGGAAGAAGCGGAGGGCTTTGAGTCCTTCGTGATGGGGTGTGGAGGTGTACAAGGACTGGATGTCCATGATGAAGGTAAGGCGTTAGGGACCTGGGAAGCGATAATCATGGAGGAGGTGGGGGGCATGGGTGGTGTCTCGAACGTAGGTGGGGAGTTCTGGGACTAAGGAGGACAGACGTCAGTGAATTGAACAAACGATAAGATCCCAAGGGAAGAAATCCCGTTCCAGGGAGAAAGTGACACTGTCCCGAAGGCCCCTCAGGCAGTTAAAGGGGTGAATGCGTTTTCCCTGTGTTTACATTTCTTCACGACACAGGATCGACCACAATTTAGACCAAAAGACAGAAATTCCAAGACTCCGTTTGTCATCAGGAAATTGGGAGAGAATCCCTCAGGACAGCAACGTTTCCACCCTCCGTATTAGGAACTGGGAAGGAGTGACCTGTGTCTGCTCTCGAGTGATCGAGTGTGTGGGAATGTTCTAGAAACCATCTATCCTTATGGATGTGTCTCTGTGTATTTGGGGAGGGAGGGTTTCTTGTCGTTTATGTCACATTTTTGTCAGTAATTCAGACCTTGCCAGTAGTTATTCCAGCTTCAGTTGTTTTAATACAGGGACACATTTGAAAATCTCACTGGGTCGCCAATCAAACGGGTCCCTTTGCCTCCAGGCTGATGGATAATGTATTTGTTTTCCTTCCTCACAGTTAACGTAGTGACCATCTACGTCCTGCTTTATAAAGATTGTGGATTGTCTCCATGTGTCAGACGTTACCTGGGGGCCATGGCAGCGGCGGATCTCCTGGTCATTATCCTCGACCTGATACTGAGACACATTCCCATTGTTTATCGGCAACAGTTTTATTTTCTGAAGGACTCCGTCCCCGTGTGTAATATCCACGCCGTCCGGCTTTATGCAGCCACTGACTGCTCTGTCTGGTTCACCGTCACTTTCACCTTTGATCGGTTTGTGGCCATTTGTTGCCAGAAGCTGAAAAGTAAATATTGCAGTGAGAAAACGGCGGCTGTGGTTCTGGGAGCAGCGACTGCGCTCAGCTGTTTAAAGAACATTTCCTGGTATTTTATATTCACGGCTCGGTATTGGCTG
>NC_057723.1:73559256-73560076 GCF_004010195.1 Chiloscyllium plagiosum
GTGACCCAGACTAAGTTCAGGGAGCAGCTGAAGAATGTGCTGAAATATCCCTTCGCCCAGATCCATCGATCAATCCAATTCCCTTATTAATCAAACTATCCGGGATTTTCTCATTTCAGTCCAGTGTTTCAGCGATGGAGCAGCCTGTCGCTATGGTAACAGACTGAGGGTAATCCTTATCCCACAGGGACACATTTCAATGTTTCTCACAACTCAGGGGCCATTGAGAAAAGGCACCATCCCACTGATTGCATCAATCGCTTCCATTTGTAAACAATAAAAATGTTCATTAAAGCGTGCCGAGCAGCAGAGTAACCGATGTTGTTTTGTATCTTTGTGTTGGAGAAGCTGAGCTGGAGAGAGACAGACTCATAACCAAGTCCTGGTCCATAGGAAGGGGAAGGGCAGCGGGCTGGGTTTAATACTTTCTCTTAATGATTTGATGTCTATGTACACCACCACACCCCTCCCCCGCCCCCCACCATCAGCCATTCCAATGTTTGCTTCGGTAGAATTCATCGCACTGCCTTTGTCCCGCCATCTCCATGCATCCTGCCCACTATCTCTGCGGCCTCTGCTTCTACCTCTCTGTCATCCCACTATTTGCGCAGTCTATTCAGAGCGTGATGGTGGGGGAGGGTGCGAGGTAGTGAGGGTGATGGTATGGGCGTGTGAAGGAGAGTGAGTGTGACGGTGTGGGAGTGTGTATAAGAGTGAGGTTGACGGTGTGGGAGTAAGCAGGAGAGTGAGCGAGATGGTGGAAAGGTGTGTAGGAGAGTGAGCGAGACTGTGGAGAAGTGTGTAGGAGAGTGGGCGAGAC
>NC_057723.1:73560576-73563854 GCF_004010195.1 Chiloscyllium plagiosum
CATCTTCAGTGAGCCTCTGGACGAAGCACTGCAGATGACTCTTGCTTTCTATTGAAATGTTTGGGTTGGTGATGCCATTTCCTGTGGTCATTTCCCAAGGTGATGTCATTTCCTGTTCTTTTTCTCAGAGGTTGGTGAATGGGGGTCAATGTGTTTGTTGATAAGAGTTCCGGTTGGAATGCCATGCTTCTAGGAATGTCCTCCCTAGGAATAACCTGCCCAAGCTAACAGTGAAAATCTGTTGGAGGCAGCTGTAGAACTGAACTTTAGTGCAAATCAGAAACACGAGGGGAGAAAATGATCACTTACCCTCCGAGACGAGAGAAACAATTCAATACTATTAAGGCCACCAACAGTGAGGCAAGAGATGGTATATGTCTGCCTGTTGGAATTATGAGCGGAATTTTCTACAAAGGTGGGACAGGAACAAAACAGTGGGTGTAACCTTCATCAGAATGAGTTTGGTTCTGAATTTAAGGCCAGCACTTTCCTGGCCGGTACAGATTAATTAGCCCAAGCGTACTTTTCAGAGCATAAGAAAATGGTTGTCTTTTACCAGGCAATAAAACAGCGACCGAAAACGGGTTGAGTTTCAAAGCTGTGTCCCTGCAAGTTGGCCAAACACACTGGAATAGAATCCTTACAGTGTGGAAACAGACCCTTCAGCTCAACAAGTCCACACCGACCAATGCACCAAACCTACATATCCCTGAACACAACGGACAATTTAGCATGGCCAATTCACCTGACCTGCACACCTTTGGATTGTGGGAGGAAACCGGAGCACCCGGAGGAAACCCACGCAGACACGGGGAGAATGTGCAAACTCCACACAGATGCCCAAGGCTGGAATCAAACCCGGGTCCCTGGCGCTGTGTTCCCTAACCACTGAGCCACCATGCCGCCCCAGTAGAAGCGATCAGATAGTACTGCGGCCTCCAGAGTTCCCAACCTATAGCCACTCTGCCAGGGAACGCAGATGGACCCAGAATGTGAGATGTCTGTTACAAAACCCGGACATTCTGGGTTCGCACTGCTGTGACAGGCTGGGCTGAGATGGAAAGGAACTCTGGAGAAAGTGAGGATTGCAGATGCTGGAGAGTCAGAGGCGAAAGTGTGGCACTCGAAAAACACAGCAAGTCAGGCAGCATCAGAGGAGCTGGGGAGTTGACATTTCATACATAAGCCCTTCAGGTCTCACACAGTGAATTAGACTTGCTCACGTAGGTGGCTCAGTGGTTAGCACTGCTACCTCACAGCACCAGAGACCCGGGTTTAATTCCAGACTTGGGTGACTGTCTGTGTGGAGGTTACCCATTCTCCCTGTGTCTGCATGGGTTTCCTCCAGGGGCTCTGGTTTCCTCCCACAGTCCAAAGATGTGCAGTTTAGGTGAATTGATCATTGCTAAATTGCCCGTAGTGTTCAGGGGTGTGTAGGTTAGGTGCATTAGTCAGGGGGAAATGTAGAGTAATAGGGTAGGGGAATGAGTCTGAGTGGGATACTCTTCGGAGGGTCGGTGTGGACTTGTTGGGCCAAAGGGCCTGTTTCCACACTGTAGGGATTCTATGTTTCCTTGTGCCAACTCTGCTATTGCAACACCCAAGCCGTGGGTTGAGACACGCAGCTCAAAGAATGAACCAGCTGCAAATACAACTGGACCTTCTCAGCCAGGCTGCCCAGCAGAGGGTAAGCACTTCACTGTCTGTGCCAGGCTCACGGGTAATAGGGGAGGGTGCGGAACAGCTCAGATTGTGACATAGCTTGGCAGATCTTGGGAAGCGTTCAAAAACTGCTCCTACTGCCCAGATGTTGGCAGTCCCAAGGACGGGAGGGGAGTATTTTGTCAAAGGCAGGTACAGCTTTTCTCACGAGATATGTTTAAAAATCAGAATGGAGTTTCACTGTTAAGGTCCTGTTTAAGAAATATTGTTCAGCAAAAAAATGCCATTGCCACTTTATAGCAATCCCCTCTTTAGGTCCATTTCATTCAAAGCAGGGAACCTAACAGGGTGGAGGGAGGGTATTTAATGGGGGGAGGGCACTAACAGGGTGGAGGGAGGGTATTTAATGGGGAGAGGGCACTAACAGGGTGGAGGGGGGTATTTAATGGGGAGAGGGCACTTACAGGGTGGTGGGAGGGTATTTAACAGTGAAAGCTCATCAAACAGAATGGAGGAAGGGTATTCATAAGAATACAGGGCATCCAATAGCATCACTATTTGTGTGACCTGCATTATGGAGGTGGTGGGGATCTGATTTGGCCAAAGTACAGTTTTGACAGTCCCCCAAGACACCTCTCTGATGTTTCATTCTTCAGGTATAAATGGAACCGGTTATAAAGGCAGATTGTATGAAGCAGCAGCTGATCAAGCAGTGCCCATTTGGTGCCAACTGTATTGTTAAATTTCACCGTCTAGGTGCCCAGAGTCCACTGCCTTTCCAGAACAGTCAGTCCACACTGTATCAAACAGAGGCAACTAGGTGAAAGCATAGTGGTAGTGTATATTGCGAAGTTGTGCAGACTCTCTTCGGAGTCAGATCAAGATGGTCTGGGGCAAGTACATATGGGAGGGAGTAGCAATGATTAACAGTCAATGGAAAACATAACACAGAGTGATGACAAGCTTAAGTCAAGACAGCTCCAGGAGACCACTACCCAAACCTCCGTCTTACTCTGAAGGAGGGATGGCTTTGTGTCATTTGGATTTGGATGGCATCGTATGGTGATAGAGTGCTTCAATGATGTATTTGTCAACAAACGAAATCATCAAAAAAAACTAATTATCCATACTGAGATTTCAAACTCTCTGCTTTTCAAACAATAGGCACAGCAATAATCTTCAGGTATTGCAATCCAGCTGAACAGATCGAATGAAGTTGACTGCAGGACCACACCAGGAATTGTCCTAAGTTCTTATTTATGTAGACTGGATGAGCCAAGGGCACAACTCACTGTGCCAATGGGCAGCTCACCATCCATGGGCAGACAGGATTGGTGGCTCGGATGCTGACTGAAACTGGAGGAAAGTTCATGGGTCAACCGGGACCATTAAATGGTCAACTAAAGGTCACTAAAAAGCCTCCTCCATGTTTTCAAAAGCTTGAAAACATGTACTAACAGATTGAAGAACAGCTTCTTTCCTGTCGTTAGCAGACCTATGAATGGACCTCTCCTTTATTAGAGTTGATTTTTCTCTGTAGCTTTAACACTATATTCTGCATTCTGTTCTATTACCCTGATGTATTTGTGTAAGGTATGATTTCTCTGGATAGCATA
>NC_057723.1:73564077-73607524 GCF_004010195.1 Chiloscyllium plagiosum
ATGGGTGCAATGGGTGCAGTCCATAGTCTTGATTGTGGGTACAGGATGCCCTCTGCCCAATGGTGGCCTCATAACCCCCCCCCCCCCCCATGGTCTCTCCTGACTCCATACATTAGCCCAATCCAGCACCCTTACACTGCTCCCAACTCCGCTCAGCTAGCCCTCCTTGTCTTATTTCTCATCATTCATTCACGGAATGAGGGCGTCACTGGCTAGGCCCAGCATTTATTGCTCATTCCTAATTGCCCAGAGGACCCATGGTCTCTCCTGACTCCATACATTAGCCCAATCCAGCACCCTTACACTGCTCCCAACTCCGCTCAGCTAGCCCTCCTTGTCTTATTTCTCATCATTCATTCACGGAATGAGGGCGTCACTGGCTAGGCCCAGCATTTATTGCTCATTCCTAATTGCCCAGAGGACAGTTAAGAGTCAACCACATTGCTGTAGGTCTGGAGTCGCATGTAGGCCAGACCAGGTAAGGATGACAGTTTCCTTCCCTAAAGAACATTAGTGAACCAGATGGGTTTTTCTGACAATCAACTCATGGTGCTCGTTAGAGTCTTAATTCCAGATATTTATTTATTTAAAATATCACCATCTGCCATGGTGGGATTTGAACTGGGTCCCCAGAACATTACTTATGTCTCTGGATTAACAGTCCAGCGATAATAGCACTAGCCATTGCTGCCCCCTATAGGTCCGGATCTACAGTATCTCTTTTTGTTTGGATGGTTGGTGATAGGCTCAGCAATGGCCATGCCACCCAATGGCACTGCTGGGACTACAGCTCTGAGCCATTTCTCCCTCTCCAATCAGGAAGAGCTCATTTCTGACATCTCCGCTGGATTCATGTATATTTCCTGCGTCCATTGCTCCCAACGCGGTCTCCTCTATATTGGAGAGACAGAGCACAAACTCAGGGACTGATTCAGGGAACATCTCTGGTCCGTATGCTCCACCTTCCAGTTGCCAGCTTTTGCAACTCCCCCTCCCACTCCCCTGACACCTGTCCATCCTGGGCCTCCTCTACCGTCAAAATAATGCCACACGCAAAGTGGAGGAAGAACATCTCATCTTCCACCTCGGAGATGACAACCCTATGGCTTCAACATAGAATTCACCAGCTTGCAAATCTCCCCACCCCCCCACTCCATCCTAGGTCCAGCCCTCCCTCGCCACCTTATCCCGTTGACCTGACCTAACCTGTCATAGAGATGTACAGCATAGAAACAAACCCTTTGGTCCAACTCGTCCATACCGACCAGATAGCCTAAACTACTCTAGTCCCACCTGCCAGCACTTGGCCCATATCCCTTTCAACCCTTCCTATTCATATACCCATCCAGATGCCTGTTAAATGTTGCAGTTGTACAAGCCTCCACCACTTCCTCTGGCAGCTCATTTCATACACAAACCACCCTCTGCATGAAAGATTTGCCCCTTAGGTCTTTTATATCTTTCCCCTCTCACCGTAAACCTATGCCCTCTAGTTCTGGACCCCCCACCCCAGGGAAAAGACTTTGTCTATTTTTCCTATCAATCCCCCCAAATAATTTATAAACCTCTATAAGGAGAAAGTGAGGTCTGCAGATGCTGGAGATCAAAGTTTAAACTTTATTGCTGGAACAGCACAGCAGGTCAGGCAGCATCCAGGGAACAGGAGATTCGACGTTTCGGGCACAGGCCCTTCTTCAGGAATGAGCAGAGAGTGTTCAGCAGGAGAAGATAAAAGGTAGGGAGGAGGGACTTGGAGGAGCGGCGTTGGAAATGTGATAGGTGGAAAGAGGTCAAGGTGAGGGTGATAGATAGGTGGAAAGAGGTCAAGGTGAGGGTGATAGATAGGTGGAAAGAGGTCAAGGTGAGGGTGATAGATAGGTGGAAAGAGGTCAAGGGCTACACCCCCCCCCCCACTATTTATCTCTCAGCCCCCTTTAGCCCTCCCCAGTCCTGATGAAGGGCTCCTGCCTAAAACGTCAACTCTCCTGGTCCTCGGATGCTGCTTGACCTGCTTTGCTTTCTGCAGTTCTCCATTTTATCGACTCTAACTCTCCAGCATCTGCTGTCCTCCCGAATTCCAAGCTGGCTTGTTCAGCTCAGGGAGGTGGCAGAAAACGAGAAAAACAACAAGACCACCAACTTTGTGTAAAATTCCAGCGCTGGTCTCTTCAGGTGATTGAAGAGGCAAGCATCTCAAAGTCTGAAGACACTGTCAGCATTTAACTGTAACCACCTGCCGAGCACAAGCATTTTAAAAGCTGCTTCAAGATTTCAGTTTCAGAGATGGCAACATAAAAATATTAATGGGAGTCCTCTGGGAAGGGTTGTAAAAATAATATTGCAGTGAAGGGTTATTTTCAGTAGGTTGACACATCATTCTCTCCCAGATGTTAATGGCTTTGCTCTTTGTTTTCTTTGGTTCACATTTAAGTGCAATCTGGCATTACTGAAACTTGGAGAGAACAAAAAGAATTGAATGAATGAATGAATGTTCGGGTTAGTTTAGCTGCACAAACCCAGGTCTAAACTTTCAGCCTCACTCGATGAGCTGAATTCAATCAACGTGATGCTCTGTCCATGCTCTGGGCAGAAAGTGAGACAATTCTCCATGTTCCGAAGGTCCAATTACCTTTTCAGTTCCCTTTGCTGGGAAAACCCAATAAGTGACAACAATGGACCGCAACCTGGGCTGACTTGGAGCTCTCGCTGGCAAGGCCCATGGGAAAAGATGGCCCATTTGTGAAGTTTATCAACATCACTGGAAGTATCAGTTTTTTCTTGGCAGAGAAGCTATTAAAATATGGTTCAGTTGTGTATTCTCAAGCCGAGTTCTATTTTCTTCTCAAACTGATATATGAAGACAACTTTGCGTATTTAATGTATACACCTTATCATACGCGTGTAAATTCAAGCAGGACAAGTTTTGTGATGTGAGTATTTTAATGCTACATTCCTTTCTCTTGCGGGGTGGGGGGGGGGGGGGAGAAGACATTTTAGCCCAGGACGTCTTAGGGATGAAAATTATTTATTACTACTACTATGAGAAATCCCTCCTGGGAGCATTATCTCTATCTCTCGCAGGGTCTAACTCTCTTTCTTTCTCTCTCCCCAGCTTCGGATTCCCCCACAAGTGGAAACAACTAAAAGGGGTGGGGAGGAGTGGTTTGGGGGCTGCTGTCTCAGCCCTCCTCACCTGGTCACAAAAGTGCAGAGTCCAGTCACTTGAATAACACAGAACTTGGGACTTATTGGAGAGGCTCTGAACTTAAATGGAGCACATTTAAACATTATCCATATCAAAGGCACTTGAGCTTCTCAATGTCTGAAGCCATCTTGAAGACACGACGTTTGTTCAGGGGATACGACACACTAAGTAGGCACTTCATGACCAAGTGAGCTTGGAGTGTTGAGAACGTGGGAGAGGTGAGGCAAACAGATTGGTTAGCCATTGCCAAAATACATACAGTAGGAATGGAAAGACCAATGTTTTATACAGGAAGAAATGAAATGCTGTCAAGCAGGGTTTGATGGATCAACAATGTACCAGATTAGAGGGGAGGCGATGTCCTAGTGGTATTATTGCTGGTCCATTAATCCAGATAAAAATCCAGATCTTTACTCAGTAGTAGGGGCATGGAACACCCTGCCTGCAACAGTGGCGTCTCGCCCAATTTAAGGGCATTTAAAATGGCATTAGATAGACATATGGATGAAAATGGAATAGCATAGGCTAGATGGGCTTCAGACTGGTTTTACAGGTGGGTGCAACATCAAGGGCCGAAGGGCCTGTACTGCGCTGTACTGTTCTATAATGAGGCAGGGACTTGGGTTCAAATCCTGCCGTGGCAGGTGGTGGAATTTGAAATCAGTGGGGAAAAAAAAAATCAAAAGGGAAAATGCTGGAAAATCTCAGTAGGTCTGGCAGCATCTGTAAGGAGAGAAAAGAGCTGACGTTTCGAGTCTAACTGACCCTTTGTCAAAGCACAAAATCAATCTGGTATTAAGAGTTTAATGATGACTGTGAAACCACGCTGATTGTCAGGAAAACCTGGACTCGGTAATGTCCTTCAGGGAAGGAAACTGCCATCCCAACCTGGTCTGGCCTACATTCGACTCCAGACCCACAGCAATTTAGTTGGTTCTTAACTGCCTACACAGCAATAAAAGCTGGCCTGGCCAGTGACACCCACATCTTGTAATTAATTGAAAAGCAGTCAAGAGCTTAGCATTAGCTGAGACTTTCTTTGGTATGCCAATGGCGTTCTATAGAAATATACTGTCAGCAGCAAGAGACTGTTTGCTTCTCAAAGAACAAGGGGAGCCAGTGCTAATGGGTCAGAATCAAAAGGATATTATTTCATGGCAAAACATTTCAAGTGATATTGGAGCCCTTCCCCCATTACATCTGTTTATAAAAGAAATTTATGTCCATTGAACCCTTCCATATTCCCCCAGCATAATAAACATGAATCCTCACTGATGTTTCTCAAACTGCTCACTGGTTGTTCAATAAACAAATCACCACCGTCTGTTCAGGAGGAGTGACTGCACAGAGTGCTTTTAAAAAAACAGAGTCTTGCTTCAATCACATCATGAGCATGTTACTGTCACATTTAGCTAATGCAGGGGGTATTAATGTTATAACAGTGCAACAGCAGATCCCTATCCTTTCAAGCCTTCGTTACCTCAGTTTTACTCCGATGCAGCACCACCCCAAACTCCCATGTCCCACCATTTATTAAACGGAGCATTTCGGAAAATCTGCTGCCCAAAATTCACATCAAGTCCCATTAACTCAACAACTCATTGTAGCTCACTGACTAACAGTGGCTCCCAGTCCAGCAACATTACCTGTGTGTCGTATCAAACATTGCTTGCTATGGATCAACCTCTTCTATTTAGGATTAGAAGGGTATGGGCCAAGTGCAGGGAAATGGGGTTAGCGTCGACGGACATTTTTGGTCGGCGTGGACCAGTTTGGGCCAAAAGTCCTGTCTCCATGCTCCACTCTGTTTGAGATGACAGATTGGCCATTTTGGAATCAGACAGAGCAATCGCAATGGAAGGTGCAGCTTCAAGAAATTTTTGACAAGTGACTTTGGGCAAGTAAGCATTTACACTTGGTTTTAAGAGAGTAAAGCTTTTCTATTAAGGCTCCCAGCTGCAGTAAGACTGTCACTGCAGATCACTCATAAGGGGCTTGGCATTCCATCTGAGACCCATTACGCTCTCAGGAGAAAGAGACTGTAGAGTCAGTCAGACAGTAATTTATTCGCAGACGGAGCTCTGATGGGATTCACAGTGACTGAAGCAGGTACATGCAACTTACTTTCAGACCAGCGCACACCAACAAATCATTACCAGGGCCAGAACAAACATACCTGATAATCGGCAGGTTTTGATATCCATTTGTTAAACTCACTCTCTCCCTAAACCTAGTACCTGATTTAATCTGGAGGGGAGATGTTGTTGCATGTCACAGGTCAAAGACCTGTGGGAGGGGGGTTTAAAAAAAAGTATAAGGCTGGTACGATAGGTAGCCCCTAGCAGCCATAAGTTGGACACAGCGCTTGTTTACCATTGATTAACCGGCTAGTCACAGCAGGGAGGCAATGGCCTCATGTTATAATCGCTAGACTGCTAATCTGGAGACCCAGGTATATATTCTAGGGAGCTATGTTCAAATCCCACACCATGGCAGATGATCTGACCTGAGCTCTGGAAATAATAATGGTGGAAATAATGAACTCTAATGATGACTGTGAACCCATTGTTGGAAAAACACCATTTAGTTCACTCAGGCCCTTCAGGGAAGGAAGGAAGCTGCTATCCTTACCTGGTCTGGCCTACACATGACTCCAGACCCACAGCAACGTGGTTGACTCTTAATCGCCCTCTGGGCAATAAATGCTGCCTAGCTAGTGACGCCCACATCCCATGAATACATTTTTTAAAAATAGGGGCTAGGACTGCAGCAGCGATGCAGCATGGCCGAAATAAAGATGGCCGCAATGCCATTTAGACAATACCAAAGATGTGCAGCGGGAGCAGGGTGCTCCTCAGAGGTTTTGTCTTGGGAGGGAACAGGGAAGGATGGGGGGGGGGGGGGGGGGGGGAAAGAGTCTTAACAATTAGCTACTCTTCACAAAGACACACAGTCGCTTTTTGATCAGCTCATGCACGCCCAAGTGCTCGGTTACTTTATCCCACTTGTGACATTCACCCCTCCTGACAAACATTTCATTCAGCACAGCCCAAGGGTTGAAAACGAGACTTGGGTTTATTTTTTTCTATAAAATGATATTGCTCAATGTCTCTGGTTCACCATTCCCTGAGGTACACCTTAACTCAGTGTCGTGAGCAACTGAGCTACTCAGATCAAAGGTTCACTGTTGGGTTATATCATCACAGGTTCCATTTCAGTATTTGAGGCAGGGAGGGGGGACAAAAAAGACCTAGGATTCTCATTTCTGATGACTATCTGTGGACACCTGAATAATGTGTGGTTTTTGTTTTGTTAGGGGAAAATCACATGGTGAGTTACAACAAAATTATAAGCCAGCAAAGAACTCCCCTGCGAGAGGAAGCATGTTGTAAAATTTGAAAGGGTTCAGAAAAGATTTATAAGGATGTTGCCAGGGCCAGATGATTTGAGCTATAGGGAGAGGCTGAATAGGCTGGGGCTATTTTACTTGGAATGTCGGAAGCCTTGTACAAGTTTATAAAATTATGAGGGGCATGGAGAGGGTAAACAGTTGAGGTCTTTTTCCCATGGTGGGAGAGTCCAGAAGTAAAGGGCATAAGGTTAAGGTGAGAGGGGAAAGATTTAAAGTGGACCTAAGAGACAACTTTTTTATGCAGAGGGTGATCCGTGTATGGAATGAGCTGCCAGAGGAAGTGGTGGAGGCTGGTACAAATACAGCAGTTAAGAGGCATCTGGATGGGTACATAAATAGGAAGAGGTTAGAGGGACATGGGCCAAGTGCTGGCAAATAGGAATAGATTAGGTTGGGATATCTGGACGAGTGGATTGAAGGGTCTGTTTCTGTAAAAAGAAACAGAAATTGCCGGAAAAGCTCAGCAGATCTGGCAGCATCTGTGGAGAGAAATCAGAATACAAATAATGTTCGGGTTGAGTTACCCTTCCAGTTTCCGTGATAAGACTCGATCAGGATTGAAGGGTCGAACAGTTACATTCTGCACCGCTACACTCCTATGACAGGGAACGGCCCAACCAGGAGTGGGGGAGAAGTAATCAAAAACACAACCCCAGGTCAGAATGGTTCAATGGTGTGCGTGTGTGCACGGGTGTACGTGTCGTGGGACAAGGTACGCTCTATGAATAGAAGTTATTGCACCCTACAGCAGCTGCTGGACAAAAGCAGCCAGAGTATATTATGGAAAGCTATTGTGCAACTCCACCATTACAACTGCAATGGAGATAAAAAAATCTGGAAAAAAAAAGGTTGCATCTCAATTTAATGAGAGTTAACAGAGACCTTAGTAATTTGGTCATCTAACAAAGACAGCAGCACAAAAAAAATTCTATCTGCTAAAGCACGCACAGAAACTTTGCCCGTACTGGCTTGCAACTTTTATCATCTCACACATTGACGCAGAAAAATAACCACGACTCAAAAATGGCTCCATTCCAGGGATAACAACATGGAGTTGAAGTGGCCCATGATTAAATGCTGTTTGAAGCAGGCCCGTGTTGTTGATTACAGTCACTCAGACCCCAGTCAACACTAGCAGCACTTCATAGAAAACGCAAACCTGTTTCTCTTTGAAGCCCCTGAACAGTGCCATCTCCCAGTCACTGATCCGATTTAACACAGAATGATCCTTTTGTTTTAAATCATACAGGGATATAAATCCACAGCCCTGTCTGCCCCACTCAGGGGGGTGTAAGTGATCCCTTGGTATGATTTTGAATTAATAAAAAAAACAGGTGATATCTCCCCAGAGCTTTACCCAATTTATCCCTTGATGCACATCACTGATCATCACACTGTTGTTTGTGGAAGCTTGCAGTGTACAAACTGGTAGCTAAGTTTCCTAGAATTACACTCCAATTCTCGTCAAGTGTACCAGGATGTCCTCAGATTCTGAAATGTCCAATGTAATCACAATTTCTCTTTTTCCTTCTGACTGAATCTTGCACAGACAGGCTCTAATGAAGCTCAACCACAGGCCCAAGACCATTTCTTTCTAAAAAAAAAAATTCTCACGTGGGATTTTAACAAGGTTGGCATTGGTATCCCCAACTGTCCTTGAACTGAATGCTGTCTTTACATTTTCAAAGGGCAGTTGAGTACCAACCACTTTTCTGCTTGGCCTGGAGTCACATGTAGGATAAGGATGGCAGATTTCCTTCCCTAAAGTGAACCAGGGATGTTGGTTTTGTTTAAATCTTCATTAACAACAAGTGAGAGTTGGCTACACGGTGAGCATTATCCCAGTAACAAAATGAAGACGTGTCTGAAAAGGCCGACAGAGGCAGAGTGTTGAAGGAGACTTCTCAAGAGATCGTGGATGAATTGGTCAGATTGATTCTGGGAAGCGTCCTGCAGATTAGAGACAGGAAAGTTTAACACCAGTGTAGGAAGAGAGGGAGGAGGAGATTACAGGGCAAACTACAAATTTGTTAATTTGATGCCAGAAAAAGGGGAGGTATTAGAATCTATTATAAAGGATTTGATTACCGATCTATTTTTTAAATTCATTCAGGGGATGTGGGTGTCTCTGGCCAGGCCAGAGGGCAGTTAAGGGTCAACCACATTGCTGTGGGCCTGGAGTCACATGTAGGTCAGAACAGGTAAGGCTGGCAGTTCCCTTCCTAGAAGGATATTAGCAAATTGGGTTTTTCCAATTGACTCATGGTTATCATGAGACTCTTAATTCCAGATTTTTGTCGAATTCAAGTCTGACATAGCAGGATTCGAACCCAGGTTCCCAGAACATGACCTGGGTCTCTGGATTAACAGTCCAGCGATAACACCACTAGGCCATCGCCTCCCCTAATGTGTGGTGACACTTTGCGTAGAACACATGAAAAGCACTTTTTTTATTATATACATGTGACAATAAATCTAAATCTAAACATGACCTGGGTCTCTGGATTAACAGTCCAGCGATAACACCACTAGGGCATCGTCTCTCTTACGTAAGAGAGATGTAAAATCTTTGGAATTCCCCACCCCAGAGACAGAAATGCAATTACTGAACATGTTCAAGATGGCAATATTTAGATGCCAAAGCCATGAAGGGATATAAAGATTGTGCAAGGAAGTGACATTGAAGCAGGCAATATTAACTAATGGAGTGGCTGAGCAGTCTCCTATGGTTGAGACTGTTCAGATAGCATCACATAGCACAGAAACAAACTCTCCAGTCCAGCCAGCCCATACTGAACATAATCTCAAACTAAACTAGTCCCATCTGCCTGCTCCTGGCCTATACCCCTCCAAACCCATTCATGTACTGATGTGTTGAGATTGTGACAAGCAGCTATTTCCATGGACAGAGACCTTGCGATTTGTTTCCATGAAGGTGCATGACAGATATAGGAAATACATTAAACAAGAGCCAACAATGAAAGACAGCCATTCCTGTATATAGCCCCATGTCTGCCTTTAAGCCCCATGTCAGTGCCAGCCCCTCAGTTTGTCCAGCCATGCTTCCTGTTTATTTCATGAGCGCCTGTTTAAATCTGGGTTACCAGATTCCAAGTTGTGAAAACATTTCTAGTGAAAAGTCTACCAGAGATGTCCAGAGCCATGAACAAAGTCTTGCCCATTAAACGCAACTAAAAAGTGGCCACTTCCAAGAGATGAGTCTTTACGCTAAACTGAAGAAAATTTATGGACTTTTCCTTTCTTGCTAGGAAACGACAGATGGTGGTATTTCCTGTCAGAGTGGGCACTGGTCCAAAGTATATTAAATGTAGATTTGATCATTGTTGAAAAGGAGTGTACTTGGGTCAAATTCCAGTCCTGAAATTGCTATGTTTACACAGACAGGCAAAATATTCCCCGAAGTCAAGTCCCTAATTGACATTTCACGTCAGATGTACGTGACTTGATACAAAGAGGCACACGACTGCAGTCAGTCAGAAGTCTCAGAATTATCTATCTCAGCCTTCCCCTGCAAACATACATATGTGGACAAACACACAATCTGAGAGGAGAGACTTGGGAGTGCTATACAGCAGCAGTACATGTTTTCATAGACTGTGGAAGGCCATTGTTGGGGCTTTTGCCCCTGGGGTACACAGAATCAGCAACCTCACCACCCAATCTTTCAGCTGCATACACCTTTGAACTCTCCCCTCACACCAGCTCACCTTGCTGACTCCCTTCCGGCCTTGAAAAGCAATCACTGATTTAGACCTCAGTTCCTTTCTCTGTCTAATCTTCCATCTCTCTTCCCATTGGGTATAAATCACTGGTTGAAAACAAACCGGAGATATATTTTCTAATCAACGTCTCTGATCAGAGACGTCATTACAATCCTCTGGAGCAGGTAAGACCTGGCCCAAGCCTCCTATTTCAGAGGTAGGGACATTACCCACTTTAGCAATTTTTGAGAAGATTTGTAGCTCAGGTTGATGATAAGTATGTAAAAGCTAGCTCGCTGAGCTTGAAGGTTTGTTTTCAGAGGTTTTGTCACCACACTAGCTATCATCATCAGTGAGAGTCTCTAGTAAAGTGCTGGTGCTATGTCCCGCCTCTCTATTCATAGGTCTTGACTTCTTAAGGTGCGTGATGTCATTTCCAGTTTTTTTTCCCCAAGGGAAGGTAGGTAGGATCTAAATTGATGTGTTTATTGATGGAGTTCTGGTTAGAATGCCATGTCTCTAAAAATTCTCATGCATGTCTTTGTTTCACCTGTCCTAAGATGTCTGTGTTGCCCCAGTCAAAGTGGTGCCCTTCTCGTCTGATAAGTAGCAAAGGGAAGAGATTACTGGGCTGCTTGCTGAGATATTTGTATCAGTGACAGTCAAGGGTGAATCATAGAATCCCACACTGTGAAACACAGGCTATTTGGCCCAACAAACCCACACTAACTGTCTGAAAAGTAACCCACCCAGACCCATTCCCCTACCCTATTATTCTACATCTCCCATGACTAATGCACCTAATCTACACATCCTGAACACCATGGGCAATTTAACTTGGCCAGTTCTCCCTAACCTGCACATCTTTGTGGGAGGAAACTGGAGCACCTGGAGGAAACCTGCATAGACACAGGGAAAACGTGCAGACTCCACACAGTGACCCGAGGCCAGAATCGAACCCAAGTCCCTTGCGCTTTGAGGCAGCAGTGTGAACCACAGAGCTACAGTGCTGCCTGTGATATGTTCGAAGCCTGGAGCTAATGTGGTGCCACTATTTAAGAAAAGTGGTAAGGAAAAGCTTGGGAGCTACAAGCTGGTGAGCCTGACATCAGTAATGGGCAGTTTCGGGCGGGGGGAGGGGGTGGATTTTGAGGGATAGGATTTACATGCATTTGGAAAGGCAAGGACTGATTACGGATAGTCAACATGGCATTGTGCGTGAGAAATCACGTCTTGCAAACTTGACAGGGTTCTTCTTAAGATTTGACAAAGAGGATTGATGAACACAGAGTGGTGGACATTGTCTATACGGACTTCAGCTAAGTGTTCAACAAGGTTTCACATTGTAGGCTGGTTAGTAAAGTTAGATCAGTGGGAACTAGCCAATTGGATACAAAATTGGCTTGAAGGTAAGAGAAAGGGGTTGGTGGTTAAGGTTTGCTTTTCAGACTGGAGACCAGTGACCAGTGGTGTACCATGAGGATCAGTACTGGATCCACTGTTTTATATAAATAATTTAGATGCAAACATAGCAGTTATAGCTAGTAAGTATGCAGATGACACCAAAATGGGTGATGTATCAGACAGCGAAGATTATCTCAAGTAACAGGACCTCATTCAGATGGGCCGATGGGTCAAGAAATGGGAGATGGAGTTTAATTTAGATAAATGTGAGGTGTTGCATTTTGGTCAGGCAAATCAGGACAGGACTTAATGGAAGGGCCTTGGGGAATTTTGCTGAATAAAGAGATCTAGGGGAGCATGTTCACAGTTCCCTGAAAGTGGAGTTGCAGGTAGACAGGATGGTGAAAGTGGTGGCATTTAGCATGCTTGCCTTCATTGGTCAGAACACTGAGTAAAGGAGTTGAGAAGTCACGTTGTGGCTGTACAGGACATTGGTGCGGCCACCTTTAGAATACTGCGTTCAATTCTGGTCACCATTCTACAGGAAGGATGCTGTTAGACTTGAAAGGTATCTATGGACTTGGACCCCAAATACCCCCTGTATATCAGTTTTGGAGTTATTTACTCAAAGTAGTAGGAGTTTACTCAGAGTAGTATGGGTGTGGAACACTGCCTGCAAAAGTAGTAGACTCTCCAACTTTTAAGGGCATTTATTTGATAGTTGGATAGACATATGGATGATAATGGAATAGTGTAGGTTAGATGGGCCCCAGATTGGTTTTACAGGGCAGCGCAACATCGAGGATCTGTACTGCGCTGTAATGTTCTACATTCGATGTTCTATCAACACCTCCAAGGATCCTGCCATTTATTTTCCTCTTGCATTTGACTTCCCAAAATGCATCACCTCACATTAATCTGGATTAAACTCCCTCTGTCATTTCTCCACCCAACTTTCCAACTGATGTACGTCCTGCATCCTGTGACAACCTTCCTCAATTTCCACAACACCACCAATTTTTGTTCATCTGCAAAGTTACAAATCAGACCACCATTTTCATCCAGGTCATATTACAAACAACAGCATTCCCAGCACTGTTTCCTCCTTCCAACTTGTGAGGCAGCTGAAACCTCATCCAGACTTGAGTTGAGAGCTGGGCTAAGTTAAGCCAAAAATCTCATCAACAATTTCAGATCAAAACAGATCAATCCCAGGCACTACTCTGAAGAAAAGCAGTCAAGTTCTCTCTCAGTTCCTGGGCCAACGTTTATTGTTCGAAACAGATTATCTTGCCCTTATCACATTGCTATTTGCAAGAGTTTGCTGTGGGGAAAGTGACTGATGCAATTCTCACTTTGCACTCAGTGTCTATCATTCACAAGCATTCCTCGGCTGAAAGTACTTTCCCAAGTCCTGAGGTTGTGAAAGTTGCCATACCAACGTAAATTCTCTCTTTTTCAAAAGTTTTGATACAAAAGGGTAGTCACAACCTTTACTAATAATTGTCTATATCAGCATACAGATTCACAGTAGAATTAGAAAATGAGAGAAAGACAGCGAGACAGAGAGAGAGCGAGACAGAGTCCAGATTCACTTCCAGCCTCGGGTGATATTTGTGTGGAGTTTGCACATTCTCCCAGTGTCTGTGTGGGTTCCCTCCCACATTCCAAAAGATATGCAGGCCAGGTCAATTGGCCATGCTAAATTGCCCAGTGTTAGGTGCATTAGTCAGGGGTAAATGTAGGGAAATGGGTCTGGGTGGGTTACTCTCTGGAGGATTGGTGTGGTCTTGCTGGGCTGAAGGGCCTGTTTCCACACTGTAGGGATTCTATGATTCTAACTGGTAGGCCTGCGTATTTTTTTTTTAAATCTCTTTTTTATTTCCTGCTTTTCCCCAGTTCGAGTGTCTGGCTTTACAAACTCATCTCGCTAGCAACCTTCTTAGTTGCTCCTTCCTAATATGAATCAAGGAGGAATAGATCATTCAGTCTCACAAGCCCACTCTGCCGTTCAGGCTGACCTGGTTTCAGGCTTGAATTCCAATTTCTTGCTTCCATTGATAGCTTCTTGACTAATAATTAGGTTAAAGTATATTGCTGCCTTAAAAATAGCCAAGAATTCTAACTCTACTCTGGGGAAGATGTTCCAAAGACTCAAACATTTGGAGAAACAAAAGAAAAACAATCTTGACATTGATATTAAATGGGCAATCCCCAAATTTACATTCTGTCCCCTGCTTCTCATTTCTCCCACAAGGGGAAACATCCTTTCAGCATTCCATTTTTGTCAGGATCCCTAAAGCTTTTACCCGCTTCAATAAGAGCTGAGGTGGAGAGGGTTGAGGGTGACAGGTTGTTAGGAGTGACGATCACCAACAATCTGTCCTGGTTCTCCCATGTAGGTGTGACAGTCAAGAAGGCACAACGATGCCTCTTCTTCCTCAGGTGGCTCAGGAATATTCGACATGTCCATCGGGACCCTCACCAACTTTAACAGATACACCACAGAAAGCACTCTATCCAGGTGCATAATGACATGGCAACTGCTCTGCCCAGGACTGTGAGAAACTACAGAGAGTTGTGTGCACAGCCCAGTCCATCACAGAGTCCAACCTACCATCCATTGACTGCATTTACACTTCTCTTTGCCAACATCAAAGACCCCTCCCATCCCAATAAAGCTCTCTTCCAACCTCTTCCGTCAGGAAGATACAGAAGCTTGAACACACACCAACAGATTAAAGAACAGCTTCTTCCCTGCTATTATCAGGCTACTGAATGGACCTTTCTAATTTCAAATCTAATGTGGATCTTGCCTTGTGCACCTCCCGTGCAGCCATAGCCCCGTGCGCCTTGCTTGTCTAAGCACCTTGCGATCTGTATATCCTTGTTTGCTATGATCTGCCTGTACTGCTTGCAAAACACAGCTCTTCACTGTACTCAGGTAAATACAACAACAATAAATCAAATTAAAGACCACTACTTTCTGCTAAACTTCAATAGATAGAGGCCTAATCTGTCCAAGCTTTCATTACCAGTAAACCGCTCTTCCCAGTAATCAGTCAAGTGAACGTTCTCTGCTCTGCTTCAATGTAATTGTGTCTTTTCTGAAATAAGGCAACCCAAAACTGGATGCAGTACTCTTGATGTGGTCTCACCTATGCCCTCTACACCTGTAATAAAACATCCCTACTTTTGTGTTCCCTTCCCCCACTTTCAATTAATTCTCTGTTGCCAAAGTGGATGCTCCCATGTCATGCCTCAAACTACTAGCCTTTCCTCCCTAACATTTAAGAATCCTTGCCTAACAACTGAGTTCTGGTTTCAATTATGAACAAACAGTCTGTCAAAAAATGCAAAGGCCCAGCAAGCCGCTCCATTATCTGAGAGATGGGCAAAAAATGGTGGCCTTACTGGAAAGGCTCACATCTTGCGGTCACATGATGGCTCAGTGGTTAGCACCATGGTCGAACAGCGCTAGGGACCCGGGTTTGAACCCAGCCTCGGACAACTATCTGTGTGGAGTTTGCACATTTTCCCTGTGTCAGCAAGAGATTCCACCAGGTGCTCCAGTTACCTCCCACGGTCCAAGGATGTGCAGGTTAGGTGAATTGGCCATGCTGAACTGACCTATAGTGCTCAGGGATATGCAGGCTAGGTGGGTTATCCATGGGAAATGCCGGGATACACGGATATGGTAGGCGTGTGGGACTGGATGGGATGTGCTTCGGAGGGTCGGTATGGACCTGATGGGCCGAATGGCCTGCTTCCACACCGTATGGATTCTATGGTGAACTGTTCCAACCCACTGAGTCACTCTCTGTCAGGTATTTTGAGAGGCAGTGGGATGGAGAAGAGACAACATCAGAGGCCAATAAATGATTGCAATCTTAATAAATAAATGCAAACTTAAAAGTGCAGGAAACGGAGCTCAGTAGGAAATGCTTCAAGTTCATTAAGACATTGGGGGGGGAAAAAAACATGAATCCTGCGAACATAAGTGAGGCAGTGAATAATGGGACCCGGGAAAGAATCCATGCCTTTGAGATAGATCAAGAATAAACACTGATGAAACAGAGAAGTGGAGGGCTATTAACAGCACACTGCCAACTGAGGGTACATATTTCAGCCTGACATACGGAAAGGTTCAATTCTTTGATGGAGCTCCCAAATAATGAGAAACTGAAGCCACATTTTCAGATGCTTTGATGTGGGCTTAAAGCCTATGGAGATGTAAAGCCAGCTATTTCAGTCTGTTCTTTTTGCCCGGAGGTTGAGCTTTAACCATCTGTCTAGCAATGGCACTGGAATTTATAGTACAAATGAAATCACTATTTAACTAAACGTTGCCCACTGTCAGTCTCTCTCGTTAACGGTTACACATCTAGGTGGAAAGGGGTGCCGCTGGAAAAGCAGAGCAGGTCAGGCAGCGGCCGAGGAGCAGGAGAGTTGACGCTTCAGGCATAAGCTCTTCATCAGGAATGTGGGGTGAGGGGAGAAGGGGGGGCTGCACGCACCTACCATTGAGTTTACCCGACCCCACCCCAACAACCACCTTACCCCGTCACAGTGCCAACTCTCCTTAACTCCTCTCCACTCCCGCCCCCCGCCCCACCAACAACGACAATTATCCAACCCACCGTGGTCGATAATGCCCTCATTCACTGCCCATTGCCACCACCCCCTCCTATCCCACCCACTGTGGCATCTTTTCTGACCTCACCAATTTTCACCACCTGCTCTAACCCACTGAGCCTGGATAACGAACTAATGCAGTGCTCCCAGTGTAGCACATAGGACCGTAAACATTTTTTAAAAACAAACTATTGTAGTCTTCCTCCACAACACAAAACTCCTTGTAAATGCAATGCTTCGATACAAACAAGGGAAGATCTCCATGTAACTACCCTCCATGTAACTAATGTCTGTACAGCTTACAATTGCACAATGTGCTTTGGTATCCAGACAGAACCTGGTTAACTCTGGCACAGTAAATACATAAACTGTGCATACACTAGTGTTCAAACAAGCAGGCAGTGGGATAAACAGTTTCTTCCTGTTTACAACAACAAATGATGGCAGGTAGCACAGCAGTCATCCTTCCACAAGCGCTTCCCTTATCTTGAGTAAAGCACAATAATCTGGTTGGTTGCTGGTCGTCAGGACTACCATCTTTAAATTCCCAATTATATCTCAAGTCATTCCAGGTTGGGGTAATCCTCCACCACCAACAACACCCCACTCTCAACTCCATTGACGTTGCTGCCCATTACAGAGTCCAGACATCCTGAACTATCAATAGAAAGTGGGACAGAACATCAGCGCTTCACCAAACCTGCCAGCTCAGCGAACAAACTTCCAAGCTGATCCTGGGCTATACCCCACACTTGAGCTTTAGTATTAGCAGACTACTCTTTGTGATGTCAGTTCTTAGGGCGTGAGCATTTCTGTCTGTGTTGATTATTCCCCAGCCCTCATTGCCCTGGGACGGTGGTGATGGCTCTTGGGTAACTCTAAGCAGCACGTTAAAAGAAAAATTGTTGGTGTGGTTCAAGAGACATATCAAGGCCTTCGCAGGTCTCCTGCTCAGAAAAATATTGGCCATAAATTGTAAGAACAAAAGTAGTCTATTAATGCTCAAGGTTTTATTATCATAATCTGACAGCTCCAAAGTCATTGATCATTTTATTTCTACATTTATTTATTTTCTTTTGATTAAATGCAAACTTTGACTCTCAAACCTCCGGGGGTGGGGGCGCGGTGGAGTAAACTGATTTTCTTGGTTCACAAGCAAGGTTCTCTAGATTTATAGTTCAATAGTATAACCATTCCACTACTTTCTCAGAATGTGTTCTTAGAGGGATGACCCTTATCTTGCCCTTCCCAATGTTTAGGCCGGTGCATTTTCCATCCCAGACCATGAGGTGAACTGTGCACATTATGGGAAAGGGGCACCGAGTGCATCTGGGCCCCAATGTCTTGAGATTTCACTTAACTCCGCATTTCCAACTCTGACCCAACTTGGGAAGCTTCACAGTTGTGCTGTAATGGCTCTGGGTTCAGCACCAGTCTCTCCTAACGGTTCGAGAGCCCTGGTTTATGAAGCTGATACAAAGACATAACAAAGGGACAAAGGTACGGGAATTAAACTGCTTTCTTCAACTGAAAGCAGACAGTCTGTTTAACCTGTGCAGTTTCATCTACTCAGCTCCTGTTTTACACACATTTCATATGACGACCATGTCAGAGAATTTCCCTCAACACTTTTAAAGACTTAATTAAATTCTCTTAATAACTGAGGTCGCTAAATGCCAGGGAAGTCCACATCCTGTGGACAAATAAAGAACTATAACAATAAAGCTTAATGGGGAGGCACAGTGAAAGTGTTTCCATTTGTATGGTATTGTGCACGACTAGGTGTTATCACGAGAACAAAAAGAAATGCAGCACAGGAACAGGCCCTTAGCAATAGCAGGAGAAGCATCTTTAACCAGAGTGTTACAATGGACAGAACCCACTAGCACATGGAATAGGTAGGGTGAGGAGCACTGATGCACTGAAGGAGAAGCTATATAAATCAGAGAGAAAGCTTTAAATTGGTGGGCCAAGATGAGTGTAAACGCCATCGCAAAATGGTCAGGTTGAACATCCTTGCTCCTCGATGCGGAGGTGCTGATGTTGGACCATGGTGGACGAAGTTAAAAATCACACAACACCAGGTTAGAGTGCTTCCAAATAAACCTGCTGGACTATAACCCGGTGTCATGTGACTTTACTCTTGCTCCAGGTTAGGGAAAAAAAAACTGCCATGTGAAAGGTTGACACTGACCGATTGGTGGGTTTTGGCAGACACTGTCTTCACTGCGTCTGGATCCCAGATGACCAAGTCGCTGTCGGAGCCCACAGCCACTCTGCCTTTCCGCGGGTACAGGTTGAAGATTTTGGCGGCATTGGTGCTTGTCACGGCCACAAACATGTTCTCGTCCATTTTACCGGTTGCCTGCAGAACAGAAACCAGCTCACGTCAACTGCTTAGCTTCCCAGAGAGCCCGGTATGGGAAGAAGCCATGTCCCTTTCAAACACAAGGAGAGAAAAATGACATTCCTGTTTCCTCTGAACTTCAATGTCTTCAAAGCCGCAAGATCTTCAGTTTTAAATTTAATTTCTAGAGATCGGTAGACTGTAACGTCGACTCTAACTGAGCACAGCTGCCTATCAGTGACATTGTGATGGGGCTGAAATTCCAGACACATTCCAGAACAATAATTAAAAGCAAACATCTCTTTTGGGCATGTAAACGTTTAAGAGTGCTGCCTTCTGGAAGAAAACTGCGACCAAACAATCTCCTGCAGATTGTGCGATAATTCCACTCACCACTGCTTTGTCCCAGACGATGGACATCCGCTCCTCTGCCCCATTCGTGCCCTCAGGAATCTGAGTGAAATCATCCTTTCCGATCGCCTTCTGTGCTGTGCTAAATGTGCAGTGGGCACTTCCTGCTACTTGCAAGTCACCACTAGAGAAAGACCAGGCACCATCATTTAACAACAAGGCAGGGATATCCACATTCCATCTCTATATTCATCATAAACTAAAAGTCAACAGGTTTACAATTAGTCTGGCCACAGACTAACATAACAGCCTGTGGGATTACAGATGTAGTTAATACCAAGCTCCCTGGAGAACGCTGCTTCCTGGTGCTTCGAAACCTGTTTGAATCATATAATCCCTAGAGTGTGGAACAGGCCATTTGGCCCAACAAGTCCACACCAACCCTCTCAAGAGTACTTCACCCAAACCCATGGCCCTACCCTATATTTTACCTCAGACTAATGCACCTACCCTACATACCCCTAAATACTATGGGTAATTTAGCACGGCCAATTCATCTAACCTGCACATCTTTGGATTGAGAAAGGAAACTGCAGCACCCGGAGGAAACCCGCGCAGACACGGGGAGAATGTGTACACTCCACACAGACAGTCACCCGAGGCTGGAATCGAACCAGAGTCCCTGGCGCTGTGAGGCAGTGGTGCTAACCAATGAGCCACCGTGTGCTGGAGATACAACAAAGGAAGGAAACATTTGCCCAGGCACCATGATTAGGACAGGAGCAACAATGCACAAACATCATTCCACCCACAGCTAATGGGAAATCAACTTATTTTAACCAAATAAAAGGCAACAGGTCCAGATGTCAGTTTCCTTGGTGGGTGGAACTCTCTACTGACTGTCTGTAAAGGTCCCATTGGAATGCAATCCCTTAGCTTCATCTTTTTTCAGCATTGAACATTAGCTCTAAGAAGCTACCTAACTCAGAGTCCATGGGAACGGTGCAGGAGTCAAGTAAGAATTGCACCAATTGAATAGGGTGGGCTTCTGCACCACAGACAGGGAAATGTCTGAGGCTTAAGCCAAGCCAAGTAGTTGGGACCAATGCTTGGAAACAGTCCGTTCTACACAGCTGACATTTAGCACAACTAACTGACAAAAAAGCCATTTTAAAAAATCTTCAACATTATTGTTTTGTGGCATGGTGGTCCCTACCCACTAGACAGGGAGGCCGGGTTCAAGTCCCACCTGCTCCTGCAGTCTGTGGTAACATCTCTGAACAGATTGATTAGAAAAATGGGTTAAATAGAGAAGAAAATAACTTTACTTTAAACTACCCACTGAACAAAGACAGCCAAAGGGTTAAGTACAACACAATCCCTGATGTGTTCAGAGGGAGAAAAGGCCAAGGTTACGCCCTGCTGAAATGTGGCTCGATTCTGATGTTAGCGTGTGCACCAGACTCAGAAAATGCTTCACTCACTGCACACGTGGGCCTTCTAAGAGCGACTGTGGTTGCAGTAATGCTCCATGCTTCAGTAACAGTAAATCTGTCCAATACGACTCGCTGGCTGCATCAAACTGATGAGCCAGCCCCACAGCTGGAAGCCAGTTCGGGTCTGAACTGGGAATTACAAAAATCCAAGGAATAAAAGGGAGATGATCTTATTTCCCCAACCCCCTCCCCACTGTGATTGTCACTCAATCTCTTAATGCTGAATAAACTCCTGTTCACACGGAGACCTTCAACAGATAGAAAGACTTAATGTTTATAGAAGCCAACAGCAGAAAGAACTGCGGACGCTGTAAATCAGAAACAAAGACAGAGGTTGCTGGAAAATCTCAGCAGGTCTGGTAGCATCTGTGAAGAAAAATCAGAGTTAAAGTTTTGGGTCTGTTCTAAGGGAGGGTCACCAGACCGCAAATGTTAACTCTGACTCCTCTTCCCTGATGCTGCTAGACCTGCTGAGCTTCTCCCTACAACTTCTGTTTCTGGGATTTATAGAGTTGCTGTACTCAGACAATGCCCAGGCACTTGGTTAAAGAAAACAGGAGGCCATTCAGCCCATTGTGCCTGTAAAAAAAAAAATCACTCTGAACGACTTGATTCACTCACCTGTCTATTCTTCAAATCCCAACAAATCTTCCCCTACAGGTAGGACCCTTTCAAATATTCCTGTTAAATCCAGTTCCACCATACAGACAAAACTGACATACAACTCAGTGGTTCTTTTGCCAATGATCTGAAATCTGTGTTCTCTGGTGGTTGAGTCTCTGAACAGTGGAAAGTGGGTCTTGCTACTGATCTGACCAAAACCACTTACCATTTTGAAAAAAGCTCTGCTAAATCTCCCACCTCTGTTTTAAGGAGAGCAATTCCAATGAACTCGGGCACCAGTATATTGCTTTCCCCGATTCCTACAACCCAGAATTCTATGGCCTCCGAGTGGGACTAAGCAGTGAATTTCTGTTGTGGGCAGAATTGATTTGGAGATCAGTATATGTAAATGAGGCTGTGCCAAAATGACTTACCGTATATACTCATGAAAAAGTCAACTTTTTTTAGGTTTTTTAAAAGGTTAAATTTATGGGGTCGACTATTACTTGTGAGGGACTGAAATTCATGATACAGTCCAAAATACCGTTTCGGCCAATTGATCGTTAAATGAATAAAGAAAAAAAACACAGCAAATTAAAAGGGAGACTGTCACCTGACTCTAACATGATGCGTCTTAAACTTTTGCGTCAAATTGGTGCGAATTGTACATCAAGACACACAATAGCACAAAATAAATATTTATTTCTTCACCATAACATTAATATGCAGAATAACACCTTGACTCCCAAATGTTGGTCTGTTCTCTGTGAAGGGCCAGGATTGACGTCTACACAAGATATACAGGAAAAAAAACCCCAAAATAGGGGGTTGACTTTTTACATGAGATCAACTTTTACTCGTGTATATATGGTATTTTCGTAACACAGCAATCCCACGGTAGGGAACAGCGTTAACAATCTGATGAAACATGGTAGCGTTTCCAGAGCCATGTTATTCTACAACTCACTATTCAGACCTGCCATACTGAAGTGCTTTTTGACATACAGTTGCCCAAGGCTGGAGATTTTGGCTTAACTACTCCCTGCTCAAACAAAACTATGTAACACCACTGGTCAGGACAAAAGCTCAAAGCAACCCAGCCAAACACCCTGAAAACTCAAAACTTTCTGTCATATGTCGAGAATTCTTTTACAAATGTCAGCAGGGCAACAGCTTCAAGCAAACAATTTATTTTTAAAAGTTCTAACGAGTGGACGACTGATATTATGAGTGAACACTGACTAGCAGAAAGTGAGGGCTGTAGATGCTGGAGATCAGAATGGAAAAGTGTGGTGCTGGAAAAGCACAGCTGGTCAGGCAGCATCCAAGGAGCTAAGGTAGCTTGGGAGGCGACAGGTAGAAGCAGGCGGGGGGTGGTGATGGTGATTGGTCAGAGCAGAGGGTGGAGCGGATAGGTGGGAAGGAAGATGAACAGGTGGGACAGTTCAAGAGGGTGGTGCCGAGTTGCAAAGTTGGATGTGGGGGAGGGAAGATGAGGAAACTGGTGAAATCGACTCTGACTCTCCAGCATCCGCAGTCCTCACTTTGTCCAAGTTCACAGTCAGTCAGTCAGTCAATTACTATCGAACACAGAACAGTACAACACAGGAACAGGCCCTTCGGCCCACCACATTCGTGCTGACCACGATGCCATTCTAAACTAATCCCATCACCTTGCACATGGTCCATATCCCTCAATTCCCTGCCTGTGTAAATGCCTCTTAAAAAGGTTGTTATTACCACATGCTTCCACCACTTTCTCCAGCGATGTGTTCCAGGTATCTACTGTCCTCTTGCCTCATACACCTCATTGTCATACAGCACAGAAACAGACCCTTCAGTCTGACCAGCAGGTCAGGCAGAGGAGCAGGAAAATCGACGTTTTGAGTCACAACCCTTCATCAGGAATGTAGGGCTCATGCTCAAAACGTCGACTCTCCTGCTCCTCGGATGCTGCCTGACCTGCTGTGCTTTTCCAGCAACACATTCTCTACTCTGATCTCTCGCATCTGCAGACTTCACTGTCTCCTTCAGTCTGACCAGTCTATGCTGAACATAATCTCAAACTAAACTAGTCCCACCTGCCTACTCCTGGCCCATATCCCTCCAAACCTTTCCTATTCACGTATTTATCCAAATGTCCTTCAAACATTGTAATTGTACCCACATCCACCACATCCATCACCCTCTGTGTAACAAATTTGCCTCTTAGGTAATTTTTAAATCTTCCTCCTCTCATCTTAAAAATGTGCCCTGTAATCTTCAAATTCCCCATCTTGGAGAAACGACAACGACCATCAACTCCTCTCACCTCAAACCTTTGCCACTGAGTATTTGACATTTCCACCCTGGGGAAAAGGCTCAGACCTCCACCCTATCTGTGCCTCTCATCATTTTGTACACCTCTATCAGGTCATCCCTCAGCCTCCAACGCTCCAGCGTAAACAACCCTACACTCCAATCCAGGTGACATCCTGGTAAATGTCCATTGCAGCCTCACCAAAGCCTCCCCATCCTACCCATAGTGCGGCGATCGGATCAGACTCCCATAACATAAAGCAAAGGACTATGGATGACGGAAATCCAAAGCAGGCCTGCAGAGAGAAAAGCAGAGTGATTTTCCCCGAGTTCCAGTCTGTTAGGCTTTACCTCGCTAAGAGTGAGATCAGGTGGTCAGGGGTGGTGGGGTCCGGACTGAGAGGTGGTGAAGTCACAAAAGCAGCAGCTTTGGCCCAGTTTTTGCTCCAGTAATGCGTGCCATCCGTGCCGAGACTGGCAGTGATAGGCTCTCCAAACACCACGTTACCTACAGCAACAGGAAAAATAAATGGTTTGGCATCAAAGCCGTGCTCTACCCCAACCAGTTTACAGCACTCGTCAGGCAAGACAGACAGGAAAGGAAAAAATATATAATCGGGCCCCACCTTTTTTCTTGGCTTGGGCTATTATGTCTGCTGCAGCCTTACTCATTACTTTTGTGACATAGAGAGGACAGTTGGTCTGACCAGCGATTGTGATAGCACGGAATACAGCTTCTGCCTCCAACTGCATAACAAGAAACACATGTTAGAGTGGGAGCCCTTGGACACACACACACACAACTTTGTGAAAGTCTATCATCTCCTGTTCAAACTTCATGACTTTTTCTGTGGAAAATGTATCATGGTGACAAGTCTTTCCATTAACTGTTACCCGTCTGTTCAACAGCAGCAGCAATTTCCACCGACATAGTGTCTTTAGCCTTCTGCAACACTTCCACACACATTAAAAAGGCATTCCAGACACAGCCGCATACAGATTTAGAAACAAAATAGAGAAATGCGCCTGCATTCATGGCACACCTTTAACAGTCAGAGTCCAACAGCACAGAGACAGACCCTTAGGCCCAAACTAGTCCATGCTGACCAAAATGTCCACCCACGCTAACCTCATTGCCCTGCACTTGGCCCATATCCTTCTAAACCTTTCCTATCCATGTATTTGTCCAAATGCCTTTTAAATGCTGTTAATGTACCCATCTCAACCACTTCCACTGGCAGCTCATTCCATATGCATGCCACCCTCTGGGCGAAAAAGTTGTCCTTCAGGTTCCCATTTATTCTTTCCCCTGTCGGATGCCCCCTAGTCCTCGATTCCCCAACTCTGGGAAAAAGACTGAGTGCGTTCACCGAAACCATACCTCATGATCTTATATGATTTGGAGACGCTGGTGTTGGACTGGGGTGTACAAAGTTAAAAATCACACAACACCAGGTTATAGTCAAACAGGTTTATTTGGAAGCACACTAGCTTTCAGAGTGTTGCTTCTTCATCAGGTGGTTGTGGAGTATAAGTCAGAGCAGCGCTCCAAAAGCTAGTGATTCCAATTAAAACTGTTGGACTATAACCTGGTGTTGTGTGATTTTTAACTTTGTTCACCTCAGTCCAACACTTCTATAAGATCCCCTCCTCAGTCTCCCAAGCCCTAAAGAAAAAAGTCCAAGCTATTCCAACCTCTCCCCCTAACTCCCTGAGTTCCGACTGCATACATTTTAAAGCAAATTTACAGTTAAGGGCCTATTTTTGAAGTGAGGGCACTGAATTAAGGTAAGAAATGCCACAGTTAATTTGCACTTTCCAAAACAGCATTCTGTTTATGATCTGACAATCAGCTCTCATTACTTTGATTAAAACATCAGGCAACTCCTGTGCTCATCTTCATGTGGGGGATGTAGAGATCTCCTGGCACTAAAGACGGCAGGCAGTTTAATCGACCCCCACCCTCCCAAAGTCAATGCCCCAAAGTACGACTCTCAAGGTGGGGGCCTTTATCCCAGAAACTTCTCAGAAGTTCACCCACCCCCAATAACCCAGACAGGAGATCCAAACTGATGAGAAAGATCAACTTTTAAGCAGTATCTTATGAGGAGGAAGGAAGAGTGGGAGATGTTCAGGGTAGGAATTCAAGAGCTCAGCTTCTTGGCAGCTGGAACTACAGCCAGCTAAAGTGGAATAACGGACGTGGGAGATGGAGGAGAGACCCAAGTCGCGAACACAACATTGCTTTACAGTTATCAACTCTCTTCCAGAAGTTAACAGTGAGGTAGGGGCGATTTTAAATGCTAACTAGATTTACCAGCTCATGTGCTCCAAGTGCACTCTAAATATTAAAACAGAATCTTATGCACACAGAGCAAAGAGGGTAAAATTCATGCCATGTTCATTCACAATCAGTTCAACAAGAGTTGTCCAATTCACAAAAGATTGTAATAATGAGAGAGTTGCAAACAACTGAAATCAGGTGGCAATCGCTATCCATTAAATCAACATGACTGGATGCGGGGTCTTGCAATTTCCAGACTCGCCCACCATTTTCTCCACAGCACAGGGGAAATCTCAGTCAGTGTGAAAATCCACTCCTTCTTAAGAGCGGTCAGAGAGAGGTACAGCACAGAAACAGACCCTTTAGTCCAACTCATCCATGCTAACTAGATATCCTAGATTAATCCAGTCCCATTTGCCAGTAATGAACCCCTATCCATAAGGCCACAGGACATCAGCACAGAAATTAGGCTATTCAGCCCATCGATTCTGCTCTGCCATTCAATTATGGCTTATAGGTTTCTCAATCCCCTTCTCCCACCTTCTCCCCGTAACACTTGATCCCCTTCACAATCAAGAACCTATCTATCGCCGTCTTAAATATACTCAATGACCTGGCCTCCACAACCTCCTGAGGCAGTGAATTCCATAGATTCCCCACTCTCAGGCTGAAGAAATTTCTCATCTCCATTCGAAATGGTCTTCCCTTTACTCTAATGCTGTGCCCTCAGCTCATAGTCTCAAACCCATTCCTCCAAACCCTTCCTATTCACATACCCATCCATATGCCTTTTAAATGTTGGAATTATAGCAGCCTCCACCATTTCTTCTGGCAGCTCATTCCATACACACACCACCCTCTGCCTGCAAAAGTTACCCCTTAAATCCTTCTTAAATTGTTCCCCTCACATCTCAAATCTATGCTCTCTAGTTTTGGACTTGCCTACTCTAGGGAAAAGACCTTGTTAATTCATCCTATCCATGCCCTTCATGATTTTATAAACCTCTATATGGCCACCCTTCAGCCTCCGATGCTCCAGGAAAAATAACCCCAGCCTATTCAGCCTCTCCCCGCAGTTCAAACCCTCCAATACCGGCAACAAACTCTTTCACCTTGAAGAAGCGATTCCTTCTGCTGTAGGTAAAATGATGGATGAGTCTGGAAATTGCGAGTCCCACCTCACCCAAACACAGCATTACCTGCTTTCATGAGGTGGATGACTGGGCATAGGGACAGATCACATGGGCAGGTAACTATTGTCACCAGCTGCCTCTATTCAGTTCAGATTTTGGTAGCCTAGGAGAATGTAGAGTGACGTGATTCCTAACCTTTGCAAATTTATTTGGATATCCAGGCTACCGCTAGGGATGACTTTGGGTGAGGTCAAGTGAGCTTTGGAGATGGGGGTATGCTTTTCAAAAAGCAAGGTAGACTTTGAAAAGTGCATAACTTCATTAACTGTCAAATTCATTGCAATGGGTAAATAGTCCTGTCAAAATCACATCAAAAGTGGTGATAGGAAGGAAAAATAAGTATCAAGATGATCTACCAAAAGGAGCTGTCAAGGGAGTTGTTAAAAGCCCTGCCCTTTAGATCTTTGAAACTTAAAGTCTAGAACTTCTTTAAAAAAAATTCACAGCTTGCCATTTCACTCTGTTGACACCAGCCTGAGTCTTTCCAATGGTGGACTGCAGTTTTGTGACTGATCTCACAACCATCCATAGTCACAGCAGTATGCTTGTCACTTCACTGTTTGATTGACTCAAAGTGGGTATACACTCTGAAGTGAGATTATAATGCTTGTTTTCATAACAGATTGTGCATGTGAATGAAATGTTTGTTTTTGATGTGGTTGAACTGAGAGTAAATGGAGTTTAAAAAAAAAGTTTTTTTTTGAAATTCAAGTGCTTTTTCTTCCCTGTGACTGTGGCTTCCCTAGGAAGCCTATGATGTACACAGTCCCTTTCAATGAAGTTTATTTCGTAGAATCTCTAAATGCTCTTGTGACCGGCTGATGCTAGATGAGTTGGCATGGTAGCTATAAGGACAAAGGCGGATGACTAAATCTTAGCAGATACTAAGTTGGCATAGAAGAAAAAAAAGCTATGGGATTGACAGTAGGACATGGTTATCATGGAGGGATGAGGAGGATACAGGGCTTGATGGGTATAAGGGGCATTGAAGTACAGGGGCATAGATTGACATGGGTACAATGGGGCAGGTAGAGGGCAAGAGGTAGGATGTGGGTAATGAGGATTTAATTAGAATGAAATGTATTAGCATGGGGCTACAAAGGAGCAGGAAGTGGATATGGGGCATATATTGGCTTGGAGAGGAGAAGGGGCCATGGGTTGAATACAGGATGCATGGTGGCATGGATTAGTATGGATGGGGAAAGAAGACTGAGGGCTGGAGTGAAGTTTTGTTTTTTATTTATTTTTTCTTCCAAATTACAGTGATTCAGTGCCAAGGGAGGCCTTCCATCTTGGCAAACTGTGCCTTCTCTCCAGGGTCACACAGCCCAAACTCGAACACATCGTCCAGGCAACCATTCCCAAAGGTCGGGCTGGTGGGGCCTGGGATTCTCCAAAACGACTGGGTGGGGCAGGGGATAAAAAAAAAAAATGAGGATGGGATTGGGAGAGAGTCATGGAGATCAAAACACACAATAAGCATTTAGAGTAGGAGACACCAGGGGCCAGTATTGAGAAGCACCACAGGTATTCAGATTGCCAATACAACAAAAGTAGATGTCTGTATTCAGCTCCTTCGCCATTCTTCAGTGAAAAATCTTGAGATTGAAACTGAAAGAACAGTTTTAGGTCATTGCCTTTAGGATAAAGGAGCAGCAACTGTAAATCAGAGTTCAGGGGAAACTATTTCTCCCAAAGGGTCGTGAACCTGTGGAATTCCCGACCCCAAAGTGCAGTGGATGCTGGGACAAGTGAGTAAATTTAAGGAGGAGTTAGACAGATTTTTAATTGATAATGGGTTGAAGGGATATGGGGAGAAGGCAAGAAAATGGGGGAGAAGAGCATATCAGCCATGATCGAATGGTAGAGCACCACAGGTACTCAGATTGCCAATACAACAAAAGTAGATGTCTGTATTCAGCTCCTTAGCCATTCTTCAGTGAAAAATTTTGAGATTGAAACTGAAAGAACAGTTTTAGGTCATCGCCTTTAGGATAAAGGGGCAGCAAATGTAAATCAGAGTTCAGGGGAAACTACTTCTCCCAAAAGGTCGTGAACCTGTGGAATTCCCGACCCCAAAGTGCAGTGGATGCTGGGACAAGTGAGTAAATTTAAGGAGGAGTTAGACAGATTTTTAATTGATAATGGGTTGAAGGGATATGGGGAGAAGGCAAGAAAATGGGGGAGAAGAGCATATCAGCCATGATCGAATGGTAGAACAGACTCAATGGGCCGAATGGCCTAATTCTGCTTTTCTGTCTTATAAACTTAGGAAAATGGGACAGTGAATTCGATGCTAGATGCCTGGAGGATCCCATTGGTGTCGAACCACGTGAACAAGATCTTCCTATCTTGTTGGCACGTGCCAGTCTTACCCACCAATTCAAAATGACTCTGTCCTCAGTCTGATGACCTCTCAACCCACCTCCGTACAGTGGTGGCTTGCTTATGATTCAAGGCACGTAACCTCGTCTAGTTTGCTAAATGACACCGAGGGCAGTGAGGAAAAGGACAGTTCTCTGGTCAAAGCGAAAACACGCAATGGTCCTCTTCCCAAGCCAGTTCAACCGGTTTCTAGTACCCACTGAGGACTGATTTACAAAGCCTACTCAATGTGTCAGCTTAATCTCAGCAACGCGCAGGGTCAAAAAACGGAAAGCTAGCCGGGGAACATCACTGCAGCAGTTATAACCACCGAATCCACTGTCGTTCTTATGGGAAGTGAAGCTGAACCGTCTCTAAGTGGGAGAGAGTTGAGCCTGACACACACACTAACACAGCTTGTAGTCATGCGAAGCTCCTGTATTATCTAGAGCTGAAAAATGTGTTGCTGGAAAAGCGCAGCAGGTCAGGCAGCATCCAAGGAGCAGGAGAATCGACGTTCCTGAAGAAGGGCTTATGCCCGAAACGTCGATTCTCCTGTTCCTTGGATGCTGCCTGACCTGCTGCGATTTTCCAGCAACACATTTTCAGCTCTGATCTCCAGCATCTGCAGCCCTCACTTTCTCCCTGTATTATCTAGCGTACTGGCTGAGGAATGGTGCCTGCATAAATCTTCACTGAAGAAAAAAAATACAAGTTGCTTTTTTTTTGCATATCATATGATGTATGAAATCATTCATGGCACTAATCAGGCATTCCTAACAGATGGAAGGGCTCCAAGCTCTTAAACAGTGCAGTGTTGATATTTTAAATTCAGGACTCTGGTGTTACTTTTATCGATCAATTTTTAAAGGAACAAATTCCAACAACTCAAATCTCATAGCTTTGGCTTTGCCAAGCTTGCAGTTCTCAAAGCATCCAAACTATTTCCCTCCCCGCACTGACCTTTCCCACCAGCTTACTCCCAACTGACCCTTATCCTGGGCTGCAAGTCTACCCTTTCGGTTCCGAGCCCAAGTGACCTCAATCATCATCAAACCCAGGCACAAACCGCCCAATTTCAACAAGTGAACGGGTTTTGAGTAAGTTTTCATTTTACAAATAAAAAAAAGTGTCCTTATGTCCACATGCTGTTCAATTATCACAGATCATAGAATCTCTATAGTGTGGAAACAGGTCATTTGGCCCAACAAGTCCAACTGACCCTCCAAAGAGAATCCCAAGCAGACCCATTCCCCTAACCCATTATTCTACACTTACCCCTGACTAATGCACCTAACCTGTACATCCCTGAATACTATGGGCAATTTAATGTGGCCAATTCACCCTAACTTGCACATCATTGGATTGTGGGAGGAAACAGAAGAAACCCACACAGACATGGGGAGAATGTGCAAACTCCACACAGTCGCCAGAGGCTGGAATCGAACTTGGGTCCCTGACACTGCGAAGCAGTAGTGCTATAATTATGAAGTAATATGGCTTTATCCAGCCTTTTCCCAACAGCCTGCCCTCAGTTATACAGTCAGAGTCATGCAGCTTGGAAAAAGACCCCTCGGTCCATACTGAACACAGTCTCAAACTAAACTAGTCCCACCTCCCTGCTCTTGGCCCATATCCCTCCAAACTCTTTCTGTTCATGTACTTATCCAAATGTCTTTTATATGTAACTGTATGCGTGTAACTTCCTCTGGAAGTTCATTCCACATGCGAAGCAGCCTGTGTAATAAATTAGCTCCTTACATCTTTTCTAATCTCTCTCCTCTCATCTTAAAAAATGTGCCCCCTAGTCTTGAAATCCCCCATCCTAGGGAAACAACACCTACCACTAACCCTATCTATGCCCCTCATGATTTTGCAAACCTCTATAAATGTCACCTCTCAACCTCTTCCACTCCAATAAAAAAGTCCCTCTGACAGACTTTCCTTCTTTCTCTCATGCAATAACCAGCACAATCCTGAACCATGCCTCAGTGGTCATCACTGCTGCCTCACAGCACCAACCCATCGGCCTGGGTTTGATTCCACCCTCAGGCGACTGTCTGTGTGGAGTTTGCACATTCTCCCCGTGTTTGCGTGGATTTGCTCCAGGAGCTCTGGTTTCCTCCCACAGTCCAAAGATGTGCAGGTTAGGTGAATTGACTCTGCAAAATTGCCCCATACCTGTTCAGGGATGTGTAGGTTAGGTGCATTAGCCAGAGGTAAATGTCGAGTTATTGAGTAGGGGAACGGGTCTGGGTGGATTATTGTTCAAAGAGTCAGTGTGGGCTTGTAAGATCAAATGGTTTGTTCCCACACTGTAGGGATTCTATGATCCTGACCAGGATCAGCTACCTCAGCACAGACTAGATTCAAACTCAGAACAAAAACCAAAGTTTTTTTGGAACGCTGGAAACCAGCAACCAAGACCGATATTGCTGGAAAAGCTCAACAGGTCTGGCAACATCTATGGAGAGAAATCAGTGTTAACGTTTCGGGAAAAGTGACGTTTCTTCAGAAGAGGCAGAAGGGGCTGAAGAAGGGTCCCTGGATCTGAAACATTAACCCTGCTTTCTCTCCAGATGCTACCAGACCTGTTGAGTTTTCTTTTCCAGCAATTTCTGTAGATTCAAACCCAGGAGTTTAACCAAATGAAACTTTTGAGGCACAGTTTTTTAAAAAAGAAATAAAACTGCCCAATAAATCCAAACATAATGAAGCTCATAGTGACAAAGGATCATTAAAAAAAATTTCTCTCTTATTCACAGCTTTCAGATGTCTGAGAGCACTACTTCCAAGTTGAAATCACTATTGCATTATGGGAATCTAAGCAGCCAATTTACACAGAGTTAGCTCCCACAAACAGCAATGTAACAGTGACAGGATAGTCTTTTTTTTGGTGATTTGATTGAGGGACAAATACTGGCCAGGAATAATTCCACAGCTCTTCTTTGTAACAATGTGAAGAATTTTTTATTTCCACTTGAACAGGCCTCGATCTCAGCCATCTTATCCGAAACACAGCACGTCTGACAATGCGACATACAGTCAGCAGTGCACCGCAGTAACTCTGTGCATTAATAATCTCCAAAGAGACTAACTGTAAACTAACCATGAATTGTGGTGTCCTACAGGATTCACCCTAACCCTAAAAGATACTGTGGCAGAGAGCTGGCTAAGTATACATCAGTATGTTCCCTGTAAGTGTTAGCAGGTCAACACTTGTGAGCAGAATCAAGCAGACTTTCATACAAGATCTCATCTCAGTTCATTGTGAAGCTAAAATAAAGACTGATTGTTCAGTGAATTAGTTTTAGCCAAGATTGCAAGTCTTAATTGTTCCTCCTCACTTGTCTCAATTTTCCCTTCCCCTTTGTAATTTTCAAAATTTAACTATTTTCTCCCCTTTTCTCTGCACAATAAAATAAATTGTTTTCAATCTTTAACCACATGGCTGATTTTCCTTAATTTTGATTGGTCATATTCTAAGTGTACTGAAGTATTTTTCCCCCAAAATAATAATTTTCTAAGGTTGTGAACCAATGTTACAAAGGAGAGCTCTGCGTGTGATTCATGGTTGTATTTTAATGCTGCGAGTTCCACAACAAAGCCAATCAATAGCCTTGACCAGGAGAACTGACCTAGAACTTGAGCCAGTCCGCATGTTTTGTTTTTATTCATGCAACAAGGAAGTGTTGCCAAGCAACTAACTTTGCTGTTGAGTCAGGAGTCCCAACAGTGACCAAACATCCTTACTCCTCCTTAGCTCTGACTGGGTCAAAAGGTGAATATCATTTGTCGGGAGTTTCTCCTGCCCTGGCTTTAGTATTATCGAGCTGCCTCAGGAAGAAGCTATCACACTGACACTTGATGAACCAACCCTAAAGGGCACTCATTCAACGCTCTTCAGAAAGTCAACAACAGGGAAACTCTTCTTCAAACAGTTAAACCTGACGTCATGTCGAGCCTCTCCAGGACGTTGGTGAGGCCTCTTCTGGAATACTGTATGCAGTTCTGGCCATCCTGTTACAGGAAGGATATTATTAAACCAGGAGAGGGTTCAGAAAAGATAACCAGGATGCTGCTGGGAATGGAGGTTTTGAGTTTTAGGGATAGTCTGGGGTTTGAATTGAATTGAATTTATTGTCACGTGTACCGAGGCACAGTGAAAAGCTTTGTCTTGCGAGCAATACAGGCAGATCACAGAGTTAAGTAGTTAGAAGACTTCTTTCACTGGAGCATAGGAGATTGAGGGGAGACCTTATTGAGGTTTATAAAATCATAAGGGGCATAAATAAGGTGAATGACAAGGGTCTTTTCCAGAGGGTGGGGAGTGGTAAAAATGAGAGACCATATTTTTAAGCCAAGAGGAGAAAGATTTTAAAAGAACACGAGGGGCAACTTTACTTTACCCAGAGTGGTTTGTGTGTGGAATGAACTGCCAGAGGAAGTGGTGGATATGGGTACAGTTACAAAGTGTAAAAGACTGTTCGCCGAGCTGGGAATTGGTGTTGCAGACGTTTCGTCCCCTGTCTCGGTGACATCCTCAGTGCTTGGGAGCCTCCTGTGAAGCGCTTCTGTGATGTTTCCTCCGGCATTTATAGTGATTTGTATCTGCCGCTTCCGGTTGTCTCACAGAAGCGCTTCACAGGAGGCTCCCAAGCACTGAGGATGTCACCTAGACAGGGGACGAAACGTCTGCAACACAAATTCCCAGCTCGGCGAACAGAACCACAACAACGAGCACCCGAGCTACAAATCTTCTCCCAAACTTTGAAGTGTAAAAGACATTTGGATAAGTTCATGAATAGGAAAGGTTTGGAGGGATATGGGCCAGGAGCAGGCAGGTTTATCTTGGGAATAGAGTCGGTGTGGACTGGTTGGACCGAGGGGTGTGTTGCAGGACCCTAGGACAGAGGCAGCAGCCAGTGTGAAACCAAGGCAAGTTAATATCTTTGCACGATCAACACTGACGTTCACAGAGAGAAAAAACAGATTGTAAAATACCCAAACCTCTCACTGGAACTAATGACAAGGTCAAAGGTCAGTCTTAATGAAACAGAAGCAACAAAGGAAACTTAATTGTCTTCTGATTCCCTTCATGTTCCTCTTCGGTGTTTTGCTGTTTAAAGCACATTGTCTCTAGGCTCATTATGAGAGATACTGAAAACTAAGTAGTACAATCCGAGAGAGCTGCCCAGTGCCTCTGTTCGCTCAAACACCATCATTTACCCTGACAGCGGGCACATTTGCAAATTGGTTGATGCATTCCCCGATGTCGCAAAGTACTTCACGCAGGAAGAGACTAAAATTGCTCGTCTCGTTACCTCCTCTGGTCGACTGAGTACGTGGCCCTCTGGACCGCTGATCCCCATCTCCAGCAAGCGTTTCTGTTCCTGTAACAAAGGGAAACAAACCATGTATGGTAAGCACTGCTGAGTGAAATTCTCTGATGAGGAGCATTTAATGAGACATGCAAATCTCAAAATTGAAAAGAATGGTGGGGGTGGGGGTGGGGTTGGGAGCGGGTGGAAGACAAAAAAGGTCCATCAAGTTCAGCCTTCACCAACTTAACTCCCCCACCTCACCCAATCCCCCCATAATCCAATAATTAAGTTATTGACTAATCCAAATGGTCAATCTCTATCAATGTGTGCATAATAGTCAGTCAAAACTGAGGGAAATCTCAAAAAGGTGGAGAGAATAAAGAACAATACAGCCCAGGAGCAGGCCCTTCGGCCATCCAAGACTGCGCTGACACATTTTGCCCTTCCATATTAAAACTGCCTTCACTGACAGAATTCTCTATTCCCTTCCTACTCATGTATTCGTCCAGGTTTTTCCTGAATGCTGTTGTGTCTGCTTCCACCACTTCCTCTGGCAGCACGCTCCAGGCACTCACCACCCTTTGTGTGAAACATGTGCCTTGCACATCTCTTTTAAACATCCCCCCCCTCGCACCTTGAACCTGTGTCCCCTAATAATTGACCCCTCCACCCTGAGAAAAAGCCTCAGAACTTTCCACTCTATCCATGCCATTGACAATCTTAGAAACTTCTGTCAGGAAGCTTTGCGAAGAGCACTGAACTTGCCACACTGACATAAACTACATCAGATTGGCTGGTGCTCTCAGAGGCTGGACTTGCACCTGAGAAAGCGGTGACCTTCAGCCAAGAAACATTCCTCTAAGTGTTTCCCAACGATTCAACCCAAAGTCTCAACGCACTGACCTGGGCAATGATATCTCCATTCTCCGCGTGGACTTGCATTATCCCTCCAAGGTCTCCCATGTACTTGCAGATATCATAGAGCTGGAAAGGGATTGGAAAAAAAACACCAAAATGAAATGTTTGCAACAGGTTCAGCAATGGATTGCAACATCCCCTGTTCCACCAGATGGATAAGTGTCTCCTCATTTACACAAGCAGCCCACAGTCTCTGGCAGGAAATGGGGAATTCAAGAGATTTCATTTCCCCCTTGACTCCCTCAGCTCTCCCTCCCATCCTATGACTTAAATTAAAGCAGTACAGGACCGGAGAAGAAAGGCATTAATTAAGTACAGATAAAATTCTTCCCTTTGGTGTTGAGTCAACCATTTCTCCACAACCTGCAACATCCTCAGTGTTTCCTACAATTTACCCCTCCTCTGGGACTAGTCAATAAGGCCAAAGTCCTACTCGGAGAAAGTGAGGACTGCAGATGCTAGAGATCAGAGTGCGGTGCTGGAAAAGCACAGCAGGTCAGGCAGCATCCGAGGAGCAGGAGAGTCAGTGTTTCAGGCATAAGCCCTTCATCAGGAATCCTATTCTCGTGTTTATATTTCGGAGGTGCGGTATATCTACCGTCCGGTCTAAAACTTTTCCCACTTCTCCTTTTCCACGGGTAGGACCGGTGGAGAAGGGGAGGGAGGGAGTCCCTAAGACCACCTTAGCTATCTAGCCAATGACATGGGAACGCCATCAGCTACAAACAACAGGGTCCACTGAGCTCAGCCTTCACCAACTTACCCACCTCCCCATTACACCCCCATAATTAAGTTACTGACGAATTAGTGGGTGGCACGGTGGTTAGCACTGCTACCTCACAGCGCCTGAGATCCGGGTTCAATTCCCACCTCAGGCGACTGACTGTGTGGAGTTTGCATGTTCTCCCCGTGTCTGCGTGGGTATCCTCCGGGTGCTCCGGTTTCCTCCCACAGTCCAAAGATGTGCAGGTCAGGTGAATTGGCCATGCTAAATTGCCCATAGTGTTAGGTAAGGGGTATGGGTGGGTTGCGCTTCGGTGGGTCGGTGTGGACTTGTTGGGCCGAAGGGCCTGTTTCCACACTGTAATGTAATCTAATCTAAAGTGGTCAATCTCCAAATGCCCCACCATCCTGGCTCCAAAGTATATTCTTGCTCCTTCACTGTTACGTGTCAACATCCTGAAGCACACTCCCCACCAACAATGCATGGGCTCCTATAAGGACGACAGCAGTTTAAGTTGACAGCTCACCATTACCTTCTCAGGGTCAGTTAAGAATGAGCAATAAATACTGGCCCAGTCAGCAACACCCACAGCCCCTGAATGAGTTAAACCATCCTCCACTGCCCTCAATGATGTAATGGGTTCCAATGACTGAGTCACCAAAAGGAATCAGTCACTGTACAACATCAACAGAGGTCTGGAATAGTGCCTTCCCAAGGTTAGGCACACCCAACATTGGTATCACTCACTGGAAAATGCAGAAGTCCGGGCTCAGTTTAGTCAGGACCTCCTCTCGATTTTGCTGGAACTTGCTGGCTAATCTCCATGATAACATGGGGAGCCCAGCATCAGAAACACGCAGGATAATGGTTTCTACAAAACAGTGAGCAAATGCCCCACACTTGCGAGAAACAGGCTGTCTCTCCACAGGCAGCCACCACCCTGGACTGGCTTAACTCATCCAGTCCAATGAGAAACAGAACACACACCCACATTAAAAACACGTGTTGGGTTTGCATTCCAGCAAGGTGATGGAATTACTTCAGAAGCTGCATTTAACGGGAATGAAATGCCAAAACCTCCCTCATGCTCTGTTACCTTTTCCATTTTGAACCCAAGATTAAATATCCCCAAAATGCACATGGTTAGCCTTGTGTCAAAGAACTAGTCTAACACTGAGCTGTGTCCAATGCTCAGGTGGCCACGTCACCCTCCTTGTAATTCTCCAAGTGGGGGTCTGTGCAAAAAAAAAAGGGCCCTGGGATTATTTGAAAGGAAGTGAGGCCTGGTATCTCAGGAGCTTGTTGCATAGAATCCCTCAGTGTGGGAGCAGACCATTTGGCCATTCGAGTCTACATCAACCCTCTGAAGAGCTCCCCACCCAATTGCTGTAACCCCACATTTCCCATGGCTAATCCACCTAGCCTGCACATCCCTGGACAACATGGGCAATTTAGCCAGGTCAATTTACTTAACCTGCACATCTTTGGACCGTGGGAGGAAACTGAAGTGCTCAGAGGAAATGCACGCAGACACAGGGAGAATGTGCAAACTCCACACAGACAGTTGCTCAAGGCTGGAATCGAACTTGGGTCCCAGGCACTATGAGGCAGCAGTGCTAACCACTGAGCCACCATGCCACCCAGTATATTACTGGTGGAAGGCCCTGGAGCAACTTACGAGAGGATGGAAGGACAAAAAACTTAAGTTACTATTTCAGAATTAGGTTGACAACTGTAAATTTTCATACAAGCTGGCCAGATGTGCCATAGAAGGCAGTAACTAATACTGTGACCCCTCAGGATGATCAGGCAATAAAGAATTTGAACATTGTAGAATCTCAGGATGACTCCAAATCAGTGTCCTTCAAAGGTACAATGTGGATATCGTGCTATTGAGACGGAGATACTCACAACTGAAGCCACGGAATAGGAGAACTGGTTTCACATTGTAAAAAGAAATCTTTACCTCAGCATTGGACATCTGATATAAATCTTTGTAAGCCATGTAGACAAGGAAGGAGTTCACACCTGTCAGTAATAAAACACAGACACAGCTTCAAAATGTCGTTAAATAAAACTGGAATAAAATACATTGTGAAAGGGAGCAAAAGCCATTTCGAAACTAAACTACAATCTGCTATACAAATGTGTTGATTAAGGAATGGTTACTTTATACCAAAAGTATTCCTGATTTTGCCCGAAACGTCGATTTTCCTGCTCCTCGGATGCAGCCTGAACTGCTGTGCTTTTCCAACACCACTCTAATCCAGAATCTGGTTTCTAGCATCTGCAGTCATTGTTTTTACCGACCAAAATAACCATAGTTGTTCCACGAAAATAAATTTTGAAAGTCATTTCAAATTGTGCTGCTCATAAGTGCTGGATTGACACAGTGATTCAACAAGTGTTTAGTTAAACTTTTCCCAACTGACTACTCTAAAGCAGACCTCATTCCTGATAAAGGGCTCATGCCCGAAACGTCAATTTTCCTGCTCCTCGGATGCTGTCTGAGCTGCTGTGCTTTTCCAGCAACATTCTGATCTCGACTCTTAAATGTGTTAAGGAACACCGTAAATTGTAGCTTTGCTCGGCATTAAGTTATACCCATTTTTATGATGCTGAAAAATCATTTTTCATATAATTGCAAATTTTGACGTCTCCCACCCCCCAAAAAACATAAAAAAGGCAGAGGCAATGGTTTAGTGGTATTATTAATTCAGAAATTCAGCTAATGTTCCGGGAACCTGGGTTCGAATCCTGTCATGGTAGACGGTGGATTTTGAATTCAATAATAATCTGGAATTACGAATCTACTAATGACCATGAAGCCATTGTCGATTGTCAGGAAAAACCCATCCGGGGTCACTCATGTTCTTCAGGGAAGGAAATCTGCCATCCTCACCTGGCCTGGCCTACATGTGACTCCAGACCCACTGCAATGTGGGTGACTCTCACCTGCCCTCTGAAATGGTCTAGCAAGCCATTCAGTTCAAAGGCAACTAGGAACAGGCAATAAATGCTGGCCAGCCAGCCACACCCACGTCCCATGAGTGAATATAGAAAACATCCCGATCATTTCAGCTATGACTGGTGTTAGAATTTTGTAACCACACAAACGCACGCATCAATTGCAGAAACCTTACAATTCAGGGCTAAAGATCAGAGGCAAATGTGCTGGGCTGCAAATAATGAGAGCGTTTAAGACACACCCGTCCTTGGCATCAATCGCAAATCACATTACAAAATTGCGACTATACACCATCACGTCAGAGAGACACTTTTACACTAAGAACAAAACAGCACAGAAACAGGCCCTTCGGCCCTGCAGGCCAGTGCTGACACATTTTGCCCTCCCATTCGAAAACTGTCTTCACTTACAGGATGTTATGACCTGCTTTTAAGTCAACACTCATTTTTTTGAGAGAGGATGAGACTTCAAACTTCAACTTACGCACTTTAATCGACAGTACTTTTCTGAAACTTCTTTTAAATCAGGTTTGAAAATGCTGCCAATTAAGTTAAATATCTATAGCCTTAAAATGCATTGAATATTCTTGCAACAAATTAAAGGACAATTTGTTAACTGACTGCAGGCTTGCTTTGCTGAAGTATGTTGCAGCAATATTTTAAATGTTTTCCTTTCAAATATTTATTTATATTTAAATATTTATATTTGAATATTTATCTTCAAATATTTCATAAATAAATAATATTTCCCATTTCCACACAACATGCTCAGCGTTACTTTAGAAATCACTTTTCACTGAATAATTCATGGTGGGCCTATTATGCTTTAAATGGTACCATCTGCGACCAGCTTTCAAAACACATCAGCAATACAAGAAGCTTATCTCTCAATTCACAGACTGGGCATCACTATGGCACAAACACAACCATAACTATATACAGGCATAATGCAGATGTCTGCGCTACATTGTCAGACTGGATAAGGGGATGCAGTGGTGAGAAATACAAAGGAGGGGTCCTGATTTCAGACACCTGAAAAAGGACAGGGGAGAAACTAGAAAAGAGGAGGCCTAGACAGAGAGGGGAAAACCAAAGGCCAGAGAGAAGGGGACTGGGAATTAGGGGGACTCAAGCCCAGTGGACAACGAAGAATGTTACCTCAGAGTGCAACAGGATCTTGAGCAGATGAGCCAATGGGCTGAGGAGTGGCAGATGGGGTTTAATTTAGATAAAATGTGAGGTGCTACATTTTGAAAAGGCAAATCAGGGCAGAACCTGTACACTTAATGGTAAGGTCCTGGAGAGTGTTGCTGAACAAAGAGACCGTGGACTGCAGGCTCATAGTTCCTCGAAAGTGGAGTCTCAGAGAGATAGGATAGTGAAGGCGGCGTATTTTGGTCCGAGCATTGATTTTAGGAGTAGGGAGGTCATGTTGCGACTGTACAGGACATTGGTTAGGCCACTCTTGGAATATTACGTGCAATTCTGGTCTCCCTCCGAGAGAAAGGATACAGTGAAACTTGAAAGGATTCAGGAAAGATTTATAGGAATGTTGCTAGGATTGCAACATTTGGACTAAACAGAGAGGTTGAATAGGCTGGGACTCTTTTCCCTGGAACATCAGAGGCTGAGGGGTGACCTTACAGAGGTTTATAAAATCATGAGGGGCATGGATAGGATAAACAGACAAGGACTTTGGGGGAGTCCAAAACTAGAGGGCATAGGTTTAGGATGAGAGGGGAAAAATTTAAAAGGGACCTAAGGGGCAACTTTCTCATGCAAAGGGTGGCGCGTATATGGAATGAGCTGCCAGAGGAGGTGGTGTACGCTGGTACAATTACAACATTTAAAAGGCATCTGGATGGGTAGAGGAATAAGAAGGTTCCAGGGGGATATGGGCCAAGGGCTGGCAGGTGGGACTAGATTGGGTTGGGATATTTGGTTGGCATGGACGGGTTAGACCAAAGGGTCTGATTTTGTGCTGAACATCTCTATGACTCAAGAGCTAGGGCAAGACAAATCAGAAAGGTTAAGGGTTGAAGGGAGTTGATAACCAAGGGCTGTGCACAACGGAATCAGGAGCTGAACAGGAAATATTCACCACCTGGATCCAATCGCAGCTCCCTGGGTTAGCTGCTGCCAGCTTTTCTGTCACTTGGGAATCCGAATCCTCCAAAGTTAGACTTCAAAGATGTAAATTAACAGCATTTTCCCTTCAGTAGCTGCAGTGTGTGTGTTGGCTGCAAGATACACTGCAACAACTCAAAGGCTCCTTCAACAGCACCTTTCAAACCTGTGCCCACTGCCATCTGGAAGGACAAGATCAGCAGGTACATGGGAACACCACAGCCTACAAGCTCCTCTCCAAGACACACAGTGGCCTGACTTGGGAAATACATTGCCGCTCCCTCAGTCCTTCAGGACTCACTCCCCAACAGTCACGATCCCCATTTGCTCCACCTGTGAAAAATCTCACAGTGGCTTCCTATCAGATCGATGTTGTGAAACTTAAAAGGTTTCGGAAAGGATGTTGCCAGGGTTGGAGAGTTTGAGTTACAGGGCGAGAAGCTGAATAGGCTGGAGCGGTTTTCCCTGGAATGTCGCAGGCTGAGAGGTGATTTTATAGAGGTTTATAAAATCATGAGAGGCATGGATAGGATAAACAGACATGGTCTTTCCCCCTGGGGGTGGGGGAGTCCAGAACTAGAGGACATAGGTTTAGGGTGAGAGGGGAAAGATATAAAATAGACCAAAGGGGCAACCTTTTCATGCAGAGGGTGGTACATGTGTGAAATGAGCTGCCAGAGGAAGTGGTGGAGGCTGACACATTTACAACATTTGAAAGGCATCTGGATGGGTATATGAATAGGAACAGTTTAGAGTGATATGGGCCAAATGCTGTCAAATGGGACTAGATTAGGTTAGGATATCTGGTTGGACCGAAGGGTCAGTTTCAGTGCTGTACATCTCTATGACGGGATGATTGCTGTGAAGGTGAGTTTGGGTCAGGATTTAGGTTTCTAATGGTTTAATCCCTCACCCAATTGATGATGCTGTCACTTTAAAAGGTTATTTTGTCTTTTTGAAGAGAGGTTGGAAAGGTAGAGATGCTGTACTGGCTATTGAAGACAACTTAAGTAACAAACATGTGAGGCTTTTAGGATGGTTTTTATTTTGGAAGAATCTGAACAATGGCAGCAGATTGAACAGGCTGTTCCATTAATTTTTTGGCTGTAGCAGTCAGAAGCTGTTAGGGGTCTCCGAAAAAGCGGGAAGTTTCAGTAATTTATTCCTATCTGCTTCACTCTCTGAATTCTCTGTTCCTGTTTATTCCTCCTGGATTGGAAAACTGCATGTGAGAATCTGTGTCTGAATTTACCTTTTTGCCAAGTGGGTGAGTTTACGGGATGTTTCTACATTGGAACAGTTGATTAGTAACAGGTATTATATCGATTATTCAGTTATGTTTTCTGATAATTAAGTTATTTTAAATTGCTCTTTCTTTTGTTTTTATATTAACCACAGTGTTTAAAATAAATTATGTTTTGCCTAACGTGGAGTAGTTTGAACAGTCATTGCATCGGGAACATGACACTTCACATTTGGCTTTAAAAGAAAGAAAAGGTTAGGGTCTCGGCTACCTTCCTAAAATATTTTGAGGGTCAATTCCCCCTCAAACCCATACAATCACCAAATATAGGAGTAAGAAGCCACCATTCCATTCCTCAAGCCTATCCACCTTTCAATAAGATAGTGGCTGAAATGAATGCAGTCTTAATCTCACTTTTCTGTCTGGTAGTCTCCGTACACTTTGAAGAGAAAGTGAGGTCTGCAGATGCTGGAGATCAGAGCTGGAAATGTGTTGCTGGAAAAGCGCAGCAGGTCAGGCAGCATCCAAGGAGCAGGAGAATCAACGTTTCGGGCATAAGCCTGAAGAAGGGCTTAAGCCCGAAACGTTGATTCTCCTGCTCCTATAGTTCCCTGGCTTATCTTCTATTATTTGCCTTCCCAAGATCAGTGAACATGAGGATCTTGCAGCCCCAAGGAAACGGCAGAGGAATATTCAGAACAAAGCATAAAGTCTTAGTACAATTGTATAACGTAATGGTGAGGCAGAGAGCTGACACAAAGAAGCTATTGTTGTAGTAATATTAAGATATATTTAAGGAGAAGCTAGATAAGTAAAGAAAAGGGAAAAAA
>NC_057723.1:73607529-73621542 GCF_004010195.1 Chiloscyllium plagiosum
CTGTTCCCTGGATGCTGCCTGACCTGCTGCGCTTTTCCAGCAACACATTTCCAGCTCCGCACACTTTGAAGCCTGTTTATTAAAACTCAGACTCAGTGTTCAGCCGATTTACTAAAGCAGTCATTACTGCTCTCCAGGGAAGAAAATGCAGAAGACAAACAACCCTCAAAGAAATTTCTCCTCTCCCAGAGGATAAACCTTGGGTTATGACAAACGACATACAGTCAGTTCACGTAATAACGCGATGGTCGTGTCCTTGAGCAACCCAGCGTTATAGAAAGATTGCACCTTAAGAAACAGTGCTTGAAGTGTTGGTGATGTAATCATGTTACAGTCAACACTCATTTTAAAAGTTTGCGCTTTAGAAACAGTGCCCCCAAATCATCAATCACGTTACAGCGAATTTGCATTAATGAAACACGTGTTACAACAGAGCAACCTGTATGCTGGTCCAACTCACCTTGATTGCCTCAAAATGGACGTCTAGAAAGCTCCTCTTCAAATATCAATAGTTTTTAATATGTTTTCCTTGTTTTTGAACTGTGCCCCAAATTCCAATTTCCCCTACGAGGGTAGAGTGACCTAGTATCCTAGGATTTGAAGGACTGGCCTATATTGGTGGCCGACCTTCAGGCCCAGAGGGAAAGGCCAGTTGCAAAGAGGACAGTTACACTTGGAAATGAACATACTGGTCACACTGAAGCTCCAAAAAGTACATCTTGAAGTAGGCAAAACGGGTTGGATCAGTACATGGAATCCTTACAGTGTGGAAATAGGCTGTTTCGCTCACCAAGCCCAGACTGACCCTCCAAAAAAAACATCCAACCCAGACCTACCCTCTCCCTGAAACCCCACATTTCTAACAGCTAACCCACCTAGCTTGCACATCCCTGGAGACAAGCATGGCCAATCCACCTTTGGATTGTGGGAGGAAACCAGAGCACCTGGAGGAAGCACATGCAGACACGAGGAGAATGTGCAAACTCCACACAGACAGACAGTCACCTGAGGCTGGAATCCAACCCGGTCCCTGGCGATGGGAGGCAGCAGTGCTAACCACTGAGCCACTGGGCCACCCTGATAAGACCATAACACATAGGAGCAGAAGTTAGGCCATTCAGCCCATTGAGACTGCTCCACCATTCAATCATGGCTGATAGGTTTCTCAACACCATTCTCCCGCTTTCTCCCCCGTAACCCTTAATCCCATTGATACTCAAGAACTTGTCTCAGTCTTAAATATACTCAATGACCTGGCCTCCATAGCCTTCTGTGGCAATGAATTCCATAGATTCACCACTCTCTAGCTAATGTAGCATCTGCAATTTTTGCTGATTCTTTCTCCTCACTTCCGTGTCGAAACATGCTAGTTGCTGGGATGCCGTGTCTCTTTTGGCCTTGAGCTTGACGAAGCAGGAAACATCCACTCCAACACCCACTCCCCCTCCCCCTCCCCCTCCCCCCAGACAGCACCCATCCCTGGCTCATAATCTCCTCCATACTGTCATGTCCTTCTTTTACTTCTGGAGAGTTTTGGTCACTGTGCATGAAGGGAAGTATCTTTCATCATCAATCCTGCCCTGCACCCTCCTAACGGTATAGATTTCCATAAAGACAACCCTACTTCTGCGATCTGTACAGGTTCAACATTTTCCTTAAAAAGACAACATCTTCACTCCAGCAAAAAAGGTGAACCTGCTCTGAGCCATTCCCAATGCAAGTATAGACTGAGATCAAACTGTACACAATACTCCAGTTGCTGACTCACAAGTAACCCTGTACAGTTGTATCAAGACTCCGCTATTTTTTAATCACCCATTTCCCTTGCAATAAAACCCAGGTTTTCCATTTTCCCTTATTTGCTGCACCTGCATGCTAACTGTCTGCAATTTGTGGTTGAAAAACTCCTTCCCTCCAATTTTGGTGTTTAGAATTTAAGTGGGCGGCACGGTGGCTCAGTGGTTAGCACTGCTGCCTCACAGCGCCAGAGACTCGGGTTCAATTCCCGACTCAGGCGACTGACTGTGTGGAGTTTGCACGTTCTCCCCGTGTCTGCGTGGGTTTCCTCCGGGTGCTGCGGTTTCCTCCCACAGTCCAAAGATGTGCAGGTCAGGTGAATTGGCCACGGTAAATTGCCCGTGGTGTTAGGTGCAGGGGTAAATGTAGGGGAATGGGTCTGGGTGGGTTGCGCTTCAGCGGGGCGGGGTGGACTTGTTGGGCCGAGGGGCCTGTTTCCACACTGTAAAGTAATCTAATCTAATCTAATCTAATATCCTAGGGTACACATCAGGTCAGCTTTGCAAGTTTACCAAGTGCTCCACTTAACTTGGCCCTTTGGGTCCTGTGAAACAATGAATGATTTCTTTGGTGAACAGGAAAGGGCAGAACCTTGAATCAATCCGCTGACACACTGTACAGGCTTTGGAAACTCACTGTGCAATGCCAAACTACTGCGCCAGCATATGTCACACCATAGAAATATAGTACAGGCGGGCATTCAGCCTATTATGACTGAGCTCTCTCTCCAAAGCCACCAAATTAGTCCTGCTCCACTCCTTTTTCTGCACAATAACCCAAGGAATTATCCTTTTATTTAATTTCGTTTTGAAATCTGATTCAACCCTAGCATTCCAGATGAGATCTACTCACTCCGTTAATAAACTGGCATCCCCCTTCCGCTATCCTGCAGTTCCTGACTTCCCTAGCACTGGAAACGTCCACTCCCTTTACAGAGGTGTACAGCACAGAGGAGGCCCTTCGGCCCACTAAGTCTGCACTGTTTATAAACTTCATCAATAGATGAATGAGCTGTTGGTGAAAAATCATTCACCATAACAAGATTCTCACAGAGTCAGGTCTATGATGCTTGTGCTGCTGGTTAAGCTATTACAGAGGAACCTCGGTTATCCGGCATTCAATTATCTGAACAAAATACTCCCCACTCGAATCATTCGGATAATAGAGGTTCCTCTGCAGCAATACAGCAATATTGTTCTGATTATCCCAAATGTTCGGTTGCAATCCCCAGACTAGGCTCATCTCATTCAGATTCTTCAGCAGGCCCCACCTACATCGTGGGAAATCTCTTAAAAGACTGTGTAGTGTCTCTGGTAAAATAAATAATAGGATGGTGGGAGATTGGTTGAGAAAGATTTGTTGGTGGTGGTGGTGGTGGTGGTGATGGTGGGGTGGAAGTTCAACAGGAGCTGGGGAATGTGTATTGGGAGCTGCTGTTTGAAGGTAAATGTACATTTGATATGTGGGAGGCTTTTAAAGAGGGGTTGATCAGAGTGCAGGACAGACATGTCCCTGCAAAAAAGACTGATAGAAGTGGCATGGTTATGGAACCATGGATGACAGGTGAAATTGAGAGACGAGCTAAGAGGAAAAAGGAAACATACATAAGGACTAGATGACTGAAAACAGACGAAGCTTTGGAAGAATATCAGGATAGTAGGACCAATCTGAAACAAGGAATTGACAGGGCTAAAAGTGGTCTTTAGCAAACAGGGGTGAGGATAATCCCAAATCTTTTTATTCATATATAAAAGAGCAAGAGGGAGGCAGAGGGGGGGAGGGAGGGGGGCAGAGTGGAGGGAGGGAGATAAACACAGAAAATTAAGTGTAAAGTTTAAGACACACAGAAATTACAATGTATAGAGACAGAGATAGTTGGACCAAGAGACAATGAGGAACAAATGAAGGGCTTCAAAAAAAAAAATCAACCACTCTGTAAAGAAGTGAATTAATCAGCACCAATGGGAAAGGCTAAAAAGATAAGAAGACAGGAGTCACATCAAAGGCTGCTGATCCAATAATGCCACTATAAACTGACAGCTAAAAGGAAGTTATTTCTAATGAGTGTTTTCTGTGAACTTAACAAATTAATCAGATATAGATGCAGAACAGAAACACTGTGTGCTGTTAGCTATTAAACACACCTTTCTCTTTCACAAGAGTCTGGAGTTCTTCTTTCACACCCTCATTCCAGTCGGTGATATCCACGTGCAGTGCGTAATCGCAGCACGATTTGCTGTCCGCCCACTCCCGCCATTTCTCATAGGCACCGAGGACACTGCTTTCAGGCTCAGGAACCACGTGGTCAACTGTGGAGACAGGAAAGGAGACATCTCATCAGTACCTGGCACCAGCAACAGTCCACACACACTCACTTATGCTGCATCCTTTCTTACCTGATCATAAAAGACAGAAATAGGCCATTTAGTCCATCGAGTCTGCTCTCCCATTCGTCATAGAATCCCTACAGTGTAGAAACACGCTCTTCAGCCCAACACTGACCCTCCAAAGGATAACCCACCCAGAACCATTCCCCTATCCTACATTTATCTCTGACTTACTCACTTAACCAAAACATCCCTGAACATTATGGGCAATTTAGCATGGCCAAACCACCTAACCTGCACAGCTTTGGATTGTGGGAGGAAACTGGTGCTCTCCCATCGTCATAGAATCCCTACAGTGTAGAAACACGCTCTTCAGCCCAACACTGACCCTCCAAAGGATAACCCACCCAGAACCATTCCCATATCCTACATTTATCCCTGACTTATTCACTTAACCAACACATCCCTGAACATTATGGGCAATTTAGCATGGCCAAACCACGTAACCTGCACAGCTTTGGATTGTGAGAGGAAACTGGAGCACCTGGAGGAAACCCACGCAGACACAGGGAGAATGTGCAAACTCCACACAGACAGTCGCCTGAAACTGGATTCGAACCCAGGTCCTGGCGGTGAGGCAGCAGTGCTAACCACTGAGCCGCCCAAGTTAAATTTCAATTTAAAACTCAAACAACACCAGGCTATAAGGCGAAAGTGAGGACTGCAGATGCTGGAGATCAGAGTCTAGATTAGAGTGGTGTTGAAAAAGCACAGCAGGTCAGGTAGCATCTGAGGAGCAGGAAAATTAATGTCAAGAGAGAAAACGCTGGAAAATCTCAGCAGGTCTGGCAGCATCTGTAAGGAGAGAAAAGAGCTGATGTTTCGAATCTAACTGACACTTTGTCAAAGCTTTGACAAATAGTCAGTTAGACTCGAAACATCAGCTCTTTTCTCTCCTTACAGATGCTGCCAGACCTACTGAGATTTTCCAGCATTTTCTCTTTTGGTTTCAGATTCCAGCATCCTTAGTAATTTGCTTTTATTAGGAAAATCGATGTTTCGGGCAAAAGCCCTTCATCAGGAATGAAAAGACACCAGGTTATAGTCAACCCCAGTCCAACATCAGCACCTCCACATCATGGCTTCCACTCAATGATCTGCTAATCCACAACTCTTATCTCTTGCCTTTTCCCCCACAACCATTAATTCTCATACTGATTAAAAATCAATCTATCGTCGCCTTGATTACACTGAACAAACCAGCCTCGACTGTCCTCTGTGGTAAAGAATTCCACAGATCGACTAACCTCAAAAGAGAAACAAAATTATCCTCACCTCTGTCCTAAACGGATGACCCTTTAATCCAAAATTATGCCCACTGGTCTCAAAATCTCCTGCAGTGGAAGAGACCACTTTGTAAAATCCTCGATCGAGAGCCTTAAGAATTCTGCATGATTCAATAATGTTGCAACTCAGCCTTCGAAAAACGATCCACTGAGTACAGTCCCAACCTACACAACTTCTCCTCATGAGACAGTTCCTCCATAACTGGTACCTCCCCTTCATCTATCCTGCCTGTTTCCTCCTCAGATAACCGCAATAACTCTGTCTGATTATATTTGTATTTCTAAATGCTTTACTATTCCATCCTTTTTTTTAAATCAATTCTTTTTTGGGCGGCACGGTGGCCCAGTGGTTAGCACTGCTGCCTCACAGCGCCAGAGACTCTGGTTCAATTCCCGACTCAGGCGACTGACTGTGTGGAATTTGCACGTTCTCCCTGTGTCTGCGTGGGTTTCCTCCGGTTAGGTAAAAGGGGTAAGTGTAGGGGAATGGGTGGGTTGCGCTTCGGCGGGTCGGTGTGGGCTTGTTGGGCCGAAGGGCCTGTTTCCACACTGTAAGTAATCTAATCTAATCTAATCTAACATTTTCCCATTGAGAAATGTTAAACTAATTGGCTTACCTGTTTCAATCCAAAATATCTGGACTCCTAACTCTGGCATCTCATGATTCCCAAATTTTACACACTGCGCCACGAGTGACTATGCATTAATTTGCCTCAGGTCCCTTACGTCTTACGTACACCCCCCTAAACTTACAACCACCTGATGAAGGAGCGGCGCTCTGAAAGCTCGTGCCTCCAAATAAACCTGTTGGACTATAACCTGATGTTGCGTGATTTTTAACTTTGTCCACCCCAGTCCAACACCGGCAACTCCACATCAATTACTCCCTAAACCTATTTGCCATTCCACGTCACTTTCCTTGTTTCAGCTGCTCCTCAGCCGTCTGATCTAAGATTTCCTTCTGCGACACTTGGTTTTGTGACCGTCTTGTGACATGCCATTAAGTTAAAGGCATGACCAAAGTGTAATTTGTTGGTGTCGCTTACGCAAAAAGAAATGTCAATCCTGAGATGCTGACTAAATGCCAGCAGCCTAGAATGTACACAAGATAAAAGACCTTTTGAAGAGATTGTTTTCTTCTACAACGTTCACGAAACCTTACCCGTTCAATTTGTAGTTCTTTACAACCCAAGGGAGTTGTGGAATTATAATAACAAAATGGGTTATGAAAAGCCTGGAGTTCCAGAATGATTGACAGGCAGATGCCATCGTTTGCTCAGCCAAGTTAGTTTTTCCTCTTCAGATGGTACTTCCACCGAAATATTTTGTAAGCCAAATCCTCGATGACAATTTGACCTCTCACCCAACAACCCTGGGTCTCGGGTGATCTATTTCACAGTTGAAGTAACGAGAATAGTTGGTGCATTGGCTGTTGAAAGCTTGTGGATTGCCAGCTTCAAGTGGGTGATGCCAGGGGTTTGCGGGCTTGGGCTTAATATTGTTTTGGTTACCTCCAGGTGGCAACATGCTCATCGAAGACTGGCCACGGGAATGGGGGAATAAGACAATAATGGAACCATCAGCAGCTGAGCATGGACAAATACCTTTTTTTGCTACTCTGACTGCCTCTCTGGCTCATCCCCATCGGTACAGATGAACCCATTCCCTCTCAGAGGCATTAAGCATGGAAGCAGATCCTTCAGTCCAACTAGCCCATGCCAATCATAATCCTAAACTAAACATATTCAAGAGGTGGCACTTGGCGATTGGGATCAAAGGTTATGGGGAGGAAGCAGGATTAGGTTATTGAGTCGGACGGTCAGCCATGATCAGGATGAACGGTGGAGTAGGTTGGAAGGGCTGAATGGCCTCTTCCTGCTCCAATCTTCTATGTTTGCATGCCTCTATGTAACCTAGTTGGCATGGTGGCTCAGTGGTTAGCACTGTTGCCTCACAGTGCCAGGAACCCAGATTCGGTTCCAGCCTCAGGTGACTGTGTGGAGTTTGCACATTCCCCCCTGTGTCTGCGTGGGTTTCCTCTGAGTGCTCTGGTTTCCTCCCACTGTCCAAAGATATGCAGGTTAGGGTGGATCGGCTGTGCTAAATTCCCATAATGTCCAGGAATGTGGAGGTTAGCTGCATTAGTCAGGGGTGAACGTAGAGTAATAGGGGAATGGGTCTGGGTGGGTTACACTTCAGAGGGTTGGTGTGGACTTGTTGGCCTGTTTCCACACTGTTGGGATTCTAGTCCCACATGCCTGCTCTGAGCCCATATCCCTCCAAATCTGTGCCATTCATGTACCTATCCAAATGTGTTTTGAACAAAATTCCATCTTATTTCCTAGTTGTCTTACACTTCTTTTTCTTGTAAGTCTGTGCGTGTGTCAACTTCCCTTTCTCAAGTGTCCCCCCTCTCTCTTTCTCTCTCTGCATTTCTTTGAGGGCTGTTTTGACCAGCTCAGAATACCAGTCACATAGTGCTCCAAGCCTGCTGCACTCTGCTATAATGCTCACACTCCTTATGTTCGGCTACAGGCAAGACAGAACCACACCTGCAAAAAGACACTGAAATGATGTTTCTCTGGTGTACCGCTGAGGGGTGACCAGGCTGTTCTCTGAGAAAATCCGTCAGGGGAACGGAAAAAAGAAACTGAAGAAAATCTCCAAAATTCTCAAGGAGAAAAACTTATACAGCAGAGATCAACCTCGCCTGGTCTGGATTCAAATCCAGTCGTGAAAATTAAAATGTTCTGTAGGATAACATCGTAGAATCACTATTGGCGTGGAAATAGGCCATTTGGCCCATCGAACTCAGCCCATTCCAATCCACTTCATAACAATTCCCCGTGCAAATACCCTCTTTTGTTTTGGGGATGAGGGGTGGTATTTCAAGAGTCACAAACCAAGAACTGTAAAACCCAAAAGGGGGAGTCTCACGGCAGTTATTACAGATCCACATTCAAAAGCGTCAGGTTTGTAACTGTCAGGTCTAATCGAGGAGGACAGCATCTGGAGAAGTTCAAGTGTCTGAAGAACAAATAAAAGCCCACAACGAACAAAAAACGAAATCTGAACCTGGCACATAATTCATTTCTTAATTGGTCATGAAAAGGCATCCTTATCCAAAGGCCCTTAAGTAACCCCACCTCTCCCTCCCTCCCTCCCTCCCAACACTGAACTTGACCATCAAGCCACAATGTGCATTCACAGCAGGCTCCGGACAGGGTTCCTTCAGCTATTTTTCTTCTGGAATACAGAACTCACTTTCTCCACTGGCACAAGGAACAAGGAATCATTATACGGAGGCAAACTGCTTTTCAGAAACTAGAAGGCAAGGAGAGAGGCGAGAGAGGAAAAGCAAATAACACCAGGCACTCAAGCCTACGGATTCTTAAAATCCCCAACGTGCTTTTACGAATCTGTTTAAAGACTTAAAACAGCAAACACAACATTTCTGCACTAAGTGTAATGATTCGGATGTCAGTCAAAAGGACAATAAACAAAGTTGAAGGCTTTAAATCTGCCAAGCTCCAGAAAATATTGGAGATTTAATGCAGAGGCACTGAGGCACCATTTATCACCACTATGGGACCCAGTGAAACCCATATCTGAAAAACGCTGTTGTGTACCGGCAGCCTCCCAAACTTCCAGATTTCTGTTGCTATGTATTTCTTTTACTTAGAAAAAACACCGTTGCTATGGTGCACTCATTGTGTTGTTACTCAACACGACTAAAACAACAGCGTTTGAGGAGGTAGCTGTTTCTCTGGGGTCAAATTAAAAGCTTGGAACATTAATAAAGGATCGCTCCTGATGAGCAGGCTGGGGAATTCCACAGGCTGGAACAGCAGGATTCCTGGAAGAGCCATGACGCTGGGATTCGAACAAACATCCCCCAACGATTACCGTCCCAAGGAGGAGGATGGTCGTGCGTACGAGTATATTACAAAAATAAACTGGAGTTATTCTTGCAAATTCCTATTCCTCCAGCAGCATCACTTTCTTGCTCGTCCATAGACTGAATGCTGGAGATACAATGAGTTTTAATTTCCCAGGTGTTCCCAGGAACATCGAAATCACAGAGTTTCCCTTCCCCATGCTGTACCTTCCCAGAGATTGAGTCTAATGAGGACTGTCAAAACTCATCAACTGGCCTGACTCCATCCATTCAAACAAACGATCACAAGTTTAATGTTTGTTCAAGTTCTTGTGACACCCAGCCACAGTTGAACCCAGGCAGTACCTGGGTTAAGATCGGTGAACTTTTGTTGCACACCCTCTCTGGTAATACCTTACTTCCTGAGAAAAGGCAGCTCAAACTGCTCACAATACTCCACGACTAACCAAGTTCCTATATAAGTGAGGCCTGTACTGAAATCCTCTTGCAATAAAGGCTAACATCCATTAGCCTTCCCAACAGTTTGCTCCATTTTCATAGAATCGCTGCAGTGTGGAAGCCATTCAGCCCATCGAGTGCACACAGACTCCCTAAGGAGCATCCCTCCCCAGAACTAAATCTCAACCCTATCACTACAAGTCCCATGGCCAATCCACCTAACCTGCACATCTTTGAACTGTGGGAGAAAACCAGAACGTTTGGTGGAAACCCACATAGACGCAGGGAGAATATGCAAACTCCACACAGAGAGTCACCCAAGGCTGGAATCGAACCCGGGTCCCTGGCACTGTCAAGCAGCAGTGCTAACCACTGAGCCACCATGCCATCCATGTTAGACTTCAGTAATTTATCAACAAGAGCATTTAGATGTCTTCATACGTTTACACTTTCCAACTTATTACCACATAAGAAATACCCTGCAATTCTTTTTCCTACCGTAGTGTGTAACCTCTTATTTCTCCCCATCACATTGTATTTGCCATGTTCTAGCCCATTCACTGGATCGGATCAAATCCTCAGAGCTGCTTCACATCTTCGTCACCAACACACAATCCCTCATAGCCTTTAACCAATCCCAAATTTGGAAATATTACATTTGGTTCCTACTGTCAAATCATTAATATAAAATGTGAACAGCTGGGACTAAGTACTGATCCTTGTGGCACCCCACTAGCCTCAGCCTGACAATGCGAGAATCTGTACCCACTGCTCCTTGTTGGTTAATTGTTAATCCACACTAGAGTGTTACCGCTTGCCCCATGTGCTTCAAGCATTCTAACCAGCCTATGGTGGATTTAATCAAAAGCCTTCTTCAAATCTAATTATACTACATCCATCAATACTCTTTTGTTAATGAGATCTTCCCTCCAACAGCTCATAAGTACAATTTCCCATTCACAAACCCATGCTATGCCCGAGCAGATCATGATCAACAAAGTACCCATTTATCTCACTGTAGTGATTGGAACCAGGTGGACCTTGGTGACTATGAGATCCTTGATTAGGGTTGTTAACCTGGGCCGATCAGGGAGCCCTGGCCGACCGGTATTACCGAAGGATCTGGCGGTGGAAACGGAATTAAAAATTGAGAGAGAAAAAAATAAAAGCAAGCATGTCAGAGAAGCTGTCATTCAGAGAGTCGGCTCTGAGGGAGCTGGATCAGTCTCAAAGACTTTCCATGTGTTAATAAAGTGCGACTTGGTAACAGGATATTGGTCACTGAAGTTATTTCAGTTATGACCATGTGAGGAGCAGTGAATACCAGTCCTCTTTTTAACGCCCATGGTTGTCTGTGACAAAGGTGTTTAATTCTATCCAGCTTGCAGATAGATCACGGCAATTAAAATGCTGCGCTGGTTGTTATGATCCCAGACGAGACTGCCAAATTATGTCGCAATCTGATTATGGAGCAATAACCTTTATTTATTAAAGTAGTCAAAAGGTGAGAGCCATGGGACTTACTAAGGTAATACAACCATAAGATTCCAAAACAAGGGCGGAGGTTGCTGGAGGTGCTTGGCTGGTTTGGCAGCGTCTGTGGGGAGAGGTCGGGGTTCACGTTTCGGGTCCAGTGGAAAAAGAAATTACCAAGGGATCCCTCCCCTTCACTTTTTCAATCACCAGCATTGCCCACGATGAGCTTGGGCACTGCTGGTCACTGGCTACTCTGGTGCTTTTTCCTTCCTGGTGGTGGAATATGAATAAGGTTTTTCTGCATTCAATGTTTCTTCACTGCGTCTTGCGCCGACACGCACACAACTTGGCGCTGGGGGGGAAATAAGCACTACTGCTGTTTGGCAGTAGTGTGGGGGAATCTATTTTTAAAAAAAAGAAAAAAATGAAACTGAAAAAAATCTACATAACCAGGGGATTTAGAATCACCTCAGTTCAGGAAACTGACTCTGAGTTGCCATTTCTCTATTCCCCAATATAAAGCCAGACTTTGTCTGTTTTAGCCAAATATTTCATTTACGGAAGATCTCCAGCCCATTTCTGTATTTTTGTTTGCCGTGTTGCACTCATATTCCATTCTCCCTTCCTTTATCAGTTTCTTGGTCCTTCTTTGTTGTAATCTATAAGCCTCCTACGCCTCAGAATTACTGCAAATCACTGGCAACTTTATAGGTCTTTCTTTAAAATCTTAAACAGCCTTGAGCTTCCTTTGTTAACCACAATTGACTGACCTCGAGTTTATTTAAAACTTGAAAGGATGTGTATTTGTAAGCTTATAGTGAAGGATAGCTGTAAGTCAAGTAAAAGTTCTTCAAAAATAATCTATTGCCTCCATACAGTCATGCCTTTTAATGTATTTCCCAATCCAGCTCAGTCGAATAGTACCTCACAGAATCCCCTAGAGTATGGAAGCTGGCCATTTGGCCCATCAAGTCCACACTGACCCTCCAAAGCCAGTGTGCGGTGCACAAGTAAACAAAGGGTAACTTGGTGACAGGATACTGGTCTCTATGCAGTTGTTTTATTCATCCTTTTTAATAGATTTTAGCATTTCCGCTGCTTTGATGTAAGGTTAACCAGTGTGGAGTTAACACACCTAGATTTTTCTTTTAAATAGCAGTGATATTTGCAAACATCCAATTCACAAGTATTATTCACTGCATGGATTATCTCTATAGCTGCCTCCTTCAACAATCTATGATGCAGACTGGGAATTTCAACGATATGAATTTCCCCAGTACAACCTTCATTCTAATGTCAATTTCCTTCACCTCCTCATCTTGCCTTGCTACTTTGATCTCTAGTTCTGCAAGGTTTCTTCCATCTTAGATGACACACAATTCCTAAGGTGTGTGGAAACAGGCCATTTGGCCCAACATGTCCACACCAACCCTCCGAAGAGTAACCCACCCAGACCCCATTTACCCCTGACTAATGCACCTAATCCACCCATCCCTGCACACTATGGGCAATTTAGCACGGCCAATCCATCTAACCCGCAAGTCTTTGGACCCGGAGGAAACCCACATGGACACGAGGAGAATGTGCAAACTCCACACAGACAGTCGCCTGAGGCTGGAATCGAACTGGGGTCCCTGGCGCTGCGAGACAGCAGTGCTAACCACTGAGCCACAATGCTGCCTCAGTGAAAACAGAAACAAAGTCATCATTTAGCTTTCTTGATGTTTCTCTATTCCCCAACATAAATCCTGACTTTGTCTGTTTTAGCCAAATATTTCATTTATATCTACGGAAGAAGACTTCCAGCTCATCCATTTCTGTGTTTTTGTTTGCTGTGTTGCATTCATATTCCATTCTCCCTTTCTTTATCAGTTTCTTGGTCCTTCTATGTTATAATCTATAAGCCTCCTATGCCTCAGAATTACTGCAATCGCTGGCAGCTTTATAGGCCTTTTTTAAAAATCTTAAACAATCTTGAGCTTCCTTTGTTAGCCACAGCCGACTGACCTTGAGGTTTTTTTTAAAACTTGAAAGGATGTGTATTTGTAAGCTTATAGTGAAGGATAGCTGTAAGTCAAGTAATAATTCTTTTAAAATTATCTATTGTCTCCGTACAGTCATGCCTTTTAATGTATTTCCCAATCCAGCTCAGCCGAATGGTACCTCATAGATTCCCCTATAATGTGGAAGCTGGCCATTTGGCCCATCAAATCCACACTGACCCTTCGAAGAGCATCCTACCTAGAGCTAACACCAACTCTAACCCTGCATTTGCCACAGCTAATCCACCTACACTAGGAGAAGGGGAGGGCGGCAGATGCTGGAGATCAGAGTCGAAAAGTGTGGTGCTGGAAAAGCACAGCAAGTCAGGCAGCATCCAAGGAGCAGGAGAGTCAACGTTTTGTGAATCAGCCCTTCTTCAGGAATGGGGGGGTGGGGGGGGCGGGCGGGTCTGAGATAAATAGGAGGGTGGGGGGTGGGGGTGACGTAACCGGGAAGGCGATAAGTTGATGCACTTGGGACACCCACACCAAACACCCCCACCTCCCTGTGGCCAACCAATTCAACTCCCCTTCCCACTCAGCCAAGGACTTGCAAGTCCTGGGCCTCCTCCACTGCCAAATCCAAGCCACCCGATGCCTGGGGGAAGAAGACATCTTCCGTCTTGGGAGTCTCCAACCACGAGGCATCAACATCAATGTCACCAGTTTTCTCATCTCCCCACCCTCCA